>NC_041214.2:51886763-51939406 GCF_002837175.3 Physeter macrocephalus | reverse complement strand
TGGGAATGTAAATTGATACAGCCACTATGGAGAACAGTATGGAGGTTCCTTAAGAAACTACAAATAGAACTACCATACGACCCAGCAATCCCACTACTGGGCATATACCCTGAGAAAACCATAATTCAGAAAGAGTCATGTACCAAAATGTTCATTGCAGTTCTATTTACAATAGCCAGGAGATGGAAGCAACCTAAGTGTCCATCATCAGATGAACATTGGTAGTCTTTTGCCCTTGCTTCCACTCTGATAAAAAATACTTTGCTGGTTTTAATGGGCTAAAATTTAAAAGAAATTGATACAGCAGAAACTAACACAACATTGTAAATCAACTATACTCCAAGAAAAATTAATTTTAAAAAATAAAATTAAATTAACCACTGGGGAAAAAATAAAACAAATTGGATCCTTCAAGAAACTAATTATGGGTTTATCAAACATTTATGAAGCTTCACCCAATTTGCCACCTTTATTTTGACTCAGTGCATATGCTTATATTAACTTTTCCATAAACTACTTTATTTAAACTCTTGTCATGATTACTGCCAACATTCTGTAATCAAAAATATCACTTTTTTTTGGTCCTTAGGTGAGTGTGAAAACTTGACTTTTTGAGTCAAATCAAATATTCTATCCTATTTATTGGTTCTTGAATGAAAGAATTCTTCAAAACATCTCTCTGAAATAAATCAAACATGGGTGCTTTCTTCCAGCCACTTGGAGCCAGAACCATAGAATTGTCGTGACTTGCCAGGAAGCAATTCAGTTCTTCTCAACACACTGGGATTCAAAAGATAGGAAGAAGGTCAAGTCTATTTCATGATCTATAGTGATAGTAAAAAGCTTGCCACTTTGACCTCAAATACTCATGTGTACTTAGGGTTCTTTTCCTAATCTGGGATGGAAAAAGGAGAGACGATGGAATGTAGCACATGTACGACATCCATGTTGAATACTGGAGCACACTGTGAGTTCTTCCAGGTCAGCACCCTTGCCACCTCTGCTCAGAATCTGTCTCCCAGCTGTTGCTCACCTCCCTCCTTACACATCCCAGCCTCCTGCCAAGTTTCAGATAAGTCCCAACAAGTTCAGTATTCATGCCTCAACTCTTCCTTCTGTATTGCAAAATTTGGAATAAAAACATCTCTGATGATCACGAGTGGAATTTTTGCTCTTGCAACCAGATTATGTATTTTGTCAGATGAAACCAAACTATTGTGGAAGAGTATGAACATATGCACATAAGGATTGACAAATCCTCAAATACCAATTAATGGAGACAGATCAGCCATCCCCGCCTCTGTTCCCAAGGGTGTAGAATTAATTTCCCAGTCAATGCATGCCAGAATAACTTGGGGAACTTGTTTAGAAATGCAGATTACCAGGCCCAAACATGGACTTATTGGGTTAGGCTTCCAGAGGCAGACCTGTATATGATGTTTGTAACAAATTTCCCCAGGATTCCTGATGCCAATACCTTCTGAGAACTGGAGATCTGGAAAAGCTGAGGGTCTTGAAAACAAGCAGTCAACATGCTGTATTGATGGATTCAGGCAAACATTCTTCTTCAATTACTACATTTTATTCTAAAAACTTGTTTTATAAAGTTAAATAAAATGAATTCCTGTAATATACATAGAGACACAGGTATTTTTTTAAAGTAAATATGTTCTAAAAGAGCTTAATAGTCATAACTTAATAGACATGAAAATTGAAAACCTAAATGCCACTGCTGATATAAGTGTGGCTCAATTAGCAAAAATTTAGAAAAATTCGTTGAACAGCTCCTATGGGCAGAGTGCTATGCTAATTAATTTCAGAAGCTACAAAATAATATAGAAATATAATAATATAGAAATAAGCTACAAAATAATATAGAAATTGTTAAGGAGCTTTAATCCAGTTGAGAGCCAAAAAAGTCACATCAGAAGAAGGTTAATAATAACCACAGCCAAACACAAATAAAGGTGTGTTCTAGTTTCCTTCTGTGAGAAATACTGTGGACCCAGTGGATTGCCTTCTCATGTCCTTGGAATACAGGACTGTGTCTCCTTCATCTATTTGTCTTTGGTTCCTGACACCAGGTGCTCTTAATTCTAAGTGATATGAATTGAACTCAACAGTGATATTTCTCAGAAATTGAAATACATTTTTTAAATTAGAGCATAAATATTCTTTAGTGTCTCTTTTGCTAGTTTATTCATTCAACATACAGTGTTTCTTACAAGACAGTATGCCTACACAATGTAGGACAACATGAATAACATAAAGATGAACAATATAGAGAAGAATCATTAATTTTCTTCCCTCAGTAAGTTTATTTCACACCCTGAACTCCATACAGTTAGAACATGTGCACTAGAAATAACCATAAAGACGTAAAGCGTTACTATTATGTGAAAATATTGAAGATTGTTTAAAAAATAACTCTTGTTTACATTTCTTAAAACATGCTTTAAGTACGTGCCAAGAGTTGATCCTATTAACCATAGGCACATAGAGCGTGTGAGGCAATCCTACGTTTCGTATCTGTGCAAAAATAGAGTTAGAAGAGAATTTAAATGTGCCAGAACCCAAAGTTCTTCCAGATGTATCCTTTCACTGATTTCTGGAAAATTGTTTCCCAATACCTTCTCACAGTACATAGACCATGTTATAAGATCCACTTTGCACTTTTACAGAATCAATGGCATTGACTCATGTTGTCATTGTCATCAAAACAATGTTGTAAATATCCTTTCGTCTTTCCAAGCTGCCTGTCATATTTTTCCCTTAGGAGGCTTTGCAAGAGACTTTTTATATAGTTTTCCAAATTCCTACTCCCATTAATGACTTTTTTTCTAAAACTGGACAAACATTTACTTAATCAGCTGTTTTAAAAACATCATTTTCCCCCTCCAAGGGCCTTTACCCCTTTTGAATTAGATGGTGTTTATCAGGAAAATCTTTCTTAGTGCATGCTTACTATGATTATGTATCTTTTTTCTTTAAGTCAACAGAAATAATACGGACTTCAATATACTTTGGGTTTTATTGAGGCCTGATTTGGTGTGTACTTGAAAGAATGCAACCCCTCTAAGTAGAAGCATCATTTTCACTGAAAATTGGCCAGCAGTGTCACCTTCTCTTCTCCTTCGAGCGCAATCTCATTATTGATGCCTAAAACTGCATAACAAATCACTGCAAACCTAGCAGCTTAAAACAGCATGTATTTGTTATCTCACAGTTTCCTTGAGTCAGGAATTTGCTTGTGACGTAGCCGGGTTCTCTGCTCAGGGTCTCACAAGGCTGCAGTCAAGGTCTTGGCTGAGCTGTATTCTCATTTGGAGGTTCGAATGGAAAGGGTCAGCTTTCAAACTTGCTCAGGGTGCTGGCAGAAATTTGGCAGGGTGGAGGGGTTGTTGTAGGGCTGAAGGGCTGGATCTCTTACTGGCTGAAGGCTGCCTCTAGGTCCTAGAGGCCACCCACAGTTCCCAGCCATGTGGCCCTCTCCATAGGCAGTTTACAGTGTGTCAGCTTGCTTCTTCAAGGCCAGCAGGAGAGTTTCCCTATGCATCTGCTGGCAAGATGGGTTTTGTGTTTGTGTGTGTGTGTTGGGCATGGAGGGAGGAGATACATAATAATACAATCACGAGATTAATATCCTATCACCTTTGCCATATTCTTGGTTAAAAGCAAGTCTCAGGTCCCTCCCACACTTAAGAGAAAGGGATTATACAAAAGGATGAACACCAGGAGATGGGAATTATTAAAAGGTCACCCTAGGGTCTGTCCACCACAATGCCATTGAACGGAAATACTCAATGAGTGACCCTACTTAGATCTAAAATATTTTTATTACTCTTCTGGAGTCTAGCTGTCTTAAAGGAAGTTTGTTATTCTCTAACCAAATCAATTTTAGTTCTCTTGCCTTAAAAAAAAAAAAGAAAAAAAGCCATATAGCAATTCCTGGGCAAGGCCTAGAGAAGCTACAGGACCCAGGAGGGTAAAGAAAATGGGTAGGAGAGAGAAATAATGACCTCAAGCACATTGAAGAAGTCAAAATTCCAAAAATTTAGGTATCACGAGTTGATGGTTTCTGTTTGCTTGTTTTGTGATTTATTTTGCTTTGATTTTCCACCAGTGTTTGGAACTACCTTTGTCTCATTTGTCTCTCTATTCAAAGTTGACTGTTACTGCCAGCTTCAACAGTTCATAGAATTACCATCTACTTCCTCACTCAGTCCCCTTTGCACGACACCTAAACCCTCTGAAGAAGTAAGTCTGCTTTTGACTTGAGAACTTGAACACTGGGATCTCGCTTGCCATCTGTCTTAAACTTTTAAAGTAACTTTTTGCCAAGACAAATGTGGACTATAAGCAACAACCTGGGACACTTCTGGTCTCAGAACAGGAAAAATAAAGGAACCCTTAAGTATTATTTTAAGTACTTTGTTTGCTAGCAGTGTTTGTGGTGAATGATAAATTGATCCTTAATTGTGTGGGAAATAGAGAAGTGATCTGCATGCCAATGGCCAAGTATAGACTTCAGAGACTTAGCAGTTTTGAAACTGATATTTATGAACATCTGCTTTTTCCCCATAAATTTTAATATGGATTTCATCCTTTGAAACCTACAAAACTCCCAGGTGCTTCTTCAGTCTTTATCTTGGAAACATGCTTTTTTAAAACATCTCCTTTTTTTTCATTGAACACATTCAAAATCACTTTTGCTAAAACATTTCTTTATAAACAGTGCCTATTGGAATGCCTAAAAGATGGTATTAAATGTTAGCAGCTCAAAAAACTGTATTCAGCATTCTGAGCCTCCAAAATGTCCAATCCCAGAACACAAGCCATAACAGTCTTAATAAAGGATTCTAAAAAGTATTCATTTCTAGTCCCAGTTTATGCCTTTCTTTATCCCACAGATATTTATTTAATGCTTGCTTATTTTTAGTGCTGACATTAGAGCAGCCAATAAAACAAAGTCCCTGCCTTCATTGGGTTTTTGTTCCAGTGAGTGTAAATGTTCCTGAAAAAGAATTCACTTTAAATTTTCATAATACTGTTCGTATAGTTCATTGGAAAACTTTGCACTGGTCCTGCAAACCAATGATATTCATCCATTCTTGATGTTGGACTAGATTCTGGGGTTATAACTTGTGAACGCAGTAGATACGTTTCTGCTCTCAAGGAGCTTAGAGTTTAGCATACTTCTCACCTGTGTCAAGAAAGGCAGACCCAGGGAACTTTGAGGTAGGATCTGGGTAGCCACTGATCATTCTCTATTTTAGATCCACTGTAAGCAGGGCTAACAATGCCTCTATCCCTTGGCTCTTGGGCATACTAAGAGCTGTTACTATGGGTAGAAGATGAGTGTGTGGACCAGAGGAAAGGAAATAAAATCACAGCTCAATAGACGACAAACAGATAAATCAGCTGGGCACGTGCAAGGCTAGAAAAGACATTAAATCCCTGCTAGGAAAGCAACTTTTTAAGAGTGCAATTCTGACCACCCTGTAGCAGAGGCTATAAGTCGTTTACATAATAGGAAAGCCTCAGGAGGATAGTAGAGCTATTTAATTTGGTTAAACTAATAGTTTTCCATCCATTTACAGTGTAATGGAACCTCCCTTCTCTGCCTCTTAAACAGGAACACATTGGCAGGTTGCCACAGGGCACATAAAACAGGGGCGGTCTTCTTGGTGTGTCAATTCTACTCAGCCATTTAGAGGGGAAAAGTTAATTAATTTACTGATAAGTAATTTAAGGCATTATTTTCCATTAAAACCAATGCAGCCATATAATGGACTAGCATGCAAAATTTGCATCCACTTTTAAGAGAAGCATGAAACTAAAACAGGGCTGGAGCCAAAGGCTGAGGGATTAAACCTTCTCACACATTTTCTATCGGCCCCGTGTGAAGCCAACCTAATCAAAATAATTTTTTGCTATGGATAATTGACTCTCAATGTTACGTAAAGTGTAAATAAAAGACAAGTCCCCCAGAAGCATTTCTTTCAACCACACTGCCACTTGGATACCCCAACTTTTTAGAAATTCTGGAGCTGCTGTTAGATGTAAGAACATTCTGGGCCACTTCACTTTCCCACAACCAGACGCCCAGCCCTGGGGCCCATGCTGGCTACCTTCTGCATTTAAGAGCACTCCCCTGGAAGAGTTTGAGCTGGCTGCTGTGTTCCAAAATGGGCCAAGAGAGGTTTGCTCAATGCCCCCTCCTTGTCCTTAGCAGTGAATTTGACCCCTGGACGTCCTGCTTCCATATCCCATTTTTCCCCTCTCAGAATGCTATGCGGCAGGCAGACCCACTTATGTTCTTTGTGCTTTGTGTTCCTGAAACAGGATCTGGACCAGGTACAGCTCCATCTGGAAGAAGTGAGGTTCTTTGACGTGTTTGGCTTCAGCGAAGCAGCAGGAGCGTGGCAATGCTTCATGTGCAACAACCCTGAGAAAGCAACTGGTAAGAGCCTCCCTCCCCTGGCCGCTAAGAATCCCTTGTGCCCCTGGGATTTACAGGGATGCATGATCCCCACCATTCTGGGTGGCTTTCATATTGCATAAACATCCTAAGTTGGCATAATGCACAGAGGTGTGCCTGACTGCCTCTGCTTCATGCTGAGAAAGGTATCTCACCAAAGTGGGAGTGAGAAAAAGGGAGGGTGTTGAAAGGGAGAGAGACATAAATGAGAAATGAGCAAGAGAAACAATGCCTACAATTATATGGCTATCAAGAAAGTGGTACTTGGGCTTCCCTGGTGGCGCAGTGGTTAAGAGTCCGCCTGCCGATGCAGGGGACACGGGTTCGTGCCCCGATCCGGGAGGATCCCACATGCCGCGGAGCGGCTGGGCCCGTGAGCCATGGCCGCTGAGCCTGCGCGTCCGGAGCCTGTGCTCCGCAACGGGAGAGGCCACAACAGTGAGAGGCCCGCGTATCGCAAAAAAAAAAAAAGAAAGTGGTACTGGCCATTTTGCCCTGAAAACATTCTTCATGTCAACCCCGATGACCCTGAGGGTTAGAGAAAAACAAGCATCCTGTCAAGAACCCCAGAGAAATGAGACCACACTAAATGAGTGAATAGTAGCACAGACCGCCTCCTCTCATAGGCCTCCCTTACATTTTTGCTTGATGATTGAACTGGGTGAAAAGTGAGACATTTAAAGAGTAGGGAATTATTTGAGAAATAGCTTCATAGCTGGTTATTTACACTTCCCTTCCTTTCTGCTGCCCAAGGAACTTGGTCTACTGACCTTGCCTAAAAAATAATCATTGTTCATGAATCTGAGCCAAGCTCTATGTTAAACATGTCAGTATCTGATTAACCTTCACCATACTCTCATAAGGCTAGTACTAATATTATCTCCATTTTACTGATGGGGCCACTGAGGCACAGAGGGATTTGGGAACTGCCTGAGGTCACACAGGTAATAAGTTAACAGTGTCTGGATTTGAACTCAATCTGACTCCAGAGCCCACGCTCTTAACCAATTCTCCATGCTCCCTCCCAGTTACGCTTGCCCCAGTCTGACCATTGGAAATAGGTTGATAAAAAGTCTAATCTTGGGCTTCCCTGGTGGCGCAGTGGTTGGGAATCTGCCTGCCGATGCAGGGGACACGGGTTTGTGCCCCGGTCCAGGAAGATCCCACATGCCGCGGAGCAGCTAGGCCTGTGAGCCATGGCCGCTGAGCCTGCACGTCCAGAGCCTGTGCTCCGCAACGGGAGAGGCCACAACAGTGAGAGGCCCGCGTACCTCAAAAAAAAAAAAAAAAAAAAAAAAAAAAAGTCTAATCTTCACAAAGTTATGCTGTCCTTGGGAACAGAATATTTTATCACCAATGTGCCCTCTTAGAAGGCATAGAGTTCTCAACACTGACACTGCTCAGGAACTGCAGTTTAGACCAAGAGGACGGTATTAAAACACTGTTGAACACAAACCACTTTGTAGATGAACCATCCTCTAGAGAGCCGTTGATTATACCACCTGTACCCATTCCTTGAATTGGGGGATTTTGTGCATCTTAAAGATCATCCATTGTGGCAAGTCTATCCTCTTGCTCAGCCAAGAATTTGAGACTGAATCGGGAAAAAAATGTGTTTATTTGGCCAGATGGAAATGTGAGGGGCTCTCGGAGAGGCACCAACTAAAATGTATTACCCCACAGAGATGGTATGGGTGGAAGAAGCTGGCATTAAGGATAGCAGCCTTTGTGAGGCACAGATTACTGGCTGATTACAGATCAAGTTTGAGTTGATGCCAGAATGAATGCTCCAATTTTTAAAAAGTTAATTTGAGCAAAGAAGGAATTGAGGAACTGAATGTCTCCATTATGAAACTTTCTAATTAGACCTTATTTCACCTGTGAAAAAGACAAAGCATAAAAGAAACCTTATTTGAGATCATGGCGAAGTAAGGTGCTTATCTGAGGTGGCTCTGAGGGGGCCTTAAGAATTTCATTCCAAGTAAGCTGAGTCCTTACCTTAGTTCAATAAACATTGAATCGTATCTGGCCAAGGGAGGCTCAGGAAAAGGGCCTGCAAGTTAAAACCACAAAGTGTTCCTTTAACATATGTTTTCTCAAATTCACTGCCATGCACTTGAAAAGAACATTTTGCACATTCACTCGTTCTTATTTGTGTTTCTCACAGTTAAATATAGACTGAGAACATATAGCAATAAAAATTCAAACAAGGCCAAATATTTTATAGCAGAACATATTGAATCAAAATGTTTGGCGCCGAAATCTTAGTGTGCTTAGATTTCTTTGCTCATTTCCTTTTGCTCCATGAAAGGGCATTTGAATCTAAGAGAAATCCTATTTTAAATTATTATTTTCACCAAAAACTCTTGACTCCCTGAAAAGTTTATATAGGTTGTTGATCTAATTTTCTTATTTTTATATAGCATATAAATTATATATTTAAGTGAAAGGTCTAACATAATACTGCTGACACATATATTATTCATAGGGATGATATATGCATTCATGTTATGCTTAAATTGTAAGTTTAAAGGTGATCAAGACATAGGAATATTTTGTTATTTGGTTATGCACAGCTAGCATAGTACTTGCGTCCCATTTTTCATTTATGAAATGCACGTTTGCTGTGTTGGTTGAATGTCTTCTCCAGGCTAAGCCTTGGGATAAAATATGAATAAGGTACAATATCTCTGCTCTGAAAGGATTCATAATCCAGTTAGGGCCAGAAGACATATATGGAAAAATCTAACATACTTCCTTGTATATTTTTAGCATGCAATAAATACCTGCTGAGTCAGTCAATGAATGAATAATACTTAGAAATGGAAAAGTCAAATACATCTTGAATATTAAAATGTTTCAAAATTGTGATTATGTGTTAATAATATCAAGTACATCACTATACCATACCCATTGCATTCTGAGTCTGGTAAATGGAGGTTGGTGCTTCTTTCCTCTTTGAGAGAAGTCACCGTATATACATCAGAGTCTGCTTCCCTGTCTTTGCTCCTGATGTACTGTGCCCAAGTCCTGTTACTGCTCTGGTTTGGTTAGCGCTCCTGCAAGGCCCAGATGCCCTGTCAGCCTCAGGGAGGAGGGGTCTAAAGAGATAGGATTGGTGTCTAGGACAAAAGGCTGAAGAAATTGCATTTGGGTTTTTTTTTAAGGTATTGGCAAATGGTACAATGTTTTCAAATATTTGTTGTTCCAATATTTTCTAATGAGGCCATTAGAAAATTTCAATTAGACATCAGGAAAGTCATCCTGAAATATAAATCCTTCTTAATAATGTGTAAACTAAACTGTGGGACTCCAGAAACTGACAGCAAATCAACTGGTTTCCATGGTCACTTTAAGGACATTCCCATCCTCGGGTAAAAGTCACATCACCCCACCAACTCCCAGTCATCTTCCCATCAACTCTACCATCAACACACAGAAACGCACAGAAGTTTACTATTTGGTATTCAGAAAAATATATATTTTTTCCAGTTGGGTGTGAAGTCAGAGGAAACTAAATGCTAGCATAGTGTAAAGGTCTTAAAATTATAATTGCTGGCATTTATCATACTAACTATGTGCTAAGTCTTACATGCATTTTTCTCACCATTATTGAGTCCATTTTACAGATCAAGAAACTGAAACACAGAGAGAGGTTAAGTACTTTTTCCAAGGTCACACAGCTACTAAGTGGTACAGCTAGGATTTTAATCCAGGTTAATTCCTGAACCTGAAATTTCAATCTCTAGGGCAAATCCAAGTTAAGCACATGGAATATTGAAAATTACAAGAACAATTATTTCATAATGTTATATTGTATTGGAAAGACCAAGGAGTGATCTATTGATACCTCTCTGATGACTTAATCTACTCAAAGATGAGCAGGGGTTTTGGTATGATAATGTGTGGGAAATGATTACATGTAGGAAATGGTTATGTATAAGCTATTTCCAATCCCTCCAATTGCTGATTCAATTTCTGATAATCATTTTGTAAAAGTACAGAGTAGAAGGTTAGAAAGTCACTGAAGTAACTCAAGAGTCCTCAGAGAGTTGCTTGGTGGTGTTTATTGCCAATCCCATTATCCCACATGAATGAGAGAATAGAGATTGAGCAAATAGATCAAACAGAACAGAATCCATTTCTGGAAAACCAAACAAATCCTTTTATCAGTCATCCCTGTGTCCTGGAACTGCTAGTGCATGTTAACAGTAAGAATTAATCAGCTGGACCGTCCTGGAACACATCTGGCTGTCTATTCAGTCACATTTTTTTTTTAAAGGAAGAGGAGGAACTAAATCGTGACTTTCACTCTTGTTTCTTGAGACACATGGGATGCCTTTGTTCTTACACTCTCCAGAAAACAACTCAGAGATGTCTTGGTTTTGGCACTTGTGTCTCCCTCTAGATCTGAGTGCTTGCCAGTGTGATCACTCTCTTAATCACTGGATATTTAGATATTGAATATGATTGTCTGTAGGAGGTCTCCTTAGGTTATAAAAGAGAATGAAAGACATTTTTTCAGACAGACTTCAACCATCTATCATGATTCTTCTTTAGAAGTTGATTTCAAACATTTGTGCTATAAGAACATGCTGTCCATTACATCACATGGGCAAATAGAGATGGTTTCAAAATGCTATCAGGATAAGAAAGACCTCTGTCAGTAGATTTTCTTCAGACACTAGAAACTGGTAACAGCAGTGTGGCTCTCCTTTGCTGGACACCTTCAGCGTGGGCTAGATGGCTTTCCACTCCAGACACCAACATGAAAATGGGCTAGGGACTTCCCTGGTGGTCCAGTGGTTAAGACTCCGTGCTTCCACTGCAGGGGCACGGGTTCGATCCCTGGTCAGGGAACTAGGATCCTGCATGCCGCGCGGCAAAAAAAAAAAAAGAAAAAGAAAAAAAGAAAAGAAAATGGGCTAAATGACCTCTGAGGACTGAACTCGTAAGACATAAATAGCCTGTGGGTCCATTAATATGAAACTTTTGCATTTAATTTTAGTGCCAAATTTCACAGAACTTTAAGGGTGACAAAAGAAAACCCACTTTGGATTTATGCAGTGACCGGGTTTGTCTTATGATTCCTTCCCTCCTACCACAGTGTGTGAGCATGTTGTCTTCCATGTTAAATGTGGTTGGAATGCCAAAAACAGGGCAGTGGTCGAGCAGGATAACTTCACATTTTCACACATATATACTGTTAATGACTTGGTTCATAAAACTGAACCCCAGACTGTTGTTCAAAGATACTTTGAATTAGTTAATGACAAAATAAATACATGCTCATCAACTCAGATAAGTTCTTATCCTTATCCTGAAATCTTTTTCCCTTTCCCCTCTTCCCATCTTCCTCTTCTATGCCCCTCTGTTAAGCCTTCCCACACTCACATTCTCTCTGTCTCTGTCTCTCTCTCTCACACACACACACATACAAACACACACACACACACACACACACACACACACACGTGCCTACACACTGGCATACATGGACACACCACCCCAACAGAATAAACTCTCTCCTCTCTGTCCTTTCCATTCTCTGCCCACACCTTCTGTAGTGTACACAGCACATTGCCATCAATCTCTCCCACTAGACAGTAAACTAGAGGTGGAAAAACCATCCATTATTCTTCTTTGTATGCCCTACCCAGTACCTGGCACATGGTAGCGTTTAACAAGTATTTGGCATATAGATGGATGATTGAGTAATTCATGGATCATGTAAAGTGATAGGATGATGACAGAAGAAATAGGATTTGTTTTGAAATGCAACTTTAAAATCTAATTCTTTCTCAAAATTAAAAAAAAATAACTTACTAAACTGAAACCTTGGAATAGCAGCTTTTGCAAAGTAAGCTTTTATAAGAAGAAAATGTTGCTATGTACAAAGTTTCAACACTATATGGATACCCAATTTTAATATTTTACTGAACGGTTTCAATACACACAGAGCTCATAGTAACCTTGCTAATAACCTGTGAGCCTCTATGAGAAATAAGCTAAGATCAGTAGCCTAATACCCTTCAGGGGTTAATTTCCATTTTTCAACCAGCGTCACTATACTAATCTGCCTTTTCCGTATTGGGTCAACTACAATCTTATCTTGATAGGCTGAAAGTTTACTTGCAGCAAAGCGTGAATCACTCTGTGGTTACCCACAAACAAATCATCAGGCATTGAAACGTGTCCTCTTCCACTCAGAGAATAAGCTGAGTCAAGACAACACGTGGAGGAGGAGAAGCATGCTTTAGAAAGGCAGACTAGAGTGAATAAATCAGTCTCTATCACTTTACAGATTTGAAGTGACATAAGAATTTTTATGTAGTTTTTTGAAATAAAGAACTTAATATCTTTTAAAAGAGCTCTAGTCATCACCCTTCAGAGTAATCTTAATTTTTTATCTACCTATACAAATACATTAGCAATGAAATTTATTTTTCAGCCACAAGCTCCCCTATGTAAAAGACATATAAGTGCGTTTAGCGGCCACTGAGAATGAAGTCATCAAATACCTCATATTTTGCCTTGGATCTCATCCCTTCCACCTTCTCAGAAGCTCCACAGCGTAGATTACCCTTTCTCTCTTTTTTATTCAATTTCTCCCTCCAACTTTAACCCCCATGGGCTTTTAAACACCTTCAACTGGCTTAACGTCTCCTTTCCCTTTACCTACTGCCTCTCTCTCACCTCCTCTTTAAAGCCCAAAGAGTCCCGTCATTGCTCGCTCTGAATTTCCCTGCCTCCTTCTCCTCCTGACTCAACCCTCTCTAATCTGGCCTCTAAGCCCATTAACTCTGTGGTCATTTAAGACCATGCAGGTCCCAGGCCCGGGGTATGTTCAGTCCTTGTGTCACTTGCCTTAAGCAGCATTCAATTCTGTTGGCCAATTCCTCCTTCCTCAAACATTTCTCCCTTTGCCTTCTGAGACAGCACTCCTTGGGTCTCCCTCCTACTCTAGACACTCCTTCTCAGCCTCCTTTCCGGGCCCACCTTCCTCTATCCACCTATTCATTGTCAGAGCACCTCTCTTCCCCTCACTGTAACTCTCTCCCCTGTCAATCTCCACTGCTTCTGCGGCTTCAGTAACCTCTTCTATGACAAAACTCCCAAATGTGTATCTGCAGTCCAGGCCCCTCCTCTGATTGACTTCTCCCATTGCCTGCTTGGTACTTCAAAGGCATCTCAAACTCAGTTCATTTAAATTAAAACTCATAAGTGTCCCGCCCTTGTCCCCTCCACCCCCCCAAGAAAAAACAAACAACACTTGATTTTCTTCCAGCATTCCCCATTTCAGTAAATACAACATCACTCATTCTGATGCATCAGCCAGAGACCCACTGCCCTCTCTCCTACCCCTATCTAATCTATCACCCAGTATGGTGGATTTACCTTCTCAACTGTGCTCAACTCTGTCCACCTCTCTCCATTGCCCTAAAGCAAACTACCATCACCTCTTACCTAAAATAATGGCAATAGCCTCCTGACTGTGCTACTTGAACCTTCCAACCTCCTTCCCACATTGCAGCCAGAATGACCTCTTCGAGGCACAAATCTGATGGGACCACTCTCTGCATAAAACCTTTCAATGGCTTTCCACAGCTCTTAGCTTAAAGACCAAACTCCATATCATGTGCCTGAGAGCTTCACATGCAATGCTCTCTCCCAGCCTTTCCAGCCTCCTCTTGTCCCCAGTGCCATCTGTTCTTCTCCGCTCTCCCCAGAAAGAACTCCTTTCAGTTTCTTATACTTACCTCACTTCTTCCTGCCACTATGCTTTTGTATCTGCTGTTCTTCTGCTAGGAGTGCCCTTTCTCCCCTCATCACCTAGTTAATGTAGATCTTAGCTTTCCCATTGCAACTCAGATTCATTGCCTTTCTATAACCTCCTGATTTATGCTAAGGTCCTCAAAATACTTCGGAGCTCTCCCTATAATGATATACCTGTCATCTTGTTTTTTGTTGCTGTTATTCTTTCGTTTGGTTGGCTTTTGCATGTGATTATCTGATTAATGTCTACTTCCTGCAGTAAACAAGTTCTATGGAGGGAGTCCCCCTCATCCATCTATCCTCAGCCCCTAGCACACAATAGATACTCAATAAATATCTGCCAAATAAATGAATGACCAATTTTGTATTTTCGCAAAAAATTTTTAGTAAAATTTTTCTTAGGCAAGTGGTGACAAAAAACAAATTAATGAATTCACAATAATTCATTGTAAGAGAAACAAGGTATTCATATGATGACATTTGCAGTGTATCTTTTGTGCCAAACATATTCTTTGTATAAACAGTATTTTCTTAAATAAGCTCTTCTCAAAAGTACTATGAGAGATCATTTTATTTAACAGAGAGTGAGTTATTGTGTGTGTATGTATGTATGTCAAATACACACAGTGTTATGGTGTATATGTTATAGATAAAGCTTCCAATGCAGACATTGTAAAACTTCTATTTATTGCCAAAAGGTTTGAGGCCAAGTATTGAACCACAACAGATGGAACTTGTGTTAAGTAATTCCACAAAAGCAGTGTAGACACACCTTAGAATGTTCTTAAACACCAAGAATGTACGTGCATGGAGGAGGGACAATGGCTAACGTGTGCAACTTGTACAGCCCAAACAAGGTGACCCTCCTTATCACAGAGCTGGTACAAGTGTGTCAGATCTATTTTTTCCCATGCAAGGAAAGCTGTACAATGTCAAGGCCGTGCGGGAAAGCACTCAACATTTTAAACTGTCTAAAATCCTATGGTCAGGTGTTGCCAGCAATACCTATCCATGATATCATATTAATGAGATGACAGCATGGGACCAACATGGGAAGTGTGTATGGAACTCTTTTTTATTCAAAGTTCAAGAATAAGATTGAGCAATTCTCTCCATTCATTTCTACCACCGCTAATCTTTTCCCATTGGTCCCTGTCAGTCATTACTGGGCAAGTCTGGGCCAGTCTTCTTTGATAGGTTCCCATAAGGGCACAAAGGTGACCATACTTACTGCTCAGAACTTACTGAGCAGGTTACATTCTTGGCAAGTGACCTTAGAATTTTTCTTTCACTGATGAAACCATAAGTAAGCCAAAGTCCACAAACATTGATTCTGAACATTTTCTCCTATAACTCTATTAACTTAAGCCAAGGACATGCATATGATCTTATACTGCTATCCTATTCTTTAATTTTATGGAAAGGTCATAACAATTTTCTTCCCACTATTGGTTTTGCAGTTTTACTATTTTGGATATTGTATGACCTATTACTGTCATCTACCATGAGGCTACTATCATTTCCTAGAAGTTCCTGAGCTATGTTAGAATAACCTGGGGATCCTGTTAAAAATGCAGGGTCCCTTACCCTACCCCAAAATTATGCTTCAGTAGGTTTGGGGTGGTTCCTTGTAGTGTGCATTTTAAGAAGCCAGCAGGTAATTCTGATGTAGGTGGCCCTCAGAACACAGTTTGGGTAACACTGCTCTACAAGCTTATAAAAGAGTAGTTCTGAGGCTTTTTTTAGAACAATATTTCAGTGATTAATAGAGAAGCCTAGAAAGCAGACTACATTTTGATGGGTATGAAATTACTGAGAAAGGAAGCCATTCGGCACATGTGAAAGTGCCCTCAAAGGGCTGCTGTCAAAATGAGTTTGTCCTTTTTTGGACCCCATGCATCTTGTAGGATGTTACAAAATGGATGCTGGATGATACCTCCTTGTTTATTTACTACTTTAAGGAAATATGGGCTTCTAAAACACTGCCTGGATATTCATACGAAACATGCCATTTGTTACGATCCTTAGTGATTTCAGAAACCACAGATGCTCAGCCTACTAAATGTGGCTCCTATGACCTCCTCATTTAATGATTCTATCCCTCTTTAAGCATATCCTCTGTAATTAGAGTTGGCTTTATTAGAACTGGCACACATACAAGAAAATCAGTAAAACCATAGAAGGGAATTGAAGTAAATTTGAGACTCTCAATACATAAAAAATAATTCCCCACAGACTGTACAGGAGCTGTAATTCCCAGAAACAGTCATTTCAAGGGAAAATTTTTTTAAAGACATACTTTTTCTCAGTTCTTATTTTAAAACTAAGTATTTGAGATTTACGTTTTTTCTTCCAGAATATGCCTTCTTTTTTTTTTTTTTTTTTTCGGTATGCGGGCCTCTCACTGTTGTGGCCTTTCCCCTTGCGGAGCACAGGCTCCGGACGCGCAGGCTCAGCGGCCATGGCTCACGGGCCCAGCCGCTCCGCGGCATGTGGGATCTTCCCGGACCGGGGCACGAACCCGTGTCCCCTGCATCGGCAGGCAGATTCTCAACCACTGCGCCACCAGGGAAGCCCAGAATATGCTTTCTTTTGAAGGTATTTGTCTTGAACAATCAAGAAAAAATACCTAAGAATTCGAATATCACAAATTAAATTCACAACCGTCTTAATTATTCTTGTACAATGCAATATTTTCAAGACGAAAGTTGCATAAGCCAAAAAGCATACATATAAGGAACTTCGGGGTATGGATAGAAGTCAGTACAATGTGAATAGTAGTTAATGGTGGGGGACGTGTCACCACCTACTGTCGTAAGAGTAAGCAGGAACTCCGGAATAAAAGGGAGCGACCACCAATGGTGTGGAAAAGGCTCCCAGTGCAGCCCAATCCACTATTGGATTAGCCTGAATATGGCAGTCTTTGTGAATAAGTGGATCTGTTACTCAACAACAGAAGAGTTCACCTTCCTTTGGGACTCTTTGAATTGCTTGTGACACCTCAAGTTCAAAGCCTGCAGTCCTTGAACTTTAAAAGTGTTTCCTGTCTTACTCTGAATTCTCTCACTGTTCCTAACATTTTAATATAGTATAAGTTTCATTACATTCTTAATTGGAGGGAGGGAGATGGGTTTTTGTTTTTTTTCAAATTTTATTTATTTATTTATTTATTTATTTATTTATTTATTTATGGCTGTGTTGGGTCTTCGTTTCTGTGCGAGGGCTTTTCTCTAGTTGCGGCAAGTGGGGGCCACTCCTCATCGCGGTGCGCGGGCCTCTCACTATTGTGGCCTCTCTTGTTGCAGAGCACAGGCTCCAGACGCGCAGGCTCAGTAATTGTGGCTCACGGGCTCTAGAGCGCAGGCTCAGCGGCCATGGCTCACGGGCCTAGTTGCTCCGCGACATGTGGGATCTTCCCAGACCAGGGCTCAAACTCGTGTCCCCTGCATCGGCAGGCAGATTCTCAACTACTGCGCCACCAGGGAAGCCCGGGAGACAGGTTTTATCCTAAAGTCATTAGGATATGGTATTTATAAAAACCTGTTCATCATCACAGTAAGAGATGATGATGATTTTATGTTCATGATCATGGTCATGATCATGATGATAGTAGCTACTCTTTGTTGAGCCCTTATTATGTACCAGGACTTAGTTAAGCAAGGCTACTGTTAACCTTTACAGCATTTTTGTGCCTTTATTTATGGTGGATGATGTCCACTTGGGGGTGTAGACTTAAACAGCAAAATTTGGGCTGAATTTCAGCCCCTACTTACCCCTTCGCTGAGTGCTCTTGTGCAGTGAACAGCCTGCACAGCCATTCACAGTGGCCCTGTTGTTAAGCATGACATCTTTGGAGAAGAGGACATTGAAGCTCAGTGAAGTTAAACAACTTGTACAAGACCAGTCAGCTGTTAAAGTGACAGATTCTGGACTTCAGCTGAGCTCTGACTCCAAAGTCACTGCCCTTACTTCATCAACCCTAGGCCTAGGCCAGAGAAAGTCTTTGGTACAGCCCTGTATGATTTATTATAGTAAGGAGTAAACATGGCGTCCAACACACTATGTTTAACTAGATTATAATTGGCTAAAAACATATTCACAATTACAACAGATCTTAAAACAAGGTGGAAACCTTGAATTATTGAGCTCTTGTGCTCTTGAGATAAAGGGGTTATATGACTACAGAAATTATTATTTTTTACGATGTTATGTTACAAAGTATTAGCTTCCACTTTGCACAATGTCCAGGGATCTTTAGGATGAGTCTCTTCTTGAATCTCACATCTCATCTCTTGTTTGCCAAGCCCCACCAGGTTCCATCACAAAGAATGAGTGGCAGTTCCTATAATGCATTTCATGCCCCCTCTGTCAGCCTCAGCCCTTTGCATATGTTTTGGGTTTTTTTTTTTTTTTTCAGAATATCCTTCTTCACTTCACCTTCATCACTGCTACTTGTCCTTCAGAATTCAGCTCAGACACATATTCTCCAGGAAGCTTTTCTGCTTCCTACACCCATGTTAGAATAGGTGCCTCTCCAGGGTGTTCCATTCTCCTTACCTCTGGCTTTCAGTTACATTCTGGCAGGAGATCAGAGGGAGGGAGCAGAGTAAGGTCTACTTATTTATTCCTGACTCCCTCCCTGCTTGGTCACCGCAGGTTGACTGTGTCCTCAATCCACAGCCACAACTCCTGTCAGGCAGCACTCTTGCATACAGGTCTCCTTCTGGGTCCTAACTGTTCTCTTCGCTTTCCTCTTCAGCCAGAGAGGGGTGTTATGCCTCCTCCTGGCTCCTGACCCCAGAGTACTAAGGTGCTTTTCCTACACCTTACCCACATCTGTGTAAATAGTTCCTTTATTAACTGCCCTCAGTTGCCCAGCTTGAGGTGCCCCCTGTTTCCTGCTGCAACTATGCCTGATCCATAGCAGATCCCACCTGGGGTCTGTAGGCTTCATGTCTGTGCTGGCTGGACCTTCACAGGCTCTAGGCCCCTCCTTGGTCCTTAAGAAAAGCAAGGTCCTTTCTAATGGGATTTCAGAAGAACTTTCAAATGAAGTCCAATATGGCCTCCCCATGACTATTTGATACCCAATCTCTTTCCTGGATCTTACACCAAAAAATCTTGAATCGCCTGCCGATCCCCCACCTTCAGCTCATGAATTTGACCAAAGTGACTGCTTTACTTACAGAAGAAGTGAACTTGCTTCAAGTTCCTTGATTCTTCCAGCTTCTTTAAGTTTTTTTCTTTTCATGCACTTTCCCTCACATGTCCCACTTTTTACCTCAGGTCTTCTCTGTACTCCTAGAAGTTCCTTTCTCCCTTCTTCAGTGGGGGCCCAGCCCCCTTGTCACCCTCTCCCAGCTGGAAGTAGAATTTCCTTTCTTTGAGTTCTGTAATGCTTGGCTTTTACTTCTGCAGGGGCACTTGCCAAAATCTACACTGAGTTGTCAAATTTGTAAAATGTTTTATCTCCCCACAAGATGATAAACTCAAGCTCTCTCTGAGCTGGGCTTTATGACCCCCTCAGATCCATACACAGTGCCTTACAGCTTATCTGTGCTCAAAATTCTGTGTGAGATGACTGGATATGGTTGGTACATCAACAGAGGAATATTCTTTCTTGCTTTAAGGTATCTGGGTCTGATATTATTTCACTCTTATTCACCAACTTTGTGTTGAGTAAGACTAACACCTTCAAATTTCATCTTTTATCAACATAAATATTTTCAACTCTTGGTGCACAAAAGGAATACAATTAATATATGACCATTTGTATTAGCATTCTAAAAGACGTTTAAGTTGATAAACATGGTAATAGTTTGGGTTCCAATTGCACTAGAGAATTCAGCTTAATATTCCATAGTTTTTTCAGCCAACTGATAATTTAAAAAAGGAACAGATCCTGCTTGGTAAAGAATGTCTTAGCCAAATTGTGGTGCTTTGAATGAAATAATGTGTTAATTGGCGAGAGAGAAAATATTTAAATATCCTTTATGCATTATGTGCAAACAAGATAGTTTTAGACACACAATCATTCCCTCATAGTCTCATTCCACATGTTATTTTTCAAGTGGAATATGATCATCCTTAGAAAGAATTAGTTTCCGGTTTTGACCATGAAGAGACTGCAATATCATATGAGAATGATTGCTTACCAGGACATGCTATGGGCAATAGACCTATTAAAAGGACACATGGCCAGTCATGCATAAGCCAGACATAATTATAATAAAAAAAATTTTTAGGACCTGGGATAGCCACTGGAAAAAAATTTAAGTCTTTTTTTTTTTTTTTTTGCATTTTGAAACTATTTTTAAATTAATCCTACAGCTACAAATAGCCTGGCTTTTACATATTATCTGAGGCTGACTCTGATGCCCAAATTAAGGCCCTAACATGCAGCTAGTTTAAAGTGCTGCTAACATTTCCTTCCTAAAATCCTTTCCATGGACTTTTCCCCTGGGATCCACTTTCACTGGGCTACAGTGAAAAGTCTTCACTTAGCAGTATTTCTCCATCATCCTTCATCCTTTTGTTCTCCAGTAAGCCTATCATTTTCTCTGGAGTCTCTCACGGTCATTGTGGGCATGTGGGTATGTGGGTATGATATCCCAGCCACTCCATGTCTCAAACAATTCCTTCAACTATTTTGCCAAGTGTGACTTCCGTCACATACACTTAAAGTGAAACATTTGGACCTGCCTTGAGATTTGGATCTATGTTGAGGAGAAGTTCTTGTAGCTAATTCCCTATGTCAGATCTAGAAGGACACCTGTGCTTGAATATTACCTAAACCAATCGTGATTTCAAATCAGCTCAGATATAATGACAATTTCAGATGTTTCTTTGAGTAAATATGGGAGAAAGACTGGAAAAATGTTCTGTTATCAAATGACATTGCATTATATTAAATCATCTTACCATTAAAAATGGCAAGACAGCAATGTGGTTACAAAAGGTGAAGTAAGTTCTTTAATAAAAGAGGGGGGCAGGGGTAATAGTTCTTTGCTACTTACCTAGTGTCCTCACATAAATTTCTTTAATTTGATTTTTGATCTCTCAACATCCTTGTAAAGCAGGTGGGAGCGATTATTATTTCCTCTTTGCTGAGCAGAAATCAGTGGTTAAGAGGACTCAAATCTAACTCTTCTGAATTGTTATTCAGAAATCCTTCAACATTACAATTAGATCAGCATTTTTTTCTAATTTGAAAGCATAGGAAATGGGTGTTTTAGAAAAAACTTAATCCTATTTTTGGCTTGGGTTTTTCCTTGTTGTTACTTAGTTGCTTGTTGCTTTGTTTTCTCCTCTTGGACCTCTGTTGGACCTTCCCTTCCTCCTCCCAGACAGGCTGCTGCATTCTTCATGACTCAACAGCACGTGTTAGCAGACATTCACGGAACCCCTAGCCCAGGCCGACACTGTGAGCACATGGCAAGCAGGCTGTTCCCGCCCTCTAGGACCAATATCACGTGGGGAAGATATGATGTCCTAAGTGCTTTACCTGCTGCACAAAGGAAGCAAGCACTGTGTTTATGGAAAATTTAAATTTGCAAAGAGCATACTAGCTTTAAGAAAGCTCTAAATCACATGATTCCTAGTAAAGCAAAGCAGAACACTGAGATAATTTTCTTGACATTGATTGTCAATGATTCTTTAGTGACTGCTTTCCATACCCTCTGCTATGCCTAGTACTAGCCACCATGGAGCATCGCAGAAAGTAGGGGACACTACTCATCACTGAAGCCTCAGATTAAATGCCACCTCAAATATGCAGGCTCTTTCCTGACCACTTAAATGCATGTGCACCAACCCCCAAGTCACTCACTCTCTATTCTATCTTCATCAAACCTTATCACTATCTGACAATATATTTCATATATTGTTTCAGTTATTAGCCTTAATTTGGGATTGGCAATGGAATATCCAATTGACAAGTCATCAGACAAGAAGGGGAAAAAGCTAGATTAACTTTAATAGAACTTTGTTTATAAAAACTATACATTGCATTATTCTTACCCCAACAGTGCTGTTAAGGTGGAAAAATCCCCTGTCTGAGGTAATTTTTTTACCTACATTAGATAAGAGAAATGGTAGATGGGAAGGATAGGTTGTGTTCATATGGTTAAAGAGGTACTGTCCAAATTTCATAGTAATGAACAAATTTCATTACTTTCAAGGTGCTATGAAAATTGAACATTAATGTATATAAATAAATATTGTCATACTCCCCAGAAATCGGATGCTTTCACATGAATTTGAAATTTGAAGAGTGAATCTTATTAGTTGGTAAAACAAATGGAATTCTTCAGTTCAACATTTAAACTTCTGACATTGTAACTGGTCTTCTAATTCTACGGTTATGTGTAATCATACACACTCTACTTCAATGTAAAATGAATCCATTCATTCATTCATTCAACAAAAATTTATAGACTCCATACTAGGTTAGATGCCTGATGTAACAATAGTGAACAAAGCAAAGACGCTGCCCTCATGGAGCTTTCAGTTGAATGGGAAAGAAAGACATTAATAAGGTAAATACCAATAATCATCTACAAATGATGATACCTGATAGAAAAGAAACATGCCAGTTGCTTTGAGAACGTATAGAAGACAAAGTCACTCGAGTCTGGGTTTGGGAAAGGTCTCCCAGAGGAAGCAACGTTTGAGTTGAAACATGAAATGATCAGTTTTTAACTAGGCGAAGATTCACATATGGACAGTGGAGATAGAGTGTGTGTGTTCCAGAGTGGAAAAATCATGTTCAAAAGAGTTAGGTAAGTTTGCCTTTGCAGCTGTTAAGGATTCAGAAAAACACATCTTTTGGACACTACATTGACTTTTGCTGCCAAATAGCTAAATATACTTGGTTTATGATTATTTATAAAGCTATATTTTTAAGCAGTTCATGTGAACAGAATACCATGAAACAAAGGAGTTAGGAAGCACAGAAAGCTGAATGTCTGGATGAACCTTAAAAAACTGCTAACCAAATGCTCTTTTCCTGAACTATGTTCCTTTTGCAAATCTCAATGAGGGCTTTCAACACTTTCCCATTATCATATCTAAATTGTGCATTCTTTTAGGGACAAAGGGGGAAGGTTAACCAAATTCATAATTTGTTAGCCCACTATCCAAATGTACTTACTGGGTCTGGTTCAGTGTACAATTCTGACTTTTGATCACTTGCCAAATAAATAATGGAAAATAAATGGCTTGATCATTCTGTTACCTTCAACAGTTGTAAATCAAGATGGCCAGCCTCTCATAGAAGGAAAACTTAAAGAGAAGCAAGTCAGGTGGAAGTTCATCAAAAGGTGGAAAACCCGCTATTTTACACTGGCTGGAAATCAACTTCTGTTTCAAAAAGGAAAGTCTGTAAGTACCCCTACCAACTTTTACACTTGCATTTTTAAGGTCTTGATCTCTGCCAGCTAGGCATTTTGTCTTGAGTTAAAAGGCCAATAATTTTTTCCTTCTCCATTTTACAGTGTCATTTTATTATATATTCCCCTTTGACTGTCTATTCTGTTCATTCCTATGTTAGTTGGTTCACTGTACCTCTTCAGTTTATTACGGGAGGGTTTTTTGGTTAACTTAAGTTTTAGAAGACGAACCACAGAAGGTGTACCCGGGGATCTCGACTTGAATACCGTACCTTCTGTTTCCTTGTGAATCACCTAAGTAAATGTGTGGCTTATGACATTGACTCTGACTTCTTTTAGGATTGAAGGTTATATTTGGAGGTGGGGACCTGACGAAGGAGACAGTAGGCAGGGAGGAAGAAAAAAAGGCTGATTTATTTTAAGTACTTTTTATAGTCAACCAAATTCAATTCTGATTAGGGAAAAATATTAATCAATTCTGATTAGGGAAAAATATTACTATCTTTCATTCATTTAATATTCAGTTAATGAATAGAATAGAATTCTGAAAGAATTAATAAATATTCATTTAATATAATTTTCAATCTGAAGTAGGATGCTCAGTAAATATTCATATTATGAATTTTCAATGGGAAACTTGTGAAATAATATTCTATTGCAATCAACAATGCAAAGTTATCCCTTTCTTTTCAAATCAGTTTTATTTATCATTAAACTCTACTCATTACAGATGAGGGAGCATGAAATGTTGACCTACTTCTTGACCATTTTGAGATATAATAATAATAACTTCTCAGAGCTTCTCACATGCCACACTGGATTGCCTCTATCTATCTTCAGAACAATCCTTTGAGGTCAGCACTATTGTTATGCCATTTTATAGATGGAGAAACTGAGGCACAAAGAGACTGATGGGCTTGTCCAAGGTTAGAGCCAGTAAGGTGAGAAAGGGTAGAACTGGAGTTAGGCTCAGGCAGTGTGACACCAAAGCATGTTCTTAAATGAGTACACTGTCCAGCTTCCCATGTACACTTAAAATACAGGGTCAGTGGCAAACCAAACTGTGTCTGAATTAATTAATGAGAGTGTTAAATTACTTAAAAATTACATTTCACTAAGAGCACATGCACTATATCTTTGGAGTGCTCACTACAAAATTTATTTGAACTTACTACTCAACAGGAATCAAGTATGGTGTATCTGAATTATGACGAATTCTGATCAATGCTCTTTTAGTTAATAAGACTTCACATTAACTTTTTGAATGAAAAAGAACATTTTAAAGTATTTAAAATGACCATTTGAATTTCCTGTCTTTATTAAAGAAATCAGAATAGAAGTTAAGATGTAGTGATTTTTCAGATCCCTCTTTATGCATTAACAAAGTAGAATTAGTGCATAAGAATGTTTTTCCTGAACTCAAATAATGACCTTTATACTTCTTGATTCAGAGCTTTTTAATAAAGTTTAGAGAATAAGCTATTGTATAATTGGCTAACTTATTTGACATCTTTATCAGGAAATAATGGTTTGACATTCCAGAACTATGACAGAACATTTGGCTCAAATATTAGGAAATAATATAATATAGCGTGAAAACCACAGCAAAATCCCTCTCATCCCCAGGGAGACAGTAACCATGCAGTGGTCAGCAGTCCAGCTGAAGCTACAGCCACATCATAAAGGGCTTTTCTTGTAAATGAGGAAAATGTGCATTTTAAAGTAAGAACTAAAATATTATAGTGTTATTTTCACTTTTTTTTTTTTTTTTTTTTTTGGCTGCATCGAGTCTTCGTTGCTGTGCACAGGCTTTCTCTAGTTGCGGTGAGCGGAGGTTACTCTTCGTTGCAGTGTGTGGGCTTCTCATTGCGGTGGTTTCTCTTGTGCAGAGCACGGGCTCTAGGCACGCGGGCTTCAGAAGTTGTGGCACGTGGGCTCAGTGGTTGTGGCTGAGTAATAGTCCACTGTATATATGTACCACATCTTCCTTATCCATTCATCTGTTGATGGACATTTAGATTGTTTCCATGTCTTGGCTATTGTAAATAGTGCTGCTATGAACATAGGGGTGCAAGTATCTTTATGAATTACAGTTTTGTCCAGATATATGCCCAGGAGTGGGATTGCTGAATCATATGGTAATTCTATTTTTAGTTTTCTGAGGAACATCCATAGTGTTTTCCATAGTGGCTGCATCAACCTACATTCCCACCAACAGTGTAGGAGGGTTCCCTTTTCTCCACACCCTCTCTAGCATCTGTTATTTGTAGATTTTTTAATGATGGCCATTCTGAGCGGTGTGAGGTGGTACCTCACTATAGTTTTGATTTGCATTTCTCTAATAATTAGCAATGTTGAGCATCTTTTCATGTGCCTATTGTCCATCTGTATTTTTTCTTTGGAGAAATGTCTATTTAGGTATTCCGCCCATTTTTCCATTGGGTTGTTTGCTTTTTTGTTGTTGAGTTGTATGAGCTGTATGCATATTTTGGAAATTAAGCCCTTGTCAGCCGCATCATTTGCAAATATTTTATCCCATTCTGTAGTTTGTCTTTTCGTTTTGTTTATGGTTTCTTTTGCTGTGCAAAAGCTTGTAAGTTTGATTAGGTTTCATTTGTTTACTTTGTTTTTACTTCTATTGCCTTGGGAGACTGACCTAAGAAAACATTGGTACTATTTATGTCAGAGAATGGTTTGCCTATGGTCTCTTCTAACAGGTCTATGGTGTCATGTCTTATGTTTAAGTCTTTACTCCATTTTGAGTTTATTTTTGTGTGTGGTATGAGGGTGTGTTCTAACTTCATTGACTTACATGCAGCTGTACAACTTTTCCAACACCACTTTCTGAAGAGACTGTCTTTTTCCCATTGTATATTCTTGCCTCCTTTGTTCAAGATTAATAAACCATAGGTGGGTTTATTTCTGGACTCTCTATTCTGCTGACATCAGTATTTTGAATTACTCTTTTTGTTTGATGCTCCTGAGATTTTTCCAAGGTGGACAATACACCATAGAAAGTTTAGGACAAATGAAAAAGATAGCTTCCCACTGCAAAGTGAGAGAAGGGTGATTGTGAAAGGGAGATGGGAAAAGAGGGTTGGCAAGATTCTCAAACACAGGTACATTCTCCAGTAGACAGAATGGGCTCAGGGATGTTAAAAGACTGGAAATTGCTTTAAAGAAGTATCTGACTCCTTAAAAATATTCATGCTAGCCCATCATGATGACTCTGGTGTTAGAGAGATCCTTAAGCATCTGCTTTAATGCAAAGAAAATGTAACATCATTAAATATTCCTTCCCTTAATGTTTGTGGACAAATCATGCTTCCAAAGCTCAAGAGAGTTTCAAAATCAGTTTCATCTACTTAAACATTGGAACCCTGTTTGTTCAATTAATACCTCTTTCTCAGAGGTAACACAAAAGAAAATTCAATTTCAAGCCTGTAAAATTATCTCAAATTCTGAGTTAATATTACCCCAAATTGTACTGCTGCATTTTGCTCTATTAATACAGTGTTAATATCAGTAGAAAATGTCATAAAGTCAACAAAATAGGAATCAAGCATTTTTACCACTCCCACTGTATAATAATTTTCTATAAATTGGCTATTTTGTTTCAACCCTAGATAGTACAACAAAAAGCCAGTTGCTCACTCCTTCATTTGCTCTAATGACTCTGAGGCTTTAGCACCCAAAATAACAAAGGTCTTAAGCCACATGAAGTGAAAGGATTCTGATCCTCTTAGAAAATTCTCCAGGAGCCAGGGATCTTTCCATACTATGAAAACTAGCTCATGTTCTTTCCTTCCCATGCATTTCAGAAAGATGATCCTGATGACTCACCAATAGAACTCAGCAAAGTACAGAGTGTGAAAGTTGTGGCCAAGAAACGCAGGGACCGCTCTCTCCCTCGGGCTTTCGAAATCTTCACAGACAATAAAAGCTATGTTTTCAAGGCCAAGGATGAGAAGAATGCAGAAGAGTGGCTCCAGTGCATCAATGTGGCAGTTGCCCAAGCAAAAGAGAGGGAAAGTAGGGAAGTAACCACATATCTGTAGGGATTTGCAAGCCAACCTCACACCAGTTGTATACAATGGGCATTGCACTGTCATTGCCAATGTCAGGAAAAAGAGATAAATTCACCATGTCATGCTGTTTTTTTATTAAATACCAATGGAGCAGTTTTCCCCAAGAAGCAGGACCTAAAAGTGGCAAGATCCTGAGTACATTTCAGATCCACGTGGCATTTGCATTAACTCCAGAACAAGATACCTGAACTACCTATCCTAAGGAAAGATTACCTACTTCTGATGAAAAATAATCTGTCAAAAGTATTAAAAGAAAAAAAAATCTACAAGGAAAAGTCAAATTGATGAACACTGAGGAAAACCATATAACTTACTTACAGAAATATAATTACATTTATCCTCTCCTAATGCAAGTGAGACTAACACTTTGTAAAATGGTTCTCAAGTTAAGCCAATTATGTAATTAAATGTCCTTCAGAACTCCTTATTTGATTATTCCTTTTAGGTTCACATAATATGATCTAAAGTTTAGATACTTGGATATTTCTCCTGCCCAAGGCAGTAAGTGTAAGCCAGGATAAGCACAGAAAACCATTTTCCCATCTTCAAAATATGTTTCATTTCCATTAAACTTTGAGATTTTAAAGTTCTATATGCTTCTTCTTTGTATTCAACATTTTAATATCTCCAAATTACAAACATGTATTGGTTTTTGCCATTACCCATAACTAAAAAAAAAAATTAAGCTGTAGTAGGCAGAATTCTAGAATGACTTCCAGTGACCCAAACCCTGGTATAACCTCCTCCCCCTGAGTGTGGCGGGACCTATAACTTGCTTCTAACTTATAGAATATGGCAAAAGGGATAGGATATTCTCTCCCATGATTATGTTACATTACATGGCAAAGATGAAGGAAATTTTCCAGATATAATTAAGGTCCTTAATCAGCTGACTTTGAGTTAATTGAGAGGACATGATCCTGGGTGGGCCTGACCTAATCAGTTGAGCCCTTTGAAAGAGGGTGAACAAGTCAGAGTCTCTCCCACTGGCCTTGAATAAGCTGCCACGAGTTCTACAGGTTCAAGGAAATGAATTTTGCCACAATCAGTGAGCCGCTTGGAAGAGGATCCTGAGCCTCAGATAAGAGCCCATTCCCAGCCAACACCTTGATTGCAGCTTTGCAAAACCTTGAGCAGAGGACCCAGTTAAGCCATGCTTGGACTCCTGATCCATGGATACTTTGAGATAATAAATAAGTGCCATTTTAAGCTGTTAAGTGTGTGGTAATTTGTTATGTAGCAATAGATAACTAATACCAAAGCTTACTTGTAATACACATACAGGTTAATTTTTTTCTTTGAAATTTATTAAACATAGTCTAGTATAGAAACGTGGAGAAAGATTATAAGTAGTCAATACCCTGAATCTACCCTGACTCTACTGCTAACTCACTAGGATAGGAAATATAAAAGAGACCAAGTCTGAGGAAGGAAACAATTCAATTTTAAGTTTTAACATAAAGTTTGAGAGTATTGTGAATCACAGAAGTTCTTAGAAGTTGGAAATAGAATTTGGAACATGAAAATTTGGCCTCATCATATAAATAGATGGTTGCTGAAAATGTGGAATAAGATGAAATTACTCAGGGAGAATAAGACAAAAGAATTAATAAGAGCTTCCTTGGGACACCCAGGATTTAAGAAAGGAGGCTGATTAGTATTCAGAGATGTTATAAACCAGAGGAAATAATGTCACAAGCACCAAGGTTTTCAAGGAAAAGAGAGAGGTCAGCCATGTGAAATCCTGAAGAGTAATCACTTAAGATAAAGAATGACTTTTGCAACCAAGAAGCGGTTGGTGTCATTGGCAAGAACAATTTCATTGTAGTGATGAGGTGAAGGTCAATGTCGGTGGATTGAAGAATCAACAGGAAATGATTAAGAGTTTAAAGCAATAATTGAACTCTCCTTTCAGTAATGTGGGGCTAAGATGGAGAAAGGTTTTTTGTTGTTTGCTTTAAGGATGCATTAGGCTTAAGGGAAAGAAGTTTAAAACACAGAAAGAGGAAAAATAACTTTGCTTGAGCAAAGGTTCCGGAAGTGAAGGAAAACGATTAAAACTCCTTTATTCCACAGCAATTTATGGAGCAGCTACCAAGAAACAGGTACCATGGTTGGCCTGGAGATAGAAAAATAAAAGATCCATCTCTTCCCTTCAAGGAGTTTACAGTGTGGTGGAGGAGATGGACATGTACAACAAAAATTGAAATGCTATGTGGCAAGTGCCTTGATGGAAGTATGCACAGGGTCCTGAGGAGACATAGGAGAAGGTACCACTGTAAGTGACTCTGAACTCAGCTTGGGCTTCCTTACTGTTCCCCAGAGGTGTTAGAGAATGAGCTTGTCTTAAAGAACTAGTAGGAGTGTCATGGGCAGACAAGGAGCAAATGGCCAGTAGAGGGAACCACCTTGCAGAGGTGAAGGAGGAAGAAGGAACATGGTCTACTGGCAAAACAGCAAGTCCTCACCTGGGATTGGAACATAAAGGACCTGTTTGGGGATGGTGCAGAATGATGCTGGAAAGGCCTGCAGGGCCATAGCATGAAGGGCTTGGTTCCATGCTAAGGATCTTGAATTTTTTCCTTAAGATGGTGAAACATATTGAAAGGTTTTACGAAGATTTGCATTTAGAGAAATAATTTTGATCATGGTATAGAGAATGGATTGTAGCAGGAAGGTAATTTGGGAGGTTCTTGGAAGGTAGTGAGGACCGATGTAGTAGCAGAGGAGATAGAGGTAAATGGAAATGCAGGAAAAATATTGAATTAATAAAATGGACAGGACACTAGTGGATTGGATGGAGCTGGGGTATAAAAATGGGAAGGAAGGAGTCTGATGACTCCAAGGTGCTTTGGGGAAGCTTGATGCATGATGATAGCATTCATTGAGATAGAAAATTCCAAAGCAACAGTTTGAGAGGTGAGGCAGGTGGTAAATTTGATTTTAATGTATACATTCAGAGTCTGGATAAGTGATTCACCTTGGACTAGAGGGACATCTCCTTCTATGAAGTTGGGCAGGAAAAGGGTGAGAATAGGCATAGTCATAAATAATTATCTAAATAGTGTTTTTAAATCTGCCAGCTCATTCTTAAGAGTCAGTGAGTAACCCTAGATGGTTTCATCAATTAGGAAAAATTGGTAACAGACAAATTGAAATAGAGTAGTAAGTGACACGGTATTGTTAATAATTTAAATGCCAGTAATATGCTCAAACTTTTCACAGAAGAGGGATTACAGTAAAACACTGGTTATGTCCTGATTCTGTTTTCACTGAATGCTTGTCTTAAAAAAAGAAGAGAATGGCCCTACGAACTCAATTTGGAGGAAAAGAATTATTTTTGTGGTTTAATTAACTAGATGCCTCTAGTTTAAAGCACAACTCTCAGAGCCTTTGAACCAGTTCTAAAAAGAAGTAAATACATGAAATGTAAAGAATGATCTTTCTGGTTTCATTCCATGATGCAGTAATTCCAAATGCAGGCAGATTTTCCTGAGTTCAGAATCACACTAGGCATTTTAGAATCATTGTCTTCCCACTGATATTTCTGGCACTTCCACCCCTGTGGCCAGCTGGCTTACCACAGATTGGCCTTTCCCAAGAGAGCTGCTCTTCCTGATCCCTATCTACGAAGAAACTGCTTTTCTAAACATGTTTAAACCTTTAAATATGTTGGTATGAATACAATTATAATCATAGACAGAAATTCAAGTGGTTTTCATTTTTACTTCATTTTGACTCTTTTTTTCCTCCCAGATAGCTGTGGAAACATAAATGTTTATGTGTGAGGCTCTCATCTGGTTACTTCTTGAGAACCTGGAGTGTGGTAAAAATAAATATTCAATATTTTTCTAACACTAGGTTTTCTAGAAAATCCTTGGCTGGTGATGTTGAGGGACATTTACTGGGTCATCTTCAGTTTGCCTACTTTGGGGCTTATTTATTATGACTTATTCTTAAACATAAATATAGATTATCTGGTTGAAAAAACATTCCCCATTTTAGGAAACAATTCTGAGATGAGGCAAGAGAATATGTGAGATAAATTCAGGATGCGTTGCAGAGAAGTAAATACCACAGATGCCCCAGTCAGGATTTCTAGTTCCCAAAGCTAACTAAGTTTTTAGATGAAAAACCCAAGATGTTGTCTTGTTCCAGAATAGCACCAAGGTATAGACCCCTTGGGGTGGGGGGGTTCCTCCCCAGGGATGCTTCTGAAGGACAAAGTGATTGGAAAATCAGAGAGAGTTCTCCCCAGGCAGAGGAGTCTGGAGAAAGCAGCACAGGATTTGGGCATGGACACGTGAGGATTCGAGTCCTACTTCTACCCAAACTGAATTACCAACCTGAGAAAATCACTCCTCTCTCATCTCTGGGTTGGGGATAATATTAGCTATGGAGTACAACTGTTATGAGGATTAAATGTCATGTAAAAGCCTCCAGCAGAGAACCTTTATCTTAATAGGTGCTTGGTAATAACACTCCATTTTTTAATCTACCAGTATGGAAAAAAGAAATCCTACCAATGAAATTATGATGCAATACCTTAATAACAGTCCAATGAGTAGTGTTTTACCAAAATGTCTTTTATCTATTCTGAGGGATTTAGCAATTTTTTTCTGACTTTAGGTACTTTGCATGTTATGTGATAGGTAATTCTATACACTGGTATCTATTTCAGCAACACAGTGAAACTTTATTACGTGTTGAAGCTTTATTACGTGTTGATAGCTTCCTTTCTTAGGTAAAACACTTGGTGGTTGCTTTGCATGACCATATGGAACCGTGGTCATTACTCCAATGATGGCTCTTTGGTTCACTAATGTCACATTTCACCCCAATCCTCTATTTCTGTGCTTTTCTAGGTACATGATAAATTTTTGTTTCAAAGTCAAATCATATTATAATTTGTTAAGACATACTAAACCGCAGTTTACATACTAAACATGTAGTGTCCACCATGTACACAATTCAGCTGAAGTTACAACACAAAGAGCTGGGGCCAAGTTCAAGTGATCCCTGGTCACAGTCATTCCTGGTGGGTGAAGATTACAAAACACCACTGATTGTAAGACACATCCCAATTTCAGAACTGGTAAATAATAGGAGAAAAAATGCAAATAAATGATCAAAAGTAAGTATTAATTTAAGGGTTCCACAGTATTCAAAACTGTATGTAAAAGTTTTGTGAACAGTAAATCATATGGCAAATACAAGAAATTTTAAAATCTTTTAAAATGGTTAAAATGCCCCCAATGCACCTATTCTCAAAGGTATGAGATCAGCCATTCCTGTGTGTGCTTACCCTCCGTATTAGTCAGGGTTCTCCTTGTTCTGTTCAGGTCCCCATAGATTGGATGAGACCCACCCACATTGGTGAGGGTGGATCTCTATTCAGTCTACTGATTCAAAGTGCTAATCTCTTCCAGATACACCTTCACAGACGCACCCAGAAATAAGTTTTACCAGCTATGTGGGCATCCCTTAGGCCAGTCAAGTTGACATATAAAATTAACCACCACACCCTCTGTTTTGATGGAAATAAAAATAGCTACTGTCCACACAACAAGCCATGTTTCTGGTGCCTCTGTGCCTGCCTTCCTGTACTCTCCTTTATCCAAGTCCCCTGCCCTGGCAGGGAATGGACTAAGACGGCAGGGGTGAGGGTAGGGGCATGTGGTGCATCTTTTATCCACTGTCACAGATTGGGGAGCATGGGGGTAAATTGGGATGGTGTCTGAAGAGGAATCCAGACCAAGAAGGAGGAGCATATCCAGATGAGTCCTAGAGGTCAGTCATGCCAGAGACAAGAGTAGGGAGGCAAGGCCTGGAGCCAAGTGGGAAGCTGGGGACCCAGGGAGGTGTAGAGCAGAGTGGGTAGAACGGATCCACTGTATGAACTGTAGCGGATCAGGACAAGCCCCACGGCTGGGCTTTTCCCGGTACTTGCCTGGGCAAGGAGGTTTCTGTTCAGTGTGCTTTGATGAGACAGGTTTCCACCTCCTCCTCTCTGTCCTTCTGTTACCAGGTTACACAAGTCCTTCCAGCCTTGTTCTTGGCGGGACAGGCCACCAGCTCCACTGGAGGCCTGAGCTCCTGGGTGCTGCCATGAGAACCCCAGCCTCGCAGAGCAGTTTCCATATTGACATTCTTCTCATTCTACACCCCCAACGCAGCACATATTGAACTTGTCTACTTCAAAGAAAACCTTTCTGGGGGTATGGGGAGGGGAGCCAGAAATCCTGGAACTTTCTTGTGTGTTATTCTGTAAGACGATAATCAGACACATTGTGTTTACATAATTCTGATGCCTTTTTGAGCAAACCTTTTTAAAGCTTTCGTCGAATAGAAAGAAAATACACTTCCTTTGTCTTTCAGTCAATAAAATGATTAGAATTCACTTTGGTACTGAGAACCTAGAAGAGTTATAAAATATTCAAATAATGTAAAAGTGGAAAGTACTCAAACAAATGACAAACTTATTTGTTAATAGAAATAACAAGTGCTCCATGAGACCTCACTGGAAACTTGGGAGGAGACAGATAATAGTAAATTCTAATTTTTCCTTTTTGAATTCTTTTAGAATTCTTTTTTTGCCTTGTTTTATTTTTTAACTACCAGTCCACTTATGTCAGGATAATACACATTTGTCAGTATAGTACACATTTATACATATATACATACACATATTCTTTTACACAGGAGTTGTGACAACAAAACAATGTTGACATGTAGTTTGTAGAAATCAGTCTTATTATGTCATTGTCTTAGATTTCCCCCGCGCTCTCTCTATCTATCTAACTAGGCCGGGATTTCATGTAATCAGAAGAACTTTGTGTGTGTTGCACTGTTCTTAACTGAGATTCACTCCTACACATCCGATAACCTCTGGGAGTATTCTATTCCTCTTAATTCAAAGCTATTGTAATATGGAGGAATTGTTCTAAACGTCTTTTCTGTTAAGAGAGAAAAGCAATGATCCTGTTTGCCCAAACTAGCTCATAAACACAAAAATCAGAGTAAGGCCCATCTTTTTAATTTAACCAAAACCACAGTTTGGAAATGTCTATCTTGAAAGATTAACCATGAAGTATAATACTTAGGGTATGTGTGCTTTAAGTGCCAATTTGAGAACATTTTAATCAGGACTCACTAAAACATTTCATAGAGGGATATCTTAAGCTTTTCCACACAAACATCCCTCACCTATATATTCATGTTCTTGACATCATTATAATGTCCAGAAATCCTCCTGTTATATCAGCCTCAGGTGAATACAAATCAAATTCCACTGCAGCCAATACTGTCATTGTGAGCTTCCAGTGTAAGGAAGTCACTGGCAGAACGTAAGACAGCCATGTAAACTAGGCCAAGTTCTTCTAAGAAAGGGGGCTCAGCATTTATCATTCAGTTAACAGTATCATGGGGTGTTGGAGTTAGAAGACCCTTAGAGCACGTAGGGTCCAACCTCCTCTGCCCCAACCACAGAGAAGTTCCTTCCTTGTCATCATTGGCAGGTGTCATTCCCAGCTGTTCAAACACTTCTAGGGACAGAGAATCCATTACTTTATCACCAGTCCACATGTTTTTTAAATTAATATTTTCTGATTATAAAAATAATATTTATTGTAGAAAATGCAGAAAACAAAAAAGGACTATTAAAATAAAATACAACAAAAATTTCCCATAATCCCAAAACCCAAAAGCATCCTATTATGTGATTCCTATTAGGTTACTCATCCTTTGGATTGTTTTTTGGAAAATTCTGCCTTTCGGTAATTTCTAACCTTTGGTCTTAATTCTCTTTCCTGCAGCCACACAAAATGTCTGCTTCCTCTTCCCCAAGACAACCCTTCAAATAGTTGATTCAAGATATTCATCCAACAAACATGTATTGCATATCCAACGTATGCCAGATACTATGCCAGGACATTGACTAGTAAATTGTCCATGCCTTAAAGAAACTCAGTAAATAAGTACATATTTATCCAGTATGTAAAACAAAACAGAAAGCACCTCTTATGTGCAGGGCCTGTGCTAGACATTGGGAACGCTGAGGTCATCAAGCTATCCCAACCTTTGTGGAATTTATATTCTAGTAGAAGAGAAAGATGTTAAAGTCTTTTCTTAATTATGAAATTGCCATGTGACCAGTACTTCGCGAAAGCACAATGGATAGAGATCAGGAAATGAGAGGGCTGACCTAGTTAGGAATTTAAGGACAGCTTCCTGGAGGATGAGTTTTCTGACCTGAGATCTGAAGGATGAACAGGAGTTATTAGTCTGCAGAAGAGGTGAAGGAAAAGCAGACGAGAAAGAGAGATCACAATGAGAGACGACCGTGGAGAGAAGAAAGTCACAGCCCAGGAGGAATCAGACAAGCCAGTGTGTCCAGAAAACAGCAGGGAGGAGAGGAAAACTGATGGGGGTGATGAGACAGGGGATATGGGCAAGTCTTGCAGGCCCAGAGGGAGAGCTATTGACAGGCTTAAAACAGGGTGACATGATTAGATCAACAGTTTTATAAGTCCTCCAGCTGCTGTGTGGAGAATGGGTTGCTGGGACAGCAAGAATAGACACTGGGAGAAAGACAGGGGGCTGCTAAGATAGTACAGGCAAGAGATATAATAAGAGCTTGTAAGGAGGGAGTGGCACTGGAAATAGAAATGGAGGGCTAGAGAGATATTTTTGAAATAAAAATTACAGGACTTGGCGTTAGATAGGAACCCACCCTCAGGATTCTGGCACCAGTGGATTGGTGGTGGCACTGTTCTATAAAGAGAACTCTCAAAAGGGGTCAGATTTGAGGACAAGTCTTGTCTGTGGAGGAGGGATCATGAGTGTGTGATGTTGGGGGCTTGGCAGAGAGAGAGAGAGAGGGAGGCAGCTGACTCTTCGGAGGGGGTAGCAAACCCTCCACCGAAGAGGTGATAACATTCCGGGCCTTGGAGAAGGAATCCAATTTTCTTCTACTATAGACCTGTTCTTTCACACTCTGACAGTCAAAGAAGAGAGGGCTCATTCTAGTCTTAGGGAACAGTGCATGCAAAGACTCAGGATCAAAGTTAAGTTAAGAGACAACATAACATAAGTAAGCAAGAATGAGGACAGAGTCACCTAACCAGGTATCGAATCCGTGCCCCCTGCGGTTCTGGAAGCGTGGAGCCTTAACCACTGGACCACCAGAGAAGTCCCCAGGGTCACTTATTTTTAACTACTTATTTTATTTGTGCCCTTGTTCCAAAAATAATTTATGATTTTTTTAAAATTTTATAGTAGATTTTAGAAATAACTGTGGTGGACACTGATTGTCCTAGTCTGTTCAGGCTGCTATAACAAATTACCCTAGACTGGGTAGCGTATAAATGACAGCCATTTATTTCTCACAGTTCTGGAGGCTGGGAAAACCAAGACCAAGGTGCTAGCAGTTTCGGTGTCTGGTGAGGTCCTGCTTATGGTTCACAGATGGCCATCTTCTTGCTGTGTCCTCACATGGCAGGAGGGGTAAGGGAGCTCTCTGGAATCTCTTTTATAAGGGCACTGATCCCATTCATGAGGGCTATGCCCTCATCACCTAATTACCTCCCAAATTAGGTCCCACCTCCAAACACCACCACTTCGAAGACTAGGTTTCAACACATGAATTTTAGGGGACACAAACATTCAGACTGATGCATTACCAAGGCCCTTTTCCAGTGAAGAACTTGGTGCCCCAGAACAAATTTGAACAGCTCTGAGGGCCCATTCTACCTCCAGAGCTCCCCATGGGGTCAGCTGAGGCTATCACTGGGGCTGTGTTAAAGCTCAGCTTCTCCCCCTCCCCAATCTTGATTCTTCTCCACTCCCTCCCATAGGTGTTGATTCTAAGGGTACTCCTTAGTAAACATCCTGCACCTTAAATTCTGTCTCAAGGTCTGCTTCCCAGAAAGTCCAACCAGACTGAGAGTAAGTAAAGGCATAGAGCAGAAAAAATAGTCACCAGGATGACATAAGCAGATGAAATGCATGCTGTGAGGTTCTACCCACTGCAAAAGGCAGGTAGGGTTCAGAGCTGACTCCACGCTTCCATGCAGCCAAAATTAGGAGAGTCATTCAATCAGATCCATGAGTCACAGTTTCCCAGACTAAAAATAAACCATTTGCCCAGAGGAAGAAAATATTCCTGATACTGAGACCCAAGAATTTTTTCCTGTGGGGCCTCCCCAAGAGAACCCTATAGCAACAATAGCCTCTATATCGCCCCGCTCAGGGCAAGAGTGTGTTTCACGAGATGTGTAAAGGTACAAACACCCTCATGACTTTGTACATGTGGACAATGTAATTTTCTTTATTACTTTATATTAGACTTAATTTATGTCTTGAGCCCTGGATCCCATTTCACCTGGTGAAAAAAATGTCATCTTAGTCGGTTCAGGGGAAACTCAGCCAATTAGGAGTAGTCGCCATTTATTCAGGTTTTTCCTAGTCCCCCTTCCCCACAGTATTCTCAAATGTATTATTTGTGCAACAAGGTTCATATCCAACGTTCTTCATGGTCATGACATTTTTAACCTCAAAACCCTGACTTGAGAGACTTAAAACCCTGTTTTCTCAAAGTATTATCTCTGCTCTGAGTCTCAGAAGTTTATTCTGAAATTCAAAGGCTGACAATTCACTGTTACTTCTAACTTCTTTTCACATCCCTTTTCTGAGGCAATGGATACCTCCTGAAGTCTGAATGAGGAGGTAGAGGTGGGAGGGGAGGGCAAAAATGGGTCTACAGGAGATCAAATTAATAACGAGATTTTTTTTAAGCTTATTGGTTAATAGACTTATCATTTTTTCAAAATAATATTCTGCAGTGAAAACCAGTAGCACAACACTAGTATATAGAACAAATAAAAGTAATTTGGGTGAGGGGCTCAAACTATGTGCTCCAGACAGACAGCATGTGGTAAGATGTAATTAAGTCAGGGATGTATTTTTTTATTGAAGTACAGTTGATTTACAATGCTGTGTTAACTTCTGCTGAACAGTAAAGTGATTCAGTTGTACATACGTATACCTTCTTTTTTATATTCTTTTCCGTATGGTTTATCACAGAATATTGAATTTAGTTCCCTGTGCTATAAAGTAGGACCTTGTTGTTTATCCATTCTATATATAATAGTTTGCATCTGCCACCTCAAACTCCCAATCCATCCCTCCCCCATCCCCCTCCCCCCTTGGCAACCAGAAGTCTGTTCTCTGTGTCTGTGAGTCTGTTTCTGTTTCAAAGATAGGTTCATTTGTGTCATATTTTAGATTCCACATACAAGTGATATCGTACAGTATTTGTCTTTCTCTGTCTGACTTATTTCAGTTAGCATAATACCCTCCAAGTCCATCCATGTTTATGCAAGTGGCATTATTTCTTTCTTTTTTTGTGGCTGAGTAGCATTCCATCGTATATATGTACCACACCTTCTTTAAGGGATACATTTTAGAGTGGAGGAACAGATAGACTGCACAACTTTCAAGCATCCTTTCACAATGATCCTCCAAGTGGAATTAGGATTCTCTATTATTTATTTATGTAATATTGTAATAGGGAAAAACCTTTTGTATTCTATTACAAGTTAATCACTAAAGAGATGTTGCCTATAAGCTTAAATTATACATAATGGCCCATCTCTGGGAACCCGGCCTCCCAGGTAATGAGCATTAAGCTAAAATACCTTTGTTTAGCTCACAGGAAACATCCTAACTAGGCCCACCTGTGAACAACTGCAGGGAGAAAGAATTAACACACCCTCCGGAAGCTGACTGGAACCAGGAAATGTATGACTTTACTCCCTCCCCTTTTAGCATAAAAGAAGCCCAAATTCTTTTTATTTTGGGGGTGGGGGGGGAGGGGGATGGGGGAGGAGAATTAAGGATGAGAGATGCATCTTATATTTATTTTATTCTGTCTTGGTGTTATAGAAATGTACGATCACTGTGTATTATCAATGAATGAAAATGATAAATGAAACAATACCAAACATGAATTTAGATTTAACAGTCCCCAGCTTTGACAAAGATCCAACATCTAGTCTTTGAAATAAAAACAGAGTAATGGAGCATGGTCAGATACAACAGGATAAAACAGTTTATAGAAAGGCATATTTGAGAGTTAAATTCCATGAAGAAGCCTGAATTCTAACACAGGCAAAATGGCTCTTAGGTGGCACGAGTCCACCATCTTCTCAGTTTCCTGGCTTTCCAAATAAAGTCGCTGTTCCTTGCCCCAGCAACTCATCTCTCAGTTTATTGGCCTTTTGTGTGGCAAGCAGTACAAGCTTGGGCTCAGTAACAAATTTTGATGAGCCATCCAGGAGCCTTGCTGCTCGTGGCTAGCCGGTCCCAGTTGGGGAATTTTGGAGGTAGGCCTAGCACCTGCCAGGACCACTTGTCCTGAGGGTCTTCTCTTCAAAGTTCCCCCAAGCAGCACCAGCTGCCCCAGCACTTGGCAGTTAGAGCAAGGAATCGACATTTGGGAGCCGACAGGCTCCATCCAGTAGGGTGAGTTGCTCCAGTTGCTCCAGTGTATATACAGCTGGAAACTTTATTTCCTCTCTGTTTGGGGCTTTTTCTCCGGAATAAGCCAATTTGTTTTGTTTTTGAGTGGGGCGCCCTGTTGGAGAGAGGAAAGAGTTGTTGGTCTTTTACCCGATTTGTGAAGCAGTTCGTTTGTTTCTTTAGATGCTAGCATTTGTGTGTGCCATTTGTGTTTTGTTTGTCTTGAATTTCTGTCTTTAAAAATGGGGAATGAAAAAAAAATGGGGAATGTTTCAACTATCCGTAAAGAAAGTCCTCTAAGGTGCATTTTGGATAAGGGATCTGATTACAGCTATGACCCCATGGGTGAGAGGAAGATGATATTTTATTGTAACAATGTATGGCCACAATACCTGTTAGGATCTCCACAGGGCAGTTAGGCAGGGTTATCCCGGCAACCTGTGCACCATGTACTGCTACCCTTGCTGTGTTAATTACGTCGTTTATGGTCTTCTGTGTCATTGGCATATGTAAAAGGCTAAGACCAAACTTGAGGGTTTATTTAGGATTTTCTGTTTGTTCTTTGGGTTTTTAATTTTTTTGGTACTGTTTCTCCATTTATGGCCAAATCAGTTTTGTGATACTTAAAACTTTTACTGATGTCAAATGGAGGAAAGGAACGGGAAAAAAAACTGTCTGTTCTTGTCCAAGAGTGGAGCATTCCGAGGAAGAAGAGAAAGGTTCCACTTGAAAATCACCAAAAGCTATAAATAGAAACAGAAGTGTCTTTTCCATAAATATTAGTTAAAAAGGGTTTAGCTACCTAGGTGGGTGACCTTGATTTATCCCATCTGCCAGAAATCCAATTTGAATCCAGCCTCTTTTGCAACTGATGGGTTTTACATTGTTGTACCCAATTCATGGTTAAAATTTTGGAATGGGAACTATGAGGTGCCTGTGTTTGTTTGTGTGTTTGTACATGTGTTTATAGATGTGTGGCATTGTCAAAATTAATTTGTAAAAGAACTCTATTTAATTTGCTTAAAGGAAATTAAGTTCTTATATAAATACTCAAATATAAAGGAAACTGGCCAGAATGAGTTTCAGGTTCATGTGATCTAGGAACTATTCTCTATTGAATTAATATCTGGTGTTACAGTTAGCGTAAGGTTGTTGTTTGATACAGATACATCTTTAGAGTCATTGACTTTAAGTATAATACTTTTATTATACCTAGGTTTACTAGAAATCAAATAAGACCTTATTATTCCTGTCACAAAAGCTTTTAATTAAATAAAATAGAGGTAAATGAAGTAAAGAGTTTTGGGTAAACTATGGGAATAAGGTTTTAGGAATATCTATCTAGAATAGTATCTCTAGATTGTCATAACTTGAAACTAAACTAAGATCTAAAATAAGATTGAACTTAATTAAGAAAATAAATCTTAAAGGTAAAGTGGTAAAAAACATGAATTTGGTTCTCTAAGAGGACAAAGTTTTCGTAAAATATTGAACTGCTTTTGGTAATTGTGAGTTTCTTTAAGTGATCTGTATTTGCCATTGAGATCTTTTATCACTGGTTAAAACTTTCTGATATTTTTGACAAACTTCCCAAAGATCAAGTTCTAAGTGAGGTTCATTTGGTCTCTGGCTAACTTTGGGGCTTTCTGGAGGGTTCCTGGAATACCTCACATTACTTGTTTTCTCTCCATCTGAGAGAGAGGAATATTAAACTAATTGGGCTTATTTGGTGTGTTGAACTGCATGGGAGGTATTAGCAAATGAGTGGTGATAAAACTTCTTATATTGTATCACATGAGTAAATGTTATTAATATACACATTCTAGAAACTATATGGAACTTCTAAAATTCTGGTATATGCTGGTAAGTGAAGCCAGTCATAATTTTACTAATTATCTTACATTGTTTGTCATGGCGGTAATCAAGATTCTGTCCACTTGCATTGTAATCCCAGTTGGTTGATGCCAAAGCAAAAAGGCATCCTTTTAATGGTTAGATGATCAATTGCTAGCTATGGTTTTACAGTGGCTTTTGAATAACTCTGTAGCTATTCTGTGAAGAAGCAGGGAAGAATGGTGAAATCCTTTATGTGCAAGCATTTGTACTATTATCAGGAAACATAAGAAAAAGAAGGGAGTGAGAGTGAAGATATGTTGCTTCAAACCTCCACTCCTCTGGCTGAGCTATCTGTTCCAGAGGCTCTGGCCATTATGCCAATATACCCACCCCTTCCACCACCTTCCATTCTTATGCAGCCCCAATTCCTGACACTGAGGCTCAGGGCTTTCCCCTCCTTATAGGGATCGATTAGAAAATCCTGTGTTAGTTTCTGAGGCACAGGGACTTCGTCTGGTATCGCCATCTAAGACCCGACAGGGCACCCAATTTGGTTTCAGGACAGGGCAATTTCTCTCGTGCCATTATCTCGTAGGGGGCCTAAATGCAAACGACCAGCCAGCTAGGTTTCTCAGACTTCTTTAGTTGGAAAGCTGGCAACCCTCCTTATAGGGAGGATCCTCTACACCTGAAGTCCACTTGGTAGCACTCACAGCTGAACCAAACTGGGACCCCCCCCACCCCGTAAGGGAAGAAGGCCCTTATTAGAGCACTACTTTTTTTTTTTTTTTTTTTTTCTGTACTGGGGTTCTCACTGTTGTGGCCTCTCCCGTTGCGGAGCACAGGCTCCGGACGCGCAGGCTTAGCCGCCATGGCTCACAGGCCTAGCCGCTCCGCGGCATGTGGGATCTTCCCGGACCGGGGCACGAACCCGTGTCCCCTGCATCGGCAGGTGGACTCTCAACCACTGCGCCACCAGGTAAGCCCTAGAGCGCTACTTATTAGTGCATCTTGGCAGAGCTTTGAAAAGGAAAACCAAAGCAAAAGATTTTGAACAAAATTCAAGAAATTCAGCAAAACAAAGACCTCTCTGAATTTTGGAAAGGATTTATCAGGCCTACAGACATCATACTTATGCAGATCCCGAGGCCCCTGAAAATATTAGAGTGGTAAATTTGACCTTTTGGGGCAAAGTGCCTCAGGTATCAAGAGAAAGTTGCAAAAAATTAGCTGGGACATTTGGAATGAACCCTTCTCAACTGGTAGATGTTGCTTTTAAAGTGTTGAACAGGGAACAACAACAGAAGAAAGAAGATGCAAAATGAAATGCCACTTTTTTGGCAGCGGCATTGGATTCACAGAGGCGAGTAACTGGAAGAGAGGTAAGCACCCATTGGGGAAGGAGCAATGTGCTTACTGTAAGGAGGAGGAACACTGGAAAACAGATTGCCTAGGCTAAAACAGAAGAGCAATAAAAGACGAGAGCCTCTCATGTTAGAAAGAGAGGAGCCCTCTGAAGAGGCCCAGGGGCTCCCTTGGACTTGAATGCCTAATTCTCCACAAAAGGATCTCCCTGGGTAAAATTGACAGTGGCGAATGAGCTGATTAAATCCCTGATAGACCTCACCCTGAAGTTTTTCACCAGAATAGCTTGACATCAGAGTCCCACCAGAACATGCTTTAAGCCTACAGATGGCACTCATGAAAACCCCAGAAAAGGAGACAGCTCTTTCCGCCAGGGTCTTGAAAAATAACCCAAAGACTGCTGTCAGACCTCCCCAGATGGGAACTCAACACAGAGGAACCTGTCCCACCAAGGACTGAAAAATAGACTTTACTCACATGCCTTGGACTGCAAGAAGTTTCAGATAACCTGCTAGTGTTTGTGTGGACACTTTTTTAGGATGAGTGGAAGCATATCCCACCTGGACAGAAAATCTCTGCAGTGATTAAAGCCCTCCTAGGGAAATTATCCCCTGATTTGGATGAAGGCATTAAAACTGCATTCATCCTGGAGACCACGATCAACAGGAAAAAACCAAGAAAATGAATTATACATTAAAAAGGAATGTCACTAAATACATCAAGAGACTAATTTAACTTGGGATAAGGCCTCACCAGTTGCCCTGCTCTTGAGGTTGTCCCTCAAAATGAAAAAGCCATTATGGAAATTACGATTATTTTGGTGTCTGTTACCACTAACTAAGCCCAGGCAGTTTGTTTTACATTTCAAATCGCTGGAAAGGACAGGCTTGGGGTAGCGGTGTTGAGTAAGGTGAAAATTCAAAGGCTGCTGAGGTTACAGTGATGGTAGCAGAGCAAAGTACTTCCACTTCAATTACAAAGTTCAAGAGGGCAAGGAGCCCCCTGAAGATGGAATTAAAACAGCAGATGCCACAGAGCTCTGGCTGCTGAGAATACTGAAAACATGAAGCGACTAAATTGACTGTCTGGATTGCTGTTGGAGCAGACACTTTTGGTTTATACCTGCAAGGAGAGATGGAGAGATGCTTTCTGTAAATGAGAATGAATGACTTGAAGGTAATCTACTTAAATAGTGAGCTTGAGTCGTCCTTACCTCTAAGGAAAACAGGCAGCCCCATATAGCTGAATATCTTTTTGGTGTTATTAGGGAGAATGACACCATTACTGTGAAGTTTGTACACTTTACAGGTGTAATTGTTTTATTGCACTTCACCTTATTGTGCTTCGCAAATACTGCATTTCTTTATAAATTGAAGGTCTGTGGCAACCCTGCATCAAGCAAGTCATTTTTTCAACAGCATTTGCTCGCTTCCTGACTTTGTCCCATTTTGGTAATTCTTGCAGTATTTCAAACTTTTTCATTATTATATTTGTAATGGTCCTCTGTGATCAGTGATCTTTTTTACTATTGTAATTGTTTGGGGGGCACCACAAACTGTGCCCGTATCAGATGCAAACTTAATTGATAAATGTTGTTTGTGTTCTGACTGCTCTGCCAACCAGCCTTTCCACATCTCTCTCCCTCTCCTTGGGCCTCCCTATTCCCTGAGACACAATAATATTGAAATTCAGCCAACTGTAACCCTACAATGGCCTCTAAGTGTTCAAGTGAAAGAGTCACACACATCTCACTGTAAATCAAACGCTAAAAATGACTAAGCTTAGTGAGGAAGGCATGTCAACAGCTGAGGCAGGCCAAAAGCTAGGCCTCTTGCACCAAACAGTTAGCCAAATTGTAAATGCAAAGGAAAAGTTCTTGAAGAAAATTAAAAGTGCTACTCCGGTGAACACACAAATGATGAGAAAGAAAAACAGCCCATTGCTGATATGGAGAAAGTAGTAATGGTCTGGACAGAAGATCACACCAACCACAACATTCCCTTAAGCCAAACCTAACCCAAAGCAAGGCCCTAATTCTCTTCAATTCTGTGAAGGCTGAGAGAGATCAAGAAGCTGCAGGAGAAATCTAACAGAGGTTGGTTAATGAGGTTTAAGGAAAGAAGCCATCTCCACAACATAAAAGTGCAGGGTGAAGCAGCAAGTGCTGAATGGAGGTGGCTACACTAAACAACAGATCTTCAGTGTAAACAAAACAGCCTTATGTAGGAAAGAGATGCCATCTAGGACTTTTCATTGCTTGAGAGGAGATATCAATGCCTGGCTTCAAAGCTTCAAAGGACAGGCTGACTCTCTTGTTAGGGGCTAATGCAGCTGGTGATTTTAAATTGAAGCCAGTGCTCATTTACCATTCTGAAAATCCTAGGGCCCTTAAGAATTATGCTAAATCTACTCTGCCTCTGCTCTTTAAATGGAAAAATAAAGCCTAGATGACAGCACATCTGTTAACAACATGATTTACTGAATATTTTAAGCCCACTGTTGAGACTTACTGCTCAGAAAAAAAAAAAACCCTGTCAAAATATTACTGCTCACTGATAATGCACCTGGTCACCCATGAGCTCTGATGGAGATGTACAATGAGATTTATTCATGCTTGCAAACACAACATCCATTCTGCAGCCCATGAATCAAGGAATAATTTTGGCTTTCAAGACTTATTAGTTAAAAAATACATTTTATAGTGCTATAGCTGCCATAGATAGTGATTCCTCTGATGGATCTGAGCAAAGCTAATTGAAAACCTTCTGGAAAAGATTAATCATTCTACATGCCATTAAGAACATTCATGATTCATGGGAAGAGGTCAAAATAACAATATTAACAGGAGTTTGGAAGAAGTTGATTCCAACCCTCATGGGTGACTTTGAGGGGTTCAAGCCTTCAGGGGAGGAAGTAACTGCAGATGTGGTGGAAATAGCAATAGAACTAAAATTGGAAGTGAGACCTGAAGATGTGACTGAATTGCTGCAATCTCATGATAAAACTTTAATGGATGAGGAGTTTCTTCTTATGGAAGAGCAAAGAACGTGGTTTCTTGAGATGGAATCTACTCCTGGTAAAGATGCTATGAAGATTGTTGAGATAACAACAAAAGTTTTAAAACATTACATAAACTTAGTTGATAAAGCAGAGGCAGGGTGTGAGAGGATTGATTCCCAATTCTGAAAGTTCTACTGTGGGTGAAATGCTATCGAACAGCATTGCAGGCTACAGAGAAGTGATTCGTGAAAGGAAGAATCAATTGATGCATCAAACATCATTGTCTTATTTCAAGGAATCGTCACAGCCACCCACCCTTCAGCAGCCGCCACCCTGATCTGGTAGCAGCATCAACATCAAGGCAAGACCCTCCACCCGCAAAAAGATTACAACTTGCTGAAGGCTCAGATGACGGTTAGCACTTTTTAGCAATAAAGTATTCCTTAGTTAAGGTATGTACATTGTTTTTTTAGACTTAATGCTATTGCACACTCAATAGACTACAGTATAGTGTAAATATAACTTTTTACATGCATTGGGAAACCAAAAATTTCTTGAGACTCACTTTATTGCAATATTCGTTTTGTTGTGGTGGTCTGGAATCAAACACGCAATATCTCTGAGCTATGCCTATATATCTGCATGCTGCAGTTTCAATAGTAATGTTTCACCTATACGACTGCTTAACTCCACAGCAAGTATTTGAAAGGATGTGATTGTAGGTAGGCTATTATTTATTATGAAATTATTCAAAATAGGAAAACCTATAAAGAATAATAAAATGAACCTCTTACAACCACTACTTATGAAGAAAGCATTGCAAATGGATTTGAAACTATGTATCTCCTCCCCAAATGTAATTCATTCCCTACCTTACACAGGTAACTACTGTCCTGAACTTGGTAATTATCATTCCAATGCATTTCTACACATGTTTACTACATATATATATAACCATAGCATTGTTTTATACTCTATATATTTAAACTTTACATGAATGCTGTGATACTGCATCAATCTTTCTCTATTTTTTTTTTTTTTTTTTGTGGTATGCGGGCTTCCCTCTGCTGCGGCCTCTCCCTTTGCGGAGCACAGGCTCCGGACGCGCAGGCCCAGCGGCCATGGCTCACGGGCCCAGCAGCTCCGCGGCACGTGGGATCCTCCCAGACCGGGGCGCGAACCCGGTTCCCCTGCATCGGCAGGCGGACGCGCAACCACCGCGCCACCAGGGAAGCCCCAATCTTTCTCTATTTTTAAGTGACTTATCTATCTTGATATATTTATCTCTAGTCGACTTTCAGTGCTGTATATTATTCCCTTGAATATTGTTTCACTTTTTTATCCTTCTGGGTGATAGTTGTTTCTGGTCTTTGCAATGACAAAAAATATGAACATATTGAGTTTTTGTGTGCAAAGTCAAATATTTATTTGGCTGATGATTCTCAAAGTACGGTCCATAGACCCCTGATGGGCCCAAGACCCTTTAAGGCAATGCATGAGGTCAAAACCATTTTCATAATAACACAGAGATATATTTACCTTTTCCATTGTGTTGAGATTTGCTGGTGTAAAAGCAATGGTAGGCAACATGACTGGCGCCTTACACAAACCAAGGCAGTGACACCACTAACAGTCATTGTATTCTTTACTACTGTACACTAGGGGTTTAAAAAAAAACACTTAAGAATATTTATTAAATGTCAACTCTTACATCCTCATCTATTTAATGTTCTGTATGTCACAAGTAAGCACAAAGTACTTCTGTTGTGTGTCCGAGTGCAACAGTGTCTCACGGAAAAGCACTTGTACAATTGAGTTGCAAAATTAACCATAATTTTTCTTCGTGGAATATTTTTTATTTGAAAGACCAACTGGCAGGCAAACCGTGATTATTTCAGTCTTAGGTATTGGACAGACATTTAATCAAAATTAATGACATGAGTTTTCAAGCAAAAATTTGAATTTTTGAAACTTGAATCCAGTTGTAACCTTAACAGTTTCTCAGTATTTCAAGATTTCTCTGATGAAATGAACGGTGATTTTTTTTTATGTTGTATAGTGTAATTAAATACATCAACACTTGGAAAATCTGTACTCGGTAAACCAATATTTTCTAAATGACCAATACAAAATATTACAAAATGACCTATGGGTAAAAAAATCCTTCCAAAGTACAAGATAGACCATACATTTTAATAGATTATAAAAAGTTCATTGATAATGTTTCAAATTCCTAATTTCAACTGACCTTTAAAAAACTACCACTTGTTAAGTTTGGGATATAGTATCAAGAAGAGCCACAATTATCTGACAAGGCTACTATAATACTCCTCCCTTTTCTGATTCCATCTCTGTGTGAGTCTATTTTCTTCATATACTTCAATCAAAACAATATACTACTATAGACTGAATATAGAAACAAATACCAGCTGTCTTCTATTAAGCTAGAACTAAAGATATTTGCAGAAATGTAAAATAATGCCACTCTTATCACTAAAATTTTTGTTTTGGAAAATATAATTATTTTGTAAAAATGTTATTCATGTTAACATGTAATGGGCTTGTTACTTTTTAAATGACTTAATAAATGTATTTTTAAATTTCTCAACTTTATTTTCTAATACAGTAAATACTGATAGACATCACTCACATAAACAAAAGGTCTTTGGTATCCTCAATGATTTTTCAAGGTTTAAAAAGTTCCTGCGGGGACTTCCCTGGTGGTCCAGTGATTAAGAATCCATCTTGCAATGCAGGGGACGCCAGTTAGATCCCTGGTCAGGGAACTAAGATCCCACATGCCGTGGGGCAACTAAGCCTGCACACCACAACTAGAGAGCCTGAGTGCCGCAACTATGGAGCCCACACACTCTAGAGCCCATGCGCTACAGCAAGAGAGAAGCCCACGCACCACAACAAAGGGCCACTAAGACCTGCCACCAAACACAGCCAGTAAATAAATAAATAAATATTTTTTAAAATAAATAAATATTTTTTAAAGAATAAAGGTCCTAGGGCCAGAAATTTTAAGAACTGCTGCTAGAGGATATATGCAAGAGAAGAATTGCTTGATTGGATTTTATCTTTGCTAAATATTTCCAAATTATTCTCCAAAATTATTATCAATTTAAACTCTCACTTGCAGTATATGAGGATGTCCATTGCTCACATCCTTCTCAGCATTCTGGAATTGTTTCAGACTTAAAGTTTTGCTATATCTCATAGGTGCCAAAGTGGTGATTAGGGAGATTATACACTTTCCATGTATTTATTGGCTCTACAGATTTTCTCTTCTTTGAAATTTCTGTTTACACTTTTTGTGCATTCCTCTATTAAGCTGTCTTTTCACGTGAACTTTTAGGGACTCTTTACATTTTCCAGGCATGTATCCTAGCTGGTTTCTCTTTTTACACCTTTTAATTTTTAATATTTTTCTTTTATATAATGGATTTTATTAGAGATTATGTAAAATGCATAATAGTTATGGGTAACATTGATGCAAAACTCCTTCTATAATTAATTTTCCATAGTACTAGTTGACTTATCATTACAAAAAAATCTATTCATGAACTTCCCTTGTTAAAATCTTTTACTGATTTTCATTGTATGACATCTAGGCCACCTGTTGCTGGATACCACTTATCTTTTCAGAATTCATTTCCCAGAATACTCTCCCAAGAAGCACATGGTTTAGTGCAGAATTTCCCAGACATTTTTGGTCACATAACACTCTTTATTTTTAAGTATTATAATGACAAAACACTAACAGGGGCACAAAATAAAAGGCTCTCAAATTAGGGAGAGAAGTATAACTGATTTAATTATAGTAAAATATTATTGAAATTTGATGTATGATTTTATTTTTTAATTTTTATTTTATATTGGAGTATAGTTGATTTACAATGTTGTGTTAGTTTCAGGCATACAGCTAAGGGATTCAGTTATTCATGTACATATATCCATTATTTTTCAGATTCTTTTCCCATATAGATTATTACAGAATATTGAGTGGGGTTCCCTGTGCCATATAGTAGGTCCTTGTTGATTATCTATTTTATATATAGTAGTGTGTATATGTTTATCCCAAACTCCTAATTTATTCCTCCCCCCCATGTTTCACCTTTGGTAATCATAAATTTGATTTTGAAGTCTATGAGTCTGTTTCTGTTTTGTAAATAGGTTCATTTGTATCAATTTTTTTAGATTCCACATACAAGTGATATATGATATTTGTCTTTCTCCTTCTGACTTATTTCACTTAGTATGGTAATCTCTAGGTCCATCCACATTGCTGCAAATGGCATTATTTCATTCTTTTTTATGGCTGACTAATATTCCATTGTATATATGTGCCACATCTTCTTTATCCATTCCTCTGTCAATGGACATCTAGGTTGCTTCCATGTCTTGGCTATTGTAAATAGTGCTGCAGTGAACATTGGGGTGCTTATATCTTTTTGAATTATGGTTTTCTCTGGATATATGCCCAGGAATGGGAGTGCTGGATCATATGGTAGCTCTGTTTTTAGTTTTTTAAGGAAACTTCATACTGTTCTCCATAGTGGTTGTGCAAATTTACATTCCCACCAACAGTGTATGAGGGTTCCCTTTTCTCCACACCTTCTCCAGCATTTATTGTTTGTAGACTTTTTGATGATAGCCATTCTGACCGGTGTGAGGTGATACCTCATTGTATTGATAGTTTGTTTGTTTTCCACCATGCAGCTTGCATCTTAGTTCCCTGACCAGGGATTCAACCCGGGCAGCAGCAGTGAAATTGTTGAGTCCTAACCACTGGACCGCCAGGAAATCCCCAACCTCAATGTAGTTTTGACTTGCATTTCTCTAATAATTAGTGATGTTGAGCATCTGTTCATGTGCTTTTTGGCCATCTGTATGTCTTCTTTAATGAAATGTCTATTTAGATCTTCTGCGCATTTTTTGATTGGATAGTTTGTTTTTCCTGATACAGAGCTGCATTAGCTATTTGTATATTTTGGAGATTAATCCCTTGTCAGTTGCTTCACTTGCAAGTATTTTCTCCCATTCTGTGGCTTGTCTTTTCCTTCTATTTATGGTTTCCTTTGCTGTGCAAAAGCTTTTAAGTTTCATTAGGTCCCATTTGTTTATTTTTGTTTCTATTTTCATTACTCTAGGATGTGGATGCAAAAGGATATTTCTGAGATTTATGTCAAAGAGTGTTCTGCCTATGTTTCCCTCTAAAAGTTTTATAGTATCTGACCTTACATTTAGGTCTTTAATCCATTTTGAGTTTATTTTTGTGTATGGTGTTAGAGAATGTTCTAATTTCATTCTTTTACATGTAGCTGTCCAATTTTCCCAGTACCACTTATTGAAGAGGCTGTCTTTTCTCCATCGTATATTCTTGCTTCCTTTGTTGTAGATTAATTGACCAAAGGTGCATGGGTTTATTTCTGGGCTTTCTATCCTGTTCCATTGATCTATATTTGTGTTTTTGTGCCTGTAGCATACTGTTTTGATTACTGTAGCTTTGTAGTGTAGTCTGAAGTCAGGGAGCCTGATTCCTCCAGCTCCATATTTCTTTCTCAGGATTGCTTTGGCTATTCAGGGACTTTTGTGTTTCCATACATATTTTAAATTTTTTGGTCCTAATTCTATGAAAAATGCCATTGATAATTTGATACATATTGCGTTGAATCTTTACGTTGCCTTGAGTAGTAATAGTCTTTTTCTTTTCATTTTTGAAATTAATTTTTATTGGAGTATAGTTGCTTTACAATGTTGTGTTAGTTTTTACTGTACAGCAAAGTGAATCAGTTATACATATACATATGTCCCCTCTTATATATTTATTTATTTATTTTCCCCTATTTTTTTTTAATTGGAGTATAATTGCTTTACAATGGTGTGTTAGTTTCTGCTTTATAACAAAGTGAATCAGTTATACATATACATATGTTCCCATATATATATTTATTTATTTATTTTCCCCTATTTTTTTTTAATTGGAGTATAATTGCTTTACAATGGTGTGTTAGTTTCTGCTTTATAACAAAGTGAATCAGTTATACATATACATATGTCCCCTCTTATATATTTATTTATTTATTTTCCCCTATTTTTTTTTAATTGGAGTATAATTGCTTTACAATGGTGTGTTAGTTTCTGCTTTATAACAAAGTGAATCAGTTATACATATACATATGT
>NC_041214.2:51884424-51885354 GCF_002837175.3 Physeter macrocephalus | reverse complement strand
TGGCTAAAACTTCCAAAACTATGTTGAATAATAGTGGTGAGAGTGGGCAGTTTGTCTTGTTCCTGATCTTAGTGGAAATGGTTTCAGTTTTTCACCATTCAGAACAGTGTTGGCTGTGGGTTTGTCATATATGGCCTTTATTATGTTGAGGTAAGTTCCCTCTATGCCTACTTTATGGAGAGTTTTTATCATAAATGGGTGTTGAATTTTGTCAAAATCTTTTTCTGCATCTATTGAGATGACCATATTGCTTTTCTCCTTCAATTTGTTAATATGGTGCACCACATTGATTGATTTGTGTATATTGAAGAAGGCTTGCATTCCTGGGATAAACCCCACTTTATCATGGTGTTTGATCCTTTTAATGTGCTGTTGGATTCTGTTTGCTAGTATTTGGTTGAGGATATTTGCATCTATGTTCATCAGTGATATTGGCCTGTAGTTTTCTTTCTTTGTGACATCTTTGTCTGGTTTTGGTATCACGGTGATGGTGGCCTCGTAGAATGCATTTGGGAGTGTTCCTCCCTCTGCTGTGTTTTGGAAGAGTTTGAGAAGGATAGGTGTTAGCTCTTCTCTAAATGTTTGATATAATTCACCTGTGTAGCCATCTGGTCCTGGGCTTTTGTTTGTTGGAAGATTTTTAATTACACTCTCAATTTCAGTGCTTGTGATTGGTCTGTTTATATTTTCTGTTTCTTCCTTGTTCAGTCTTGAAGGTTGTGCTTTTCTAAGAATTTGTCCATTTCTTCCAAGTTGTCCATTTCATTGGCATAGAGTTTCTTTTAGTAATCTCTCATGATCCTTTGTATTTCTGCAGTGTCAGTTGTTACTTCTCCTTTTTCATTTCTAATTCTATTGATTTGAGTCTTCTCCCTTTTTTTCTTGATGAGTGTGGCTAATGGTTTATCAATTTTGTTTATCTTCTCAAAG
>NC_041214.2:51882863-51884026 GCF_002837175.3 Physeter macrocephalus | reverse complement strand
GATCTTTGCTGTTGTTTCCTTCATTTCTTTTTCATTTATTTCTGATCTGATCTTTATGATTTCTTTCCTTCTACTAACTTTGGGGATTTTTTTGTTCTTCTTTCTCTAATTGCTTTAGGTGTAAGGTTAGGTTGCTTATTTGAGATGTTTCTTGTTTCCTGAGTTAGGATTGTATTGCTATGAACTTCCCTCTTAGAACTGCTTTTGCTGCATCCCATGGGTGTTGAGTCGTCGTGTTTACACTGTCATCTGTTTCTAGATATTTTTTAATTTCCTCTTTGATTTCTTCAGTGATCCCTTGATTATGAAGTAGTATATTGTTTAGCCTCCATGTGTTTGTATTTTTTACAGTTTTTTTTCTGTAATTGATATCTAGTCTCATAGTGTTGTGGTCGGAAATGATACTTGATACGATTTCAATTTTCTTAAATTTACCAAGGCTTGATTTGTGACCCAAGATATGATCTATCCTGGAGAATGTTCTGTGTGCACTTGAGAAGAAAGTGTATTCTGTTGTTTCTGGATGGAATGTCCTATAAATATCAATTAAGTCCATCTTGTTTAATGTATCATTTAAAGCTTGTGTTTCCTTATTTATTTTCATTTTGGATGATCTGTCCATTGGTGAAAGTGGGATGTTAAAGTCCCCTACTATGACTGTGTTACTGTTGATTTCCCCTTGTATAGCTGTTAGCATTTGCCTTATGTATTGAGGTGCTCCTGTGTTGGATACATAAATATTTACAATTGTTGTATCTTCTTCTTGGATTGATCCCTTAATCATTATGTAGGGATAATGTCTCTTGTAATAGTCCTTATTTTAAAGTCTATTTTGTCTGATATGAGAATTGCTACTCCAGTTTTCTTTCTTATTGTTTTTGCGGTACGCAGGCCTCTCACTGCTGTGGTCTCTCCCGTTGCGGAGCATAGGCTCTGGACGCACAGTCTCAGCAGCCATGGCTCACGGGCCCAGCCGCTCCGCAGCATGTAGGATCCTCCCGGACCGGGGCAATCCATCTGCATTTAAGGTAATTATCGATATGTATGTTCCTATTATCATTTTCGTAATTGTTTTGGGTTTGTTATTGTAGATCTTTTCCTTCTCTTGTGTTTCCTGCCTAGAGAAGTTCCTTTAGCATTTGTTGTAAAGCTGGTTTGGTGGT
>NC_041214.2:51839193-51882201 GCF_002837175.3 Physeter macrocephalus | reverse complement strand
TTCTTCTGCCTCAGTTATTCTGCTATTGATTCCTTCTAGAGAATTTTTAATTTCATTTATTGTGTTGTTCATCATTGTTTGTTTGCTCTTTAGTTCTTCTAGGTCCTTGTTAAAAGTTTCTTGTATTTTCTCCATTCTATTTCCAAGATTTTGGATCATCTTTACTATCATTACTCTGAATTCTTTTCCAGTTAGACTGCCTATTTCCTCTTCATTTGTTTGTTCTGGTGGGTTTTTACCTTGCTCCTTCACCTGCTGTGTATTTCTCTGTCTTCTCATTTTGCTTAACGTACTGTGTTTGGGGTGTCCTTTTTGCAGGCTGCAGATTCATAGTTCCCATTGTTTTTGGTGTCTGCCCCCAGTGGCTAACGTTGGTTCAGTGGATTGTGTAGGCGGAGGGGACTAGTGCCTGTGTTCTGGTGGATGAGGCTGGATATTTTCTTTCTGGTGGGCAGGTCCACATCGTGGTGGTGTGTTTTGGGGTGTCTGTGACCATATTATGATTTTAGGCAGCCTCTCTGCTAATAGGTGTGGTTGCATTCCTATCTTCCTAGTTGTTTGGCATAGGGTGTCCAGCACTGTAGCTTGCTGGTCATTGAGTGGTGCTGGGTCTTAGAGTTGTGATGGAGCTCTTTTGCTGTTTGATATTACGTAGAGCTGGGAGGTCTCTGGTGGACCAATGTCCTGATCTCGGCTTTCCCACCTCAGAGGCACAGGCCTGACACCCAGTCGGAGCACCAAGACCCTGTCAGCCACAGGGCTCAGAAGAAAAGGGAGAAAGAAGGAAGGAAGGAAGGAAGGAAGGGAAGAAAGGAAGGAAGGAAGGAAGAAAGAAAGAAGGAAAGAAGGAAGGAAAGATAGGAAGAAAGGAAGGGGAAAGTTATTAAAATAAAAAATAATTATTATTAAAAATAAAAAATTAAAAGGTATTTTTAAAAACCAAGAAAATAAAATAAAAAGAAAGAAAGAAGAGAGCAACCAAACTGAAAAACAAATCCACCAATGATAACAAGCACTAAAAACTATACTAAAAAAAAATAAACGGACAGACAGAACCCTAGGACAAATGGTAAAAGCAAAGCTATACAGACAAAATCACACAAAGAAATATACACATACACACAAAAAGGGAAAAAGGAAAAATATATATATATCGTTGTTCCCAAAGTCCACTGCCTCAATTTTGGGATGATTCATTGACTATTCAGGTATTCCACAGTTGCAGGGTACATCAAGTTATTGTGGAGATTTAATCTGCTGCTCCTGAGGCTGCTGGGTGAGATTTCCCATTCCATTTTTTGTTCGCACAGCTCCTGGGGTTCAGCTTTGGATTTGGCCCTGTCTCTGAATGTAGGTCCCCTGAGGTCATCTGTTCTTCACTCAGACAGGACGGGGTTAAAGCAGTGGCTGATTTGGGGACTCTGGCTCACTCAGGCCGCGGGGAGGGAGGGGTACGGATGCGGGGCGAGCCTGCGGCGGCAGAGGCCGGCGTGACGTTGCACCAGCCTGAGGCGCGCCGTGCGCTCTCCCGGGGAAGTTGTCCCTGGATCACGGGACCCTGGCAGTGGCGGGCTGCACAGGCTCCCGGGAGGGGAGGTGTGGAGAGTGACCTGTGCTCACACACAGGCTTCTTGGTGGCAGCAGCAGCAGCAGCCTTAGCGTTTCATGCCCGTCTCTGGTGTCCATGCTGATATCCGCAGCTCGCACCCGTCTCTGGAGCTTGTTTAGGCTGTGTTCTGAATCCCCTCTCCTCGTGCACCCCAAAACAATGGTCTCTTGCCTCTTCGGCAGCTCCAGACCTTCTCCCAGACTCCCTCCCGGCTAGCCATGGCGCACTAACCCCTTCAGGCTGTGTTCACGCCGCCAACCCCAGTCCTCTCCGGGCTTCAGACCGAAGCCCGAGCCTCAGCTCCCAGCCCCTGCCCGCCCCGGCGGGTGAGCAGACGAGCCTCTCGGGCTGGTGAGTGCTGGTCCGCACCGATCCTCTGCGGGAATCTCTCCGCTTTGCCTTCCGCACCCTGTTACTGCGCTCTCCTCCGTGGCTCTGAAGCTTCCCCCGCCACCACCACCCGCAGTCTTCGCCCGTGAAGGGGCTTCTAGTGTGTGGGAACCTTTCCTCCTTCAGAGTGCTGGCCCGCACCGATCCTCTGCGGGAATCTCTCCGCTTTGCCTTCCGCACCCTGTTACTGCGCTCTCCTCCGTGGCTCTGAAGCTTCCCCCGCCACCACCACCCGCAGTCTTCGCCCGTGAAGGGGCTTCTAGTGTGTGGGAACCTTTCCTCCTTCACAGCTCCCTCCCACTGGTGCAGGTCCCGTCCCTATTCTTTTGTCTCTGTTTTTTCTTTTTTCTTTTGCCCGACCCACGTACATGGGGAGTTTCTTGCCTTTTGGGGAGGTCTGAGGTCTTCTGCCAGCGTTCAGTAGGTGTTCTGTAGGAGCTGTTCCACATGTAGATGTATTTCTGATGTATTTGTGGGGAGGAAGGTGATCTCCGCGTCTTACTCTTCTGCCATCATGAAGGTCTCCTCTCCCTTTTTTTCTTGATGAGTCTGATTAAAGGTTTATCAATTTTGTTTATCTTTTCAAACAACCAGTGTTTAGTTTCATTGATCTTTTCTATTGTCTTCTTCCTCTCTAAATTTTAAATTTTTTACTGAGATATAATTTACATACAATAAAACTTACACATCATAACTGTTTCATTTATGAGTTTTGACAATTGTATAAGCCCACAATATCAACACCCAAAACAAGCTATAACATATTACTGTCACCCCAGAAAGTTCTTCATGTTCCTCCATAGCAGCAACCACCATAGATTAGTCTATTTCATAACTTCACATAAATGGGATGATACAGTCTGTATTCCTTTATGTCTAGCTTCCTCTCTCACCATATGTTTAAGATTCATTCATATGATTATGTGTATCAGTAAATAATTCATTTCTTTTTATTACTGAGTACAATTTTGTTATACAAATATACCAACATTTGTTTATTCACTCTCCAGCAGATGGACATTTGAATTGCTTCCAGTTTTCAGCTATTGCAAGTAAAGCTGCTCTGAACATTCTTGTCACATTTTTGTGTGTGTGACATATGTTTTCATGTCCTTTGGGTAAAACACCTAGGAATGGAATGAAACACCTTCTAAATGTATGTTTGACCTACACATTTTATCTTCCATACATTTTAATTCATCTCTCACATTTTTTGTCTCTTTGTACTACATTATATATAATCTCTTTAGATTTATCTCCCAGTGCACTCATTCTTCCTCCAATGATGTCTACCCAGCTGCTTATCCTATACACCAAGTTTTCATTTCAATACTTTTATTTTCATCTCTAGGATTTCTATTTCATTTATTTTTTTAATCTTCTAAGTATTTGTAAATAATATCTTATTCCTTTATTGTTTAGTCCATATTTTACTGCCTTAATTATTTTAAATATTTTGTATGTGATATTTTTATTATCTTTTGGGGGGTTCTAATCACATTGCTTCTTGTTTCTATTTGTTCTCACTCTTAGTAACTTATTTCTTCATGTGTTTATAATTTTGGTTTGAGTTCATGTTAGTGAGGTTTATTTGTGGGGTTTATGCTGTGGGAGTTATTTTGATCACATATGTATGTGTATATATATATATATATATATATATATATATATATATATATATATATATATATATATATATATATATATATTTTTTCTACTCAGAGCCCAGAAGCAGACAATTTTTCCTGTCATTTCTCTTTGCCTGGACATCTTTTTTTTCAGTGGCTAGCCTTTTGAGAGTCCTCCATTTATGCAGAGCCTCAGTTCTACCTCCCCACCATTCATAGTTCAAGGCCTTGCCTCTGTCCCTACATGTCAGAAACCCAAGCCTCTTGACTACCAAGCTCACCAAATGTTCCAAAGCAAGGTTGGGGCTGGTATCAGCACCACCTCACCACTGTTGGTGTCTGGAAGTTTCTCCTGTGTTCAAGAGCTCAATATCTTAAAGACTACTGGTTATATTCAATCCCTCAGCTTCTAGGTGTTTTCTATTGAGACTTTTTCAGGGTATCTAGTCTGTTAGGATGACAGAAACAGAAGTCCACAAGCTGTTGTTTCCTCCCACCAAAGCCAACAATGAGTAACAGCCACTATTCTGTTTTTCTCCAAGTCAGAGGTCAACTGCTTAGTGCTTAGAAAAGGGATATTATCCAGTTAACAAACAGACATACAGAAACATCTTCCTATCTAAAAAGTTCTTACCTAATCCCTTTATCAGACTGTAAGAGTTCCTGGATTACTCAAAAAGTTGGTGAATATGGAGAGCTTCCTGTGGGAACATTCCAGGAAGTTTAATTGGGTATAGGAAATATGGAGGCATTTGAAGTGATCCAGGGCTCTCAAGCAAGTTCCATGTTCTTACAGTGTAAGGACACATTCGCTTAAAGATTCGACTCCATGTTTGCTTTCTTTTGCTTTGTTTTCAATCAAAGAAGCAGCTGATCCAAAAATAATTGAAACCTAAACTTAGCAAAAAGGACAAAAATTTCCCAGTGAATCTCATGAGGCAGGATTTGAGAAAGAGTATTATTAATCTAGAGATATTGCAACTTGTTGAACTTTCTTGTTTAGCAACTGGACTGTAGGTCTGAGGAGGAAGACTGTGCCATTTCCCTGTAATCTCCAGCCCCCATATGAAGTGTTTTCTTTCCTAATTACTGTTTCAAAATCAAAACTTCTGTGTTAAAGGCCTTTTACTGAAAGGCAAATAAGAGAACAACATAAATTAGTGGTCAGAGAGGAATGATATTTTAAAATTGAGTGTAGTTGTGATTTACAATATTAATTTCAGGTATACAACAGTGATTCAGAATTTTTATAGATAATACTCCATTTAAACTTATTATAAGATATTGGCTATATTCCTTATGCTGTACAATATATCCTTATAGCTTATTTATTTTATACATAGTAGTTTTATACCTCTTAATCCCCTGCCCTGGTCTTGCCCCTCCCTCCTTCCCTTTCCCCACTGTAACTACTAGTTTGTTCTCTATATCTGTGAGTCTGTGTTTTGTTATGTTTGTTCATTTGTTCTATTTTTTAGATTCCACATATAAGTGGTAACATACACTTTCTGTCTGACTTTTTTCACTAAGCATAATACCCTCCAGATTCATCCATTTTGTTGCAATGGTATTATTTCATTCTTTTTTATGGCTGATTAGTATTCCATTGTATATATGTACCACATCTTCTTTATCCATTCATCTGTTGATGGACACTTAGGTTGCTTCCATATCATGGCCATTGTAAATAATGCTGCTATGAACATTGGGGTGTATGTATCTTTTTGAGTTAGTGTTCTAATATATACCCAGGAGTAGAATATCTGGATCATATGGCAGTTCTATTTTTAGTTTTTTGAGGTGCCTCCATACTGTTTTCCATAGTGGCTGTACCAATTACATTCCCACCAACAGTGTACAAGCGTTCCCTTTAGAGAAGAATGAGTTTTTTAAACCCCAGCCATTTACACAATTCCAGAGAATAAGATCAAGCTACTGATGGCACAAAAAAACAAAAAAAAACTGTGACAATGGCTACCCCCTGATATGAAGAAAGTAAAATCCCTATGATGACTAAATACTCAAGAGTTAGACCTGAAGAATATTCAGGGATAGAAGATGAAATGGGAGGGAAGAGGGTAATGTCATGAAAAAGAGTCACTAACTACACAAATACACCAAAGCCCTAATCCATAAGGACTCACAGACTAGACCTTTCAAGCAACATTATGATGCTTTGTTCTTGGCAACCCGCCTTCTGTCCCTGCAGCCCTTCTTGCAGTAATTCTCTTTGGTGCCCTCGTCACATACAGCATCCTGCAGCCACCTCACACCCCACATCCCCTCCTCCCACACTAGAATACTCTGGTGCCCTCCACCCTCCTGTCGAGCAGAGTGGCTGGGTGAGGTAGGGAGGTGATCTGGGAAGATCCAGCAGCTGTACCAGGAGGCAGATGGAGGTTCCCAGAGGAGAGAGTGAAAGTCTGGAAGGTAGACAGCTCTGCGGTCAAAATGATGGTCTAGCCAAAGAGGGTAGATTCTGAGACTCTGGTCCCTGGGAGGATTGGTGGTGAGGGAAGCCAGGCAAGACTCCAGTTCAAAAGGCAGTAGGGACTAAGAAAGAGCAGAGGAAAGGAACTGTGAGGACCAGGGAGCTGTTAGTTGAAATAGATCCCATAACCAGTGGAGTGATCGATCACAGGGATGGAGAGAGCAGTCTACGGGCCAGATCAAGGACTTGGTGTTGCAGATTATTTTGAGATATTAACAAAGGCCCTTCCCATGGGTCCTTCTCCTAGCCTTCTTTGTGTCCATTACTCTTCCCGATTCAGCAAGAACAAAGAATCATATTCTTAGCCACTAGCTCCAAAACATGCTCTTAAAATTCATAACAGAACTGAGCTTATTAAAAGCCAAAATATTTTGATTTGTATGAATTGAGCTTTTGAGAGACAAAAGATTGTTTTGGTCCCAGAAGCTTGGCTTTGACTATCAGAATCCAATGGACTGAACACAAAGGTTATAATATAGTCAAAGTTTGTACTATAAACAAGGGAGTTGGAAAGTGCAGGGTGATGATTATGCCGTTTTTTTCCTCCCCCAACAGCCACTGCCCACTCCCCAAGACCAGAGGAAAATCTCACAGATTTGAGGAAAGAAGGTAGTTGGGAAAAGAGAGCAGGGCAGTGAGTAATTGATACGAATTCCTGAGAAAGGCATCTCCATATCCTGTGCATTCCAGCTTCAGATGCATGGTGCTAGAGTGGGAACCTCTAAGAGAAATCCCAGCTGGGTTTTTAGGGGGACATGAGAGCACAGGAAACTTCTACCTCTCATCTCAGGGTACAGCCCAGAGACACTGAAAGCCTCTTGGAGAAGCCCATATCCAACACGAGGCTAGAGCAGATAAGTGGCAAAGGCTAAGAGATGCCCATGTAGATGGGCCTGAGCACAGCTTCGTAGAGACTCAGCACCTCGGGGTGGTGCAGGAAGAGCAGTCAGGAATTCCCTGGCCTCCCACTGAAAAGGGCTCAGATAAGCTAAGAGAGGTCCTGGAATGGGGAAGGAGGGCACAGGGCCCTGGAACTAGCAAATGGAGGCCCATTGGCCAGTGTGCAATGGTAAGAGCCAGAGAGATTGAATTACATTTTGTAGATGCCAGGAAAAGATATGAAGATGACTATTAAACAGATTCATCCCCTTCACAAAAGCCTGGATAAGAGAGAAGCTGTCATCATCCCCAACCCCCAGAGCTTAGATCATCCATGGGAGACAGAGATACCTTGAATTAGCTGAATTAATTGTTCTGCCACAGAATGGACATGGAAGCTCAAGGGCTAAATTAAATTCAATTGTAGAGAAGTAAAGATACATCTTTTGCACATCTGAACTTTGCAATTGTGAAATTTACACCTGTTAGGCAATCTAGATCCAGAATAACACTGGTTTAATACTGGAGCTCCTGAACTAGTGGTTTAGGGCACCATAAATTTTCTCTGATTAAATTTTTTTTTTTTTTTTTTTTTTTTTTTTTTTTTTTTGTAGTATGCGGACCTCCCTCTGCCGTGGCCTCTCCCTAGCGTTGCGGAGCACAGGCTCCGGACGCGCAGGCTCAGCGGCCATGGCTCACGGGCCCAGCCGCTCCGCGGCATGTGGGATCTTCCCAGACCAGGGCGCGAACCCGGTTCCCCTGCATCGGCAGGCGGACGCGCAACCACTGCGCCACCAGGGAAGCCCTCTCTGATTAAATTTTACAGAGTTGAGATATACACCTAACTATATACCAGAATTTAGTATAAAAGCTACATTTCAGACCAGTGAGGAAAAGATTATTCCATAAGTGGAACTGGTATAACTAGGAACCACTTGGGAAAAAAATTATGCCAAATCCTCATCTTCTTATATGAAAGTAAATTTCATATAGATCAAATATTTAAACTCTAAAAAAGAAACTATAATAACACTTGAAGAAAACTGGGTTTATTTATTTACAGTCTTAGAATGGAGAAGACTTTCCTAAGAATGAAACAAAACTCAGAAGCATAAAGAAGATTGATAAACTTGACTACAAAAATTTTTTAATTTATGTATAATAAAAATTAATAATGAACAAAATCAAAAGACAGTTGGTAAACTTGGAAAACTGTTTAAAACCCATACTGTAAACAAAGGGCTAGTTTCCTAAATTTACAAGGAACAAGTATAATCAGTAAGGAAAAAGATGACCAACCATATAGAACACTGAACAAAGGATAAGAACAGGGAAAGCAAGAAAAGAGATACAAATGACCAATACACATATGAAAAGATGTTAAACCTCATTAATAATTATGGAAATGTAAACCAAAATAACATTTTTTTAATCTTTAAGATTGGCAAAAATCTAAGTTTGCTATTATTGGTGAGGGCATGGAAACCAGACATCTTCATACAACTTTGAATAAGGGTAGTTGCTACACTATGGCAACATGTATCAGATGTTTTAACCCATGTGCTTTTCATTCAGCAATTTCATTTTTAGGAACTTACAGTACAGATATACTTGAAAAAGTAGACCATGAAGTATGTTCATTGCAACGTTGTTTTTAGTAGGAAAATATGGAAATTCTCTTTAAGTAGGGATGTTAGAAAAGATTGTTCAAGGCAGGCCACACCAATGGCAGGAGCCTGGGGGGAACAAGGGGATCATAGACAATACATTTGACTCACATTGAAGTTCAGTTATATTTCTCGGCTAATGAAATAATCCCTCATCCTTTATTCATACTGTGAAGTTTTGATATCTTCTTTTTCACTTAGCCCCAAAATATTTGAGTCCTACTATGTTGTAAACATATTTTATTATGTCTTTCTAATGGAGCTGGACCTTGAGGGACTGGTAAAATTTGACCAGGCAGAAAAGGCAGGAAGGGCATTATAGGAGGACAAACAAACATGAGGCTGTGGAAGTTTATGGTGGCTTGATGAGCAAAAAACAGCACATGTGAATTACAGGGTGTAGATGGGAGAAGCAGTGAAGCCAGAAAATGAGGCTGAAGCCAGACTATGTTGCAGCAACCATTGCTTTTTCGCAAACGATCGTTATTATTAGATTTGTGTTTTAGAAAAACAACCCTGGCAGCCACATGCAGGATGGAATGAAGAGGGAAGGAGGCAAGGAGGCCAGTTAGTTGATTGATGCACTAGGTGATAATGTCAGAACAAGGACAATAGAAGCCAGAACGGAGAAAGGAGAAAGGAATTGGCAACATTTTAGGTGATGTAGATGGAATATGGCTACTTACCAGAAATGAGGGGGAAGTGGTTATCTGAGACACAATTGACAGGACCTGGGCGTTTATTGGAAATGGGAGGCAAAGGAGGTGAAAACGTTTCCAGTTTCATAAACTATGAAAAGGTGACACTGTTTATCAACAGGAGTCTGGAAAGAAAGGCATTTTAATGGAGGGCTGGAAGACATGCTAAATTCTGGAGGTGTTGGGTTTGAGGTACCTAGGGGGCACCCAGGCACAGATGTCTCATAGATATTTGGAAATACGGTTGGAACCTCCAAAGTGGAAAAAGACCGCTCCAGAACAGAGGTAATGCAAGATGAGAAGAGGGTGAAGGTAGAACTTTGGAGAACCCCTGCATTTCAGGGCCGGGTCAAGAAAAGGGAGTCAGCAAAGCAATTGAAGGAGCAGCAGTGAGAGAGGTTGGAGAAAAAGTCATGCTCCGGAAGCCACATGTGGAGCCCGCCCTGAATTCGGGACTGCAGGGCAAGTCCTGCAGAGCCCCAATAGAAGATCAGCAGAGCAAGCCACCCCCCTCAGCCCCATTCTGATTCTCTCCAGCTGCTATATGGTGTTCGAAGTATTGTTCAGCTTTTCACATAAAACCTCTCAAACACTTTCTTAAAAAGTAAGTGGTATAATCCCCTTTGTCCCGTGAGTCACAAATATGAAAAGATGCAATTTCCCTATGCCACCTGGCAAGTCAAGAGCACTGGACCTCAGGGTTCTTCAGGCCTTAGTCCAAGAACCCAACAGCCCAAACCTTCCAAGCAAATGAACAAAAGCAACAAGATAAACCAGAGTTGGCAAAAAGTCATGCAGATCAAGTTACATTTCTTTTCCATTTTTATGAAGAAATTTGCTACTCACAAAAATATTGAGTTCCTTTCCTACGTTTTATAGCATGGTGTTCCTGTTTCTTTTAAAATTTTATAAGAATTTCCCAACAATCCTCATGTTCCTTGAATCCTGACGAAGCCAAGGACATTTCTCAAGGCTGACTTTAGTTAGCATAATAAGGAATTGCTGGACCTTTTACTACTAAATGTTTAAGCATGTAATTAATCCTAAAGCCCTTCTGATTATCTGTTTGCTCAGAAAAAAATTGATCCTGATTGCAGTGACAGACTCTTAGACATGCCTTGGAATTTATATAAGAAACCAATGAGTTATTACAAAAGTAATTCAGATCTGTATATTGTGACTTAAAGCTGCCAAAACAAACTTAAGATGCAAAGATGTTTTTAATAAAGAATGTTTAAGAAAACAGCTACACAAGATGTATCCAAAATCAGAATATTTTATTAAATAGTATTTTTTAGAGTAAGAATACAAACCAGGCACTAGAAGTGAGCTCAACAGGTGAAGGAATAGTTTTTTTCCTAAAATAGAGTACTAAGGACTCTGGAGCATAACTTGGAAGAATTATAACAATTTTGTTTTATAAATCCAGTTTTTATATACATAAAGAAGAGTTCTCACATTTTCACAGACTGTCAGATATTTTAATAACTGGAAATTTTAATTCTGAATTAATCTAAATGAAAATTGACTTTATGTGGTACCAGCGTGGTAAAATCCGCTCTCTTGGTGCCAAGGCAGCTGTGTCTATCCTATAGTGGAGGGGTGACTTTTTCTAATTTGCCCAGAAACTTCATGTAGGCTTCCAATGGTCCTGCTTGCTTCTCCTACAAATGCAAACTATATAGACATGTACAAAGCAGAAAACCAAATCCTATCATCCACTCCCCAGGAAGCAACCACTATTAATATTTGATGTATATGCTTCCAGATGTTTCTTTTTACTGCTCAATTATTATATCTGGATAGGTAGATTTTTAACAATAGAAACATACCATAGTATTCTTCTTTAACTCACGCTTTTTTTACTGTTAAAAATATATCAAGAACATATTATCTTTCCCAGCAACCTGTTTACATGAAACACTATACCAGGCATTCTTCTAGAGGCTAGGGATAAAAGTGAAAAGTAAAAAGAAAAGTTCTTGGAAAGCTTACTTTTTAGAAAAGAGAGGAGGGGGTAGAAGATAATAAATTTCAGTGAATAGTATGTACTTGAAAAAAATAGTTAAAGGGATAAAAAGTGGAGATAAAGGATATTTTATGTAGGGTAGTATGTTGATCAGTGTGCCAGCAGGAAAAGAACTTCACTCTCAGATGATTCAAATGAAGTGGCTGATGAAGGAGCTGTTTACAGGGGCATGGAGAGGGATGCAGGGCAAGAGAGGGAAAGTGATACTATCCCAAGGGCTGAAGTGGCAAAGAAAGGAATAAACAGGGTCACAGGAGTGCCCAGTACCAGTGGGGACATGAAGGAGGTGCCTCTGGTGTTGTGGGGATACAGCTACTGCTAGAGATGCAAGCCTGAAGCAAAGAGGGAGTGGGGAAGAAATACCTTGACCTTTCTCTGGTCCCTTTCTCTGCTGTCCTGCTGGTCCACTCGTTGGCAGAACCCAAAAGGAAGCCAGAAGGCATGGGAGGTGGTGAGAAGTCGTCAGATTTCAGATAATGTGAAGGTAGAACCAGTAGGTTTTGCTGATTGGTATGGGGGCTGAAGGAAAGCAAAGTACCAGGGATGACACCTACGTTTTTAGCCTGAATTACTGATTGAATAGAGTTACCATTATTGAGATGGAGATGGCTGGGGAAGAAGCTGGTTATGGAAGTTAAAAGTCTGGGTTTTGCCGGCTTCCCTGGTGGCGCAGCGGTTGAGGGTCCACCTGCCGATGAGGGGGACACGGGTTCGTGCCCCGGTCTGGGAGGATCCCGCATGCCGCAGAGCGGCCGGGCCCGTGAGCCATGGCCGCTGAGCCTGCGCGTCCGGAGCCTGTGCTCCGCAACGGGAGAGGCCACAACAGTGAGAGGACAGCGTATCGCCAAAAAAAAAAAAAAAAAAAAAAAAAAAGTCTGGGTTTTGGACATGTCTGGTTTGAGATGCTTGTTAGAGATACAAGTGGAGATGACTAGTGAGCAGATAGGTTTGTGAGTTGGGAGTTAGAGGAGGTATAAATTTGGGATTAATCCACAAATAGATGGCCAATGGGGCTGATCAAGATCACCTGTAAAGGGTATGCTAAATAAGCAAAGAAAGTCAAGGACACTGTCCCTAGGGTCCTCCAACATTGAGAGGTCCAGAGATCAGATGAAGCCAGCAGAGGAGATGGGGAAGCGTCCAGCAAAGTAGAAAGAAACTGGTAAAGGATGGAGAACTGGAACCCAAGTGAAGAGAGGTTTTCACAGGAAAAGGAGTAATCAGCAGTATTAAATGCCATTGACCAGGGAGTTTGGCAGCACAGAAGACCCTAGTAACCCTGATGAGAATAGCTGCATTGAAGCAGGAGGGATGAAAGCCTGACTGCAGTGAGTTATAGAGAGAATGAGGAGGTGAAAACAGCAAATCCAGGCAACTGTTTTGAAGAAATTTTGCAATGAAAACAGCTATAACGGAGGAGAATTTGGATGAAGAGAAGGTTGTTTAATATGAGAGACATTACACATTTGTATGCTGATGGGAATGATCTCTTAAGGAGGTGGAAATTGACAGTGCAGGAAGGACAGGGCATGACTGCAGAAGCAAAGTTCTCAAGGAGGCAGGACAAGCTGGGCTTCAGGGATGTGGTGCCCAGTGGAGAAGTTGTCCCATGTGGGCACAGAGACTGTTGGAATGATGTAATAAGAGGGAAGACAGAGGCAGGCAGAGCTGAATGTAAGAAAGTAAGACAGACCTCTCCTGATTGCTTCTATTTTTTCAGTAAACTTAGAAGCAAAGTCATCAGCTGAGAGTGAAGCTAGGGGAGAAGGTGCTGGAGGGCTGAGAAGAGCCTTTGTGAAACGATCCCTCTTGAAGAGAGGAAGCGTACCACAGAAGTGTGGTTTGACTGTATGACAGCAGTAACAATAAATCTTAAGTGAGACTAGCCAGCAGAGCAGCATTTCTCCACCTGCTTCCTTTCTCCACAGTCAGCAGCTCAGGTGCAAGTATAGAGTAGGTAGACAATTGAGTTGTCCTAGGGTTTGGGGATTCTCTTTATAATGGCTACAAGGTAGTTTTATTTTTTTGTAATTTATTTTTTATTTTTTATTTTTTTGCGGTACGCAGGCCTCTCACTGCTGTGGCCTCTCCCGCTGCGGAGCACAGGCTCCGGACGCGCAGGCCCAGCGGCCATGGCTCACGGGCCCAGCCGCTCCGCAGCATGTGGGATCGTCCGGACCGGGGCACAAACCCGTGTCCCCTGCATCGGCAGGCGGACTCTCAACCACTGAGCCACCAGGGAAGCCCGGTAGTTTTATTTTTGTGAGCAAAAGGATTTCAAGTTTTGAATTTGGGAGTCCAGTTATGGTTTATCCATCACATTAAGTGAGCCAAAATGTTTAAGCAATACTAAGTATAACTTAATCTAGGATTCAATTATATTTTTATATTTGGAGACTCTGAAGCAATTTATTTTGAAAGAACATTAGAAATACATAGGGATGATGAGGCCGTTTGTAATGTCATTTGATCATTAGGATTTATACTAAGAAGTAAAGTTTGAAAGCCAGCTTGTGAAGGAGTTTATTAGTCAGTGGCTAACCAACACACCTGTATATATCCCCACATGGACCTGCAAGTTGGCTGGGTGCAGGCAGGGGGACCAGGTTCAACCTGAGGCTCTCAGTTGGGCTCAGGTCTGCCCCTCAGGTCTTCTTTCTACGGCCCAGGCTGAAATGGCTGTATGTTTTTCTCATGGAGATGGCAGAATACAAGAGGTGGGTGCAGAAACATACACTGTCTCTTAAGATCTTGGCTCAGAACTGGCACTGTCACCACTGCCCACATTCCTTTGGCCAAATGAAGTCACATGGCCAAGCCCAACATCAATAGGGTATGAAAATATTATCCACCCACCGTGGGAAGCCCTTCAAATTTCCATAGCAAAGAACATGGATGTATCTTTTTATTATAGGAGAGAACTGGGAATCATAATCTCGATTTCTGCTGGTAGGATAAGACTTCTTAACATCACTGAGATCTTCAAAGACAGATGACTGGGGTTTCATATGTATGAGAATTTGATATTATACACAATACAATCTATTTGAAACCTCAGAAGCTCTCTGGATTTCTGGATTCAGAATGATTAGTCAGTGGTCTGAATCCCCATCTATCCCTTTCTTAATCTCCTAAACTGGTATTGAATTGTTGTCAGATGGGGTCCGATGATTTTATATTTATGAATTGAACACAAGCTAGCCCTCAGAAAAACAGCCCTTCCCATCCTAATCTAGTTTGTGCTTGGAAAATTTCCTGCTTTAAGAACCTTAAGGTCTATAAATTTAAAAGAACTGTTTTCTCAGGCAAGCATTTTTTAATCCAGATAGTTTCAGAATGGGGTCTGTCTGGAAATGGTGGGAGAAGGGGGACTGATAAGGGCTATTGCAAATGACTGACTTAAAATACTGGGCATAAGACAGTAGTGCCCAAAGTCCACTAAGCCATTATCAGATACAGTTCTACCACTGAGTTCTTAAAGATTTAAACAAAAAGAAATGAAAAAGGAAGACAGAAAAAGAAGATTTTCTTTGAAGTCTCAGAGTTGTTTGCCTCTGCAAACAGAAGTGTTGTTCTTGCCTCTTAGCAAAGTACTTTTCCTACTGATTCAACACTTCATTGCTTTTCTGTCTTCTCAGGACTTGCATGGGGGTCTTGTTCAGTGCTCAGGAATCTTTTTACTTAACTATTTCCAGAGACTTAGATCCTTTCATCTTTGTCCACAATTTCCTTCAGTTTGTTTCTTTTGATTCTGTTATTTGATGCTCTTCAAAGATTGTTGAATCCTTGAAGCCATATTCCAACTCTCTTTAATGTTTTTAAACACACACACACATTCATTTAAAGAAAAGTGAAATGTAGTTTGATGATCATGATGAATCACTAAACATATTGTTGGGTATTTTGGTCATCTTTCCTTTTCAGTGAGAAATTTTAGCTTCCATGTATTCTGCAGAGGCACTTACTCGCAATAACCCCTTCAAACCCCTCGGTGCATTACCAAGTGCAAAACATCTCACTTCTTTTTTGGTCTGAATTTATGAGACAATAGTTCCAGAATCATGCCTTGCATTAAGGCCCCAAAATTCTTCCATGTTATAGTTAATATGAATCCTGAGGCAGAATCATGGAACAATGCAGTGTTAGGCCAGTCAGGGACAGAAAGCCTGTATTTTATGCTCTATCATTATTTAAGTAAATTGCTTGGCTTCTTGAGTTTTAAAAGAAAAAGAAAAGGATAGTCTTGTGGCCATGTTTAGGTCTTTTTACCTTTAAGTTATTTACCTTAATTTGATCTTGTTACTACTTTTGACATAAGAAAATAGACAACTGACTATATAGACACATTTTTTAATCCAGTTTATTAACTAGGTATTAAAATTCTCAGTCAAGGCACTGGATTGTCCACCTTTGTTGATTAATTTGAGATGTTTGCCATATTAAGAATTTGCATAAATAAAATTATTTTAGTACCCTAAGCCACCCCAGCTCCCAAATATTAGAAAAATGTTTCATTTAATGAGGATTTATTAAGTGTCTTTTTATTTAAGTGAAAAAGAATTGTTCCTTCTCTTTTATCTCCCTCAGGAAATAATTTCTTGAAGGTAGATAGATACATTATATTCAATTAATTCCCAGTATAATATCCTAAGACAGTTTTATTAAGCCAGTGGTTACTCAGTTAATAATAATTAAAAGCATTTTTTCAGACTCAATCACTGATCACTTGGTAATAATTACCTCAAGAGAATAGCAAAATGGAGTCATAAATAATTGTTTGATTTCATCTGGTTTAAATTAATAGTATTTACCATGCCTTTCAATGGTTAAAGACAAGAATAGATGCCTTTGGGGTGAAATTTCATGAAGTGATTAGAGGGAGCAATGCTGACCCTTATTTTATACTATAATAGCTTTACAATCTAGTCTCTTCACCAATAATTGTTAATTCCCACTATTTCCCAATCCTTCTGGGCATATTAAAAAAGGAAAGATTGTATATTAAAAGAAGAAAAAACATGTTTAATCTTTTTTTTTTTTTTTTTTTGTGGTACGCGGGCCTCTCACTGTTGTGGCCTCTGCAGTTGCAGAGCACAGGCTCCGGACGCGCAGGCTCAGCGGCCATGGCTCACGGACCCAGCCGCTCCACAGCATGTGGGATCTTCCCGGACCGGGGCACAAACCCGTGTCCCCTACATCGGCAGGCGGACTCTCAACCACTGCGCCACCAGGGAAGCCCAATCTTTTCATCTTTTTAGAAGACCTAGAGAAAGCCTCACTTCTCGTTGGTATGGAAAACAAATATGTAGTGTACATTGTTTCATTTCTTTTAAATTTTGGAATTTCAAATAGACCTTACTCTTCTTTTCCGTTTCCTCCCTCCCCTTTTCCCTTGCTTTCCCACCTCCAAAACATAGTCCCGAAGCCGCGAAGTGTGGCAGATTAAGGCAGGCATCTGCCCTCGAAGGAGAGGGCCACAGTGGCCCAGAGCAGGATGTCAGAGCTCAAATCCAGCAAGACAGTGACCACCCAGGGTGGCTGCCCTATGTGAGGTCAGAGCCGGAGCTGGGTAAGGAACATGTCTGCAAAAGGGCAACCTGGTGTATGTAACCTGTCAGAGCCCAGACAGGGTGAGGAAGACATCCAGGCACTGGGCTGCGCAGCACAGACTGCTGAAGCCCAAGCAGGGTAATCAGGTGTCCCTGAGGTGAGGACAGCCCAGGACAGGGCGTCTCAACTCGAGTGAAGTGAGTGTCCATGTGGGCAAGAGGGTGGCAGCAGAGATGGGTTACATACTAGGGGACTGATGAAATAAGTAAATAAATTAAGGACATTAAGAGTCAGGTTCCCCATGGTTGGAGAAGGAAGGTACAAATATGAGAAGGAAGAAAACTAGAATGGACCCCATGGTGTTGGATTGGAATTGGAGATATCAGTGTAAACTCATGATTTTCAATATAAATGGGTATAGAGACATAGAAAAGCATATAAATGCAAATGTGTCTTTATACATGCATGTAAATAAAACCATATTGTTTAAAGATACATTTGCATCTATGTTTGAGTTATAGATATAGATGCTGATATAGATATAGATATAGATATACATAGATATAGATATAGGTAGATATAGATAGATATAGATATAGATATGGATATAGATATGGATATGGATATAGGTATGGATATAGATATGGATATGGATATAGATATGGATATAGATATAGATATGGATATAGATATGGATATGGATATAGATATAGATATGGGTATGGATGTGGATATGGATATAGATATGGATATGAATATAGATATAGAAATGAATATAGATATAGATATGGATATAGATATGGATATGGATATAGATATAGATATGGATGTCTATCTCTTTCCACTGACAGGGCTTGGGAACAGCCACACTCATAGCAATGAACACACCTAACACCCAGATCTTGAGTTATAAATATGATTTGCCACTAACAGCAACCTAGATTTCTTGGAGAAATGGATGATTCTGGAACTGGGTCAGAGAGAGTATAAGATGAGCCTATAACATCTTATTATATCAGGAAGCAAGGAAGTGCTTCAAGAATGATGGGGGGGGGCTTCCCTGGTGGTGCAGTGGTTAAGAATCCACCTGCCAATGCAGGGGACAAGTGTTCGAGCCCTGGACCGGGAAGATCCCACATGCCGCAGAGCAACTCAGTCCGAGCGCCACAGCTACTGAGCCTGAGCTCTAGAGCCCGCAAGCCACAGCTATTGAAGCCCGCGCGCCTACAGCCCGTGCTCTGCAACAACAGAAGCCACCGCAATGAGAAGCCCTCACACCTCAACGAAGAGTAGCCCCCGCTCTCCGCAACTAGAGAAAGCCCCTGCGCAGCAACGAAGACCCAACACAGCCAAAAATAAATAAATAAAATAAACTTTTAAAAAATTTAGCATTAAAAAAAAAAGAATGATGGGGAAATGTCAAAAGGACAGAGAAGCCAGCTGGAGGGGGCTGCCACTGGCCAAATCAGGGATAATTTGAGCATCACAATAAAAATAATAATTATAACCTATTGAATAAAACAGGAAACCATGACTCCAAACAGATTTAAATCATGAATGAATTAAAAGTTTCGTGAGAAACAGTTTCAAAGTACCCAAGAGAGTAAGAGTAACTTTCAATGGAAAAGCAGATGCCACCTTAGCTAGGTGATCAAAGTGAACTTCATTAGCAATGGGACAAATCTAAAATTGTACATCACCTGATAGGTGTAGCAAAGAGAATGTTGTGGCAGTCCTACCAAAGATTCATGGCCTGAATATAATCACGAAGAAATGTCAGAGGAGCCCAAATTAAAGGATATTGTACAAAACAACTAGCATGTGATTATTAAGTGTCAAGGTTGTGAAAGTCAAAGAAAGACCGACTTGAAGACTGAAGGAGACTAACATGACTGCTGAATACCATGTGTGATTCTGAACCGGATCCTTTTACTATAAAGTACATAATTAGGATATTGGCAAAACTGAAATGGGGGCTGAGGATTAGAAGTTAGCAATGGGGCTTCCCTGGTGGTGCAGTGGTTGAGAGTCCGCCTGCCGATGCAGGGGATACGGGTTCATGCCCCGGTCCAGGAAGATCCCACATGCCGCGGAGCGGCTGGGCCTGTGAGCCATGGCCGCTGAGCCTGCGCGTCCGGAGCCTGTGCTCCGCAACGGGAGAGGCCACAACAGTGAGAGGCCCACATACCGCAAAAAAAAAAAAAAAAAAAAAGAAGTTAGCGATGATTCAGTGTTAATTTCCTGATTTTGATAGTTATTCTGTGGTCATGTAGGAGAATGTGCTTGTAGGGAAATGAACACTGAAGTATTTAAGAATGATAAAACATCAGGTGAGCAATGTGCTCTCCAGTTGTTCAGGAAAACAAAAAGTTTTCTGTCCTGCGCTGTGCTTACAACTTTTCTAAATATTTACTACTGTTCCAAATTTTAAAATAAAATATTATATTTATAAAATATAATATTTATTTGAAAAATGAAATAAATCTCATTATTCAATTTGGATTGTTGCCACCTTTTATTTTGTATTCTCAGTATTACCCAAAATGCATCTGGAGCTCCTCAAAGGTAAGGACTGCATCTTGATCAGCTTTGTACTGTCAAAATACCTGGAACACAATAGTGTTGCTGAACTGAAAATGGATACATCTCTGTCACCTTCCTTATTTATAGTTTCAATTGTTACTTTTTCCTGTCAACTTTAATGATGCTTCAGGGAAAATATATTAAAATGGCAATGCCTCTGAGAAATATTTCTCACTTGTCTCTTTTTGCCTCAACACATATCTCATTTAACCCCATCCCACCCCCCAAATAAAATAAAATAAAATAATAGAAATGCATATCTTAAACAATCAAAGTCTTTATTATGCTTACAACTTAGTCATATCATTGTTGTTGATGATGATGATGATGTTGTTTAGATTTTACCTTTAGGCTATTTTTTTCCTACCTTATCCACCTTTTAATATACAGGTCCCATATTTCCCTCAATACAAATTCCGCATAACCCACATTTTTTTTTTTTACACACATCACACATTAGGGCCCTTTAACTGACGTTTGTTGGCCACATTCTGAATTTTTTCTTGGCTTCCAAACAAACAATTCGAGCCATGATATGGGGAGCTACCTAAGGCCAGTCAGCCACTTACTTTGTCCAGCACAGCCATCTTTATAACAAGGCGGTGCTGTAGAAAGAATTTGACCGCTTTATTATATTTTGCCATTAGCATTTTATAAAATGTAGTGGAAAATAGGAAAATGAAATGGTTGATATTGGTGAAAAATATAGGTTTCATAAAAGTAATACTATTGAGATAAAGATGAAAATCAGTGGACATGCCAAAAGCTGTAGATTGCATTCCTATTCAAATGTTTTCATTGAACTTAACCCAGGTGACAGAGTGTTCTATTACAGGGGGAAAAAAAGATCAAAATTACAGCACATATCATATGATATGTTAGAAATACATCTTTAAAGATTGTGTTTAAGTTGGTATAATTAGACTTACCTTATATGTTTGATATTCAATTTTCATTTATGCTATCAAGAAGGCTTTATATACAAAAGTAGCAGACTTCCTATAGGGTTCATGAGAGAAAAAGTCCACTCCTCTCCTAAAATTCAGATAACTTTTCCAGGGTTTTAATTTCTAGCAGCTGTGACTGAGAATGGAGGGACGGTTGAGAGCAATCATGTTGGTGGCCAAGACGATCACCTCCACCCTCAGCAGTGATGCTGGAATTATAGATTCCCCCACCCACCCATAAATCTCATATATGAGTGTCCAGGAGAAATGATCATCTTTTTTTAAGCTGTGGGCTTGGTTAAAGCCAAGATTGTCATAGATTTTATATAAGTTTTTCACTGGGATTCAAAATTCAAACTCAATTCTAAGGGCTCTGTCCTACTGTTCTTTTCCTATTTTGACAGAAAATGTCTAGAATGCAGGTCAGTTAAAGATAGAGAAGGGAGAGGAGAGGAGTGGAAGGAGATGAGGAAGAGAAAGAAGAAAAGAAAGAAAAAGGAGAACAAGAGAAAAGGAAAGTGGAAATTAAGCAGAGAAAAGAAGGAAATGCTGATAAGAAGGACAACAAAGAAAACAAGACTAGCTCGGAGGGGTTCAGATTTGACTTCATGATCTCTGGTGTCCATAAATCACAGACGCTAGATTAAGAGTGTTCCTTCTAACTTCTCCTCTTTTTCCTCATTATTGTCAAGAGCACGTGGTCAGGACCCCCGTCACGGGGCTCTATACAACTTCCAAGCCACCAGGTTAGTTAACAAGGACAATAACATTTGCATTTGCACAGTGCATCCCACTTTCTGTTTTTTTTAATTGAAGTATAGTTGATTTACAGTGTTGTGTTAATTTATGCTGTACAGCGAAGTTACTCAGTTATACACATATATACATTCTTTTTTTATATTCTTTTGCATTATGGTTTATCCCGGGAAACTGGATATAGTTTCCTGTGCTATACAGTAGGACCTTGTCGTCTATCCATTCTGAATGTAATAGTTTGCATCTACTAACCCCAAACTCCCAGTCCATGCCTTTCCCAACCCCCTCCTCCTTGGCAACCACAAGTCTGCTCTCTATGTCTGTGAATCTGTTTCTGTTTTGTAGGCAGGATCATTTGTGCCATATTTTAGATTCCACATATAAGAGATATCATATGGAATTTTGTTCTCTTTCTGACTTATTTCACTTACTGTGATAATCTCTAGTTGTGTCCATGTTGCTGCAAATGGCATTATTTCCTTCTTTTTATGTCTGAGTAATATTCCATTGTATATATGTATCACATCTTCTTTATCCATTCATCTGTTGATAGACATTTAGGTTATTTTCATGTCTTGGATCTTGTGAATAGTGCTGCTATGAACATAGGAGTGCATGTATCTTTTCGAATTATAGTTTTGTCCAGATATATGCCCAGGAGTGGAACTGCTGGATCATATGGTAATTCTATTTTTAGTTTTCTGAGGAACCTCCATACTGTTTTCCATAGTGGCTGCACCAACCTACATTCCCACCAACAGTGTAGGAGGGTTCCCTTTTCTCCACATTCTCTCTAGCATCTGTTATTTGTAGACTTTTTAATGATGGCCATTCTGACTGGTGTGAGGTGGTACCTTATTATAGTTTTGATTTACATTTCTCTAATAATTAGCAATGTTGAGCATCTTTTCATGTGCCTATTGGCCATCTGTATTTTTTCTTTGGAGAAATGTCTATTTAGGTCTTCTGCCCATTTTTCGATTGGGTTGTTTGTTTTTTTGTTGTTGAGTTGTATGAGCTGTATGTATATTTTGGAAATACATACATACATAAGCCCTTGTCAGTCGTATCATTTGCAAATATTTTCTCCCATTCTGTAGTGTCTTTTCATTTTGTTTATGGTTTCCTTTGCTGTGCAAAAGCTTGTAAGTTTGATTAGGTCTCATTTGTTTATTTTTGTTTTTATTTCTATTGCCTTGGGAGACTGACCTAAGAAAACATTGGTACTGTTTATGTCCAAGAATGTTTTGCCTATGATCTCTTCTAGGAGGTTTATGGAGTCATGTCTTATGTTTAACTCCAAAACTCAAAACTCCATTTTTAGTTTATTTTTGTGTATGGTGAGAGGGTGTGTTCTAACTTCACTGATTTACAGGCAGCTGTCCAACTTTCCCAGCACCACTTGCTGGGGAGATGGTCTTTTTCCCATTTTATATTCTTGCCTCCTTTGTCGAAGATTAATTGACCATCAGTGTGTGGGTTTATTTCTGGGCTGTCTATTCTGTTCCATTGATCCGTATGTCTGTTTTTGTACCAATACCACACTGTTTTGATTACTGTAGCTTTGCATTATTGTCTGAGGTCTGGGAGGGTTATGCCTCCTGCTTTGTTCTTTTTCCCCAAGATTGCTTTGGCAGTTCTGGGTCTTTTATGGTTCCATATAAATTTTTGGATTATTTGTTCTAGTTCTGTGAAAAATGTAATGGGTAATTTGATAGGGTTCACATTAAATCTGTAGATTGGGGACTTCCCTCATGTCCAGTGGGTAGGACTCCACACTCCCAATGCAGGGGGCCTGGGTTCGATCCCTGGTCAGGGAGCTGGATCCCGCACGCATGCTGCAACTAAGAGTTCACGTACCGCAACTACAGATCCTGCATGCCACAACTAAACATGCTGCAACAAGGATCCCACATGCAATAACTGAGACCTGGTGCAGCCAAAATAAATAAATAAATAAATATTTTTTAAAAATCTGTAGATTGCTTTGGATAGTATTGCCATTTTAACAATATTAATTCTTCCAATCCAAGACTGTGGGATAGCTTTTCATTTCTTTGAATACTCTTTAATTTCCTTTATTAATGTTTTATAGTTCTCAGCATATAGGTCTTTCATTTCCTTGGTCAGGTTTATTCCTAGGTTTTTTGGGGGGGTTTTTTGGTGCAATTTTATAAGGTACTGGTGTTTTACATTCCCTTTCTGATATTTCATTGTTAGTGTAAAGAAATGCAACCGATTTCTGAATGTTAATCTTGTATCCTTCTACTTTGCTGAATTCATTTATAGTTTTAGTAGTTTTTGTGTGGAGTCCTTAGGGTTTTCTATATATAGTACATCATCTGCATATATAGTAAGTCCCCTACATATGAACCTTCAAGTTGCGAACTTTCAAAGATGTGACTGTGCATCGCTCATCCAACTTATGGACCAGGGAGTTATAGTGGCTTTCAAGAAATATTATTTATGTCACACTTTTCATTAGTAAAGGCAAATGACGAATCAGGAATAAACTTGCGACAATTTTAGATGGACTATAACATCTACAAGGCCATAAAAAACATTAACTTTGCTTGGAGTAAGGTTATGGCCATCACCATGAATGGGGTTTGGAAGAACCTTTGCCCGCAGTTTGTTCACAATTTTTGTGGATTTGAGAAGGTGGATGAGGAGTCCAAAGAGGTCTTCAACAACTTACTGACCTTCATTGAGAAGCTGGAGCTAGATCTGCAAGAGGACGACTTCATTGAACTTCTTGCTGTGCAACATGAGGAGCTTACTAATGAAGGCCTGATGGAATTGGAGGCCCAGAGAAAGGACAAAGAGAAACAAAAGGAAGAAGAAGTAACTGAAGAACTGAAGAGATTCATGATGCAGGAAATGGCAAGGGGATTTTCTTTATTTGAGGAGGCACTGTTAGGTTTTGAGGCACAGGACCTGAACATAGAATGGTACACAAAGGTTGCAGCAGCCATTCAGAATGCAGTCCAGTGCTACTGTGTCATCTATGATGAGATAAAAAGAGCTACTACCCATACATCACTGGATCTTTTTTTCAAAAGGGTAGATAGTATTGAATCCAGCAAGGAACCAGAACCTGTGCCAACAACGTCAGGTGTGAATGAAATTGCAACTTGCCCTCCATCTCCTGTTGCTGACAATCCTTCAGCTCTGCCATGTCCCACCTCCTCTTCCTCCTCCAGTCAGTAACTCTTCTTGCCTGTTCATTCGTTGCAAGCCCCCATATGCCAGCTGTTGTACTGTACTACTGTACTTTTCAAGGTACTGTACTGTAAGATTAAAAATGTTTTCTTTATTTTTTGTGTTTGTTTTTTATTATTTGTGTGAAAAGTATTATAAACCTATTACATTACAGTACTATATAGCCGATTGTGTTAGCTGGGTACCTAGGCTAACTTTGTTGGACTTACAAACAAATTGGACTTACGAATGCACTCTTGGAACAGAACTCGTTCGTATGTAGAGGACTTACTGTAGTGACAATTTTACCTCTCCTCCTCCAATTTAGTCACCTTTTATTTCTTGTCTGATTGCTGTGGCTAGGACTTCCAACATTATGTTGAATAGAAGTGGTGAGAGTATGCATCCCACTTTCTGAAGCAGCAGCACTTTGGTAACATTTTTGCTTTGTGGAAGCTGAGACCTAAAAGGATTTATTTTTTTTAAGAAAGGGGTAGGTGCCAGTTGTGAATGTCAGACTTTATCTCAGGTTTTGGCCTTACACTCAAAGCTCTGTTTTTGTGTTTTTCTTCCCATTCCACATTACTTGTGTGTTCAAAGTAAATAGAAAATCAATAGCCTTGCTTAGTCATAAGTAGAGAAACTATGGTGTTTAGTTTCTATGGCTGTGGTTAGGTAAGCCTCATAAAATTAGGAAACTAAGCCAATGCATACACCACATACATAAAGACATATACTATATAACACCTCAAAGGTATTTCTAGATGGTGAGATTTTAGACCATTTGTCTGTCTTGTATTTTCTAAATCTTCTACAATGAACATGTATCACTTTCATAAAAAAATTTGAGTCTAATGCAAACACAGGAAACATGTAAGAAATTTTATTTGAATCTCTTAACCTCTGCCCTCTTTCCTCTATACACATGCTAGAAGGTATAGGAGGAATATTCAAATAAATAGCATCAAATGACAGTAAGCAATAATAATAATAACTACTCAGTGAAATTAAGAAAAATTGTATTTACCTCTGAGATTAAAAATATATATGTAATTTTTTGATTCTACATTGGCTATACCTCAGCTGCCAAAGTATTGTTGCCTATTTTAATCTAGAAAAACAATAACATTTTGCCATCTTCCCTTCCTCAAAGATTCCTGAGCCATAATAAACTATACGCAGCTCACAAATGATAAACAACTATTTCTGGAGAAGTGAGTATCAGCCAGCCTCAGGGCACTCTGGATCATAGAACAACCAAATAAAACTCATCACTGTACTTACTCGGGGGATATTGCTGAGGACTTTGTTTAGTATTTTACTATACCCTCTATGAGAAGTTCTCCTGTTCTTCTTAGTATCAGAAATGGCTTTTCTCTTGCTAAGTCAGTTTTGGGCCTATGTCTCTTTTTATATTAGCTGCTGAGCAAATATAAGCCAACATGTAGCGAAGAGACATGTAGCAAAGAGCCCATGTAGCCCAACATGAGCAGAGACCCATCCTTACAGCACACTCTGCAGGTACTAATATCACTCCTAGCTTCATCTGCATCTTTCCTACCCTCTTAGGGCCTTAGGTACCCTCATCCACTTGCTTTCTATTTTATTTATCTCTTTATATCATGTATATTTTGGTAAATAATCTTAAATCCTTTCGGGAATAAGAAAGGCCATAAATAAATATATGTATATATTTATTTATATATACATACATATACATTCTTATTGTGAATATATGAAGCATTGATTTTTGACTGTCAGTTATATTTTTCATACCCTGTCTACCTACCACAGGTAATACTCAATAAATAACTTAAAATGTACTACCCTAAATTCTTGTTATTTATAATCTTTGCAGCCCATAGCCCTTAATATGTCATGAGCAATTAGTGGCAAAGCCATTTCTATCCAAAGTAACTACTTCAGGATCTGAATTCAACTATATGATCCCCTTGGCCTTGCTGTAGTGATTCACACCTCTTAGAGTGTTAGCAGAATTTTCTAGATTGCCCTCAAGGGGAAATAGAAGTATTTCCTCCCTCAAGGTACTCTTTGACTGTAAAAACATCTATGACTTGTTTCTAGAGTTGGATATGGGAGAAGAGGGGCAAGAGTAGGAGGGAAACAGGGAGAGAGAATAATTTTGACATAATTTTAACTATATGCTCATAGAAAGACATGTATAACTATTTCCAGTTTTTGAAAAAGAAAATCAGATGCACATTAGGTAATGGTAAAAGTTATACAGCGGTTTACCATATTAGTGAATCAATAAATGTTGACATGGGGGCTGATGGCAGGGAGACCACATTTTCTCAAAATATTCCAAATAGAAACAAACAAACAAAAAAGTGTGTGTGTGAGAAAGAGAGAGAGAGAAGGTGAGGCCAGCCAGGGAAGACCAGGACCACAGGAGAGTCAAAATGTGCTTCATTGAAAAGCCCTCCCTTTGATTATAAACAAAATTAGGAAGATCCCCAGCTTGATACTCATGAAAAACATGTTTTCTAAGAAAAATATGGTTTTGATTTCTTAAGCTCTGATGATTACTTCTCTGTGGAGCTAACAGTCAGTGAATTTCTTTCTAACCAGTCATCACTTGCAACAAGTATGTTTTCAAAATGCTTTAGCTTACAGGAAATATAAAGTTGTGGTTCCAAAACACCCTCTCGAGATGTGGCTTAGGAAAGATTTCAAAGGAAGCTGCAGGTAGTGACATTTTCTTCTACTTCCAAATCCTTTAAAGCTGTCATTGTTTTGGTGGTGGTGGTGGTGTTGTTTTGGGTGTCGTGGGTTATTTTGTTGTTGGAGTCCGCCACTGATATGGCTCTAGGGCAGGTAATACAGACTGAAATCTCAGAGATTGGCATGCAGATTCCCGAACTTCCACAAACCTTGAACAGGCACAACCAAACCAAACTTCCTAGAATCATAAACAACAGGGTGCAGAGGGAAATTGGGATACTACAATTCCCAGTCAAAGATATTATTGAAGTATTCCAGAAAAATGTCAGAAGTTATTTTATACAAAAATTTCACATCTTGTTCCACTAAGCACAGGATGAAATGAGTTTGGGGGTTCTTTTTAATTTTTTTTTAAATTTTTAAAAATTTTTGGCTGCATTGGGTCTTCCACGTTGCTGCGCGCAGGCTTTCTCTAGCTGCGGCGAGCGGGAGCTACTCTTCCTTGCGGTGCACGGGCTTCTCATTGTGGTGGCTTCTCTTGTTGCGGAGCATGGGCTCCAGGTGTGCGGGCTTCAGTAGTTGTGGCTCTCGGGCTCTAGAGCGCAGGCTGAGTAGTTGTGACGCACGGGCTTAGTTGCTCCGCGGCATGTGGAATCTTCCCGGACCAGGGCTCAAACCCGTGTCCCCTGCATTGGCAGGCGGATTCTTAACCACTGCTCCACCAGGGAAGCCCCGGGATGAAATGAGTTTAAGATTCCTCTAGCAATTAGAGGTCATTGGCTATTTACATAGAGAAAGTGACAGGGTGATTAAGTGGGTAAAACTCAGCCCAGGCACACAGTCCTAGCGACTTCCACCCTCTCTGTAAAGAGGGTTAGCCAACATTTGCTGCACCGTTATTGTGTGCCTGGCCCCATTTAGGCTGGGGGGACACAGGGATCAATAAAACTCTGTCCTCAAGGCCCTAATAGTCTAGAGAAGAAGAGAAGTTACCCAACAATTAATGCAAGAGGCAGCAAACATAGTAATTTAGAAGTCAGATATCTGAGTTTGAATTCTGGCCCTGGCTTGTAGCCTATAAGTGGCTGTGTGACTTTGAGAAAGTTATTTGACTTCTGTGCCTCGGTGTTTCATACACACACGCACACATGTGCACACACATACACACATATCTACAGATACCCTTGAACAACACAGGTTTGAACTGCACAGATCTCCACTTAAATCCACTTAAATGGGGATTTTTTTCAATAGTAAATACTACAGTACTACACAATCTGTGATAGGCTGATGACTCCTCAGATCCAGAGAAACTGGGGTTATGGATGGCAGACTATAAATTACACGTGGATTTTCAACTGTGGAAGATCAGCGCCCCTAACCCCTGTGTTGTTCAAGGGTCACCTGTACCTACATACACACACATACACACACACGCGCACACACACACACAAAGCAGTTCCTCTTTCATATGGTGGTTGTGAGAGTTAACATATATTCATCACTTAGAAGATTGCCTTGCCCTTAGTAAGTGCTACATGTGTTTATTAAATAACTAAATAATAAAATTATAAACAAAGTCCATAAGAGAACCCTGCACGACTCTGAGAATGAAAAAGAGGCATCTCTGCTAGCCAGAGAACATCAGGAATGGCCTATCAGAAGATACCGTGCTGGAACAGGTTCTATATGAGACTCAGCAAGAACAAGTCCAAGTTAACCAGAGGGGCAATTGAGAAAAGATGTGCTCCTTACCTCTTCCCCCAGTGTATCCACACAGCAAAGGAAATCAAACTAGAAACAGAGCCAGAGTTCCACCCAATTTATAGAGGAAATTTTCTTGTAGTTCTAGATTTAAAATTCAAGAGTATTTACATTCTATTCCCTAATGTATTTATGTTTGTTCCAAAATAAAAAAAATAATAGTTTTTATTTCTCGCCATTGAGTAAAATTGATGTTGGGGCAGATGTGCCATGCCCCTCCTTGCTTCCCAGATCAGGTCAGGGGGTGACCTGATCTGGGAAGCAAGTGGCAGAAGCATTAGAAGATATAAAGGCATGAAATTATTAGAAAAGGTGACATATTCAGGGTCAGTGTTAGCAGGTAAAACAGCTGGAGTATTGGTGGTTATGGTGTGAGCAGCACGGTCTCCAGGCAAACCCCACACCAGGCTATGCCAGGAGGAAACTCCACAGCAAGTATCCTACAAAAACCTCAGGAACTGCTGTGGGGAATAGGACAGGGAGCCTGCTAGAGATAACTAAGGACAACCCCCAAAATCCAGATAGATAGATACATATATACTCTGCCCCGGGGCTCTTAATATTGAAAGCCCAGCTAAGATCAGAAGGAAAAATGTGACTGAGCAATTTCACCTCAGAGACGACTGTCCCCAGGATGTGACTTCACAAGGTGGTGTTTCTATGTGGTTTCTAGGTAGTTTTTGTATATGCAGACCCAGAAATATGGTTTTATCAACACTCTGAGTATGAAGCAGCCTCTCTGACTTTGGCTCGCATTAACCAAACTCACAGAAATATATAAAGTGGGACACTAATTCATCCACTTACAGTGAGAAAAACAACTTTCATCAAAGTAAAAAATACCAGATAATTATTGAGAAAACTATCTACCAAGCACTGACCTGAATACTTTACAAGTGTTATTGTATATAATTCTCAAAACAATCTTACAAGGTAGATGTCAGAGAAACTATTAATGCCCATGGATATCTTTGTGTACATCTACCTTTTCCTGCTTCCCTTGCAGCTCTACTGGACAATAGAATGTAAGCAGACGTGATTGATGTGGGTCACTTCTGAGCAGAGGTAGTTACGTATATGATGTGCTTTCCCCAGGCTCTCTCTTTCCCAAACATGAAGCTGGGAGCAAAGGGTATGGTGGGCCAACAGACGGGAAGAAGAGGGAGGGAGGTGTTAAGGGGCAGGACATCACAATGAGATCAAGGCTGTTCTCCTTCCTAAATACGCATTCTCAAGAACCAAGTCTGGTCTAGATGAGATTCCAGGACCCAAGTGAACAGAGAGAGACAAGAGGCTAGAATGGGCCTGTCGCAGGCTACATGGAGGAGTGCCAAGGGTGAGATTGAAAGAACAACCATTTCAGAGGGGTTGAGAAATGGAGGAGGTTGAAGAAAAAGTTGTGGTCAAAAGGAAAAAAAATTCAGTGGTAAAGTACTTCCATGTGATGATGAGGTCTAGGGTATGAACATACCAAGGGTTGGCAGAAGTGGAGAAGCAGAGGCTTAGGGATAGTCAAGGAATGCTGATGAAAGGGTCTGGATGGGTCATTGAAATATCAAAATCTTAAAACCAAGACAAGACCTTAGATTTACGAAATCACAAATCCATTATTTAATATATAGCATACACAAACATAGACATCTGATATACTTGGAATCCTGCCTTATTTTCATTAGTGATTTTCTGCATCATACCCATGTGTCATCCAGACTGGTTTACTTTAAGTCCTATAGGACAGAAGTTTGATATAAAGCTTTAATTCAATATATTGGCCCTTGTTAACAAGAATAAATCATATGCAAACTGACAAATCCTTGGAATGAACTTAATGAATTTATATTTTGATTTTGAGATATGTGATCATGAAGACATGAACTCTGCTCTTGTCTTCAACCAAGTATTTCCTTTTTTATTTTACCAGACAGAATATGGGTGATGTTTCACAGGTATAATAGAGTCATTCTTTTAAAACATTGTGCTTAAACAGTCCAGATTTTTAGTATATTCTCTTTTACAAATTTGCTATTTATTTTTCTTTAATTAAAAGTCTCTCAAAAAAAAAAGTCTCTCCCAATACTCTTGGGGTAGGTGTATTGGGGAAGAGCTGTTACTAGGTAACATATGCTGTTGCAATATTTCCAGAAAACACACCAGTGAAGACTTCTTGGCTTATGTCAGGTAACGGCCAAAAAATGCTATTAATTGTATGACCATCTCAAAGTTACTTGATGAGTTTCCACTTAATCAACTGAATCAACTTAATCAACGTGAAGAAATATTTATAGACAAAAACCGTCAATACATACAGATGAGGCAAGCAGAACTGTACTAGCAAGGACTCTCTACTTCAAAAAAAAAAGTTCTTCGTAACCCTCTGTTGACTTTGAAATTCCTTTTACTGAGGACAAAGCTCATCTTTCAGAAAGAAAGAAAAGGCTTAAAATGTAATGTATCTCTAAAGGAGGTAATATACTGGCTGAAATTCACAAACTGGATTCTAGCACATTCTTAAGATCAGGTTTAATTAAATATAAGAATGTTGAGCTGTTGGGAAGGAAAGAGGCAAAAAATGAAATAAGGTGAAGACTGGTTAGAGTTACATTTCCAAATTTATTTTGGCTAATGTTGTTATATACATTTCTCCTTAATTTTTATACTTCTTACCCACTCCTGGCCTCACCTAGCACTGAACACTGCCTTTAAAAGTTACTTTAATTCCTGCCATCCACTATTCCCACTTACATAAAAACAGAACTATAATAACAATGCTTTCTCTTGGAAAATGTCCAAGATATTTAGACCAAAATTGTTATGCAAATGTAAAATATTGTAGTGGTGCGTGTGCTGTGGTGTGCTTTATTAGGTCAAGGTCCCCCAAATATGTGCACTATTTGATAATCCTTTCTTCTGAGCTTACAAGATTGCCCTCCCCTGACATCAGGTCCAGCTCTCCAGAACTGCCTACATCCCACCTCATTGCACCTCAAATGTGATGTCACCTCTGGTCTGCCTACAGTGATGGAAAACACACAATCAATGCCAGAAGAGACAGGGGGACTCAGGGTAGGTGAACTGCACCTGTGTCACACTTTTCAAGACGTAATGTATCCTTTAGGTGATTTAATGATTTTTGTGGGGTTGGGTGTTGGTAAGTGGATGCCACTAGATATGTGTGATCTGGACACAGGCATGTTAATTTTACTTTCTGAGTCTAATATAACCACGGGGCACTGGAAACTGAATTTGCCCCATCTTCCCTCTGTGCCCTCATCTTTTTATTTTCTTTCACAATGCATCTCTGGTCCTCTCTCACCAAGGACTGCATTATGATTAATGAGTTCACTGACTCTGAGAAAATAAATAGGCAAACTTGAGAACTAAAGCACATCCCTGACCATTCCCTTTCCAATTTGAACAAAAGAATTAATGGAAACAAAAAAGGGAAGAGTCAAAGAAATTAAAATAACCAAAGTGGGTACTTTGAGAAAATATGCCCTAATGGCTGGGTACCCTTCAACTAAGGCTCAAATAATCTACCTCCAAAATGATGCAAACAGAAAACAAACAAAAACATTTCTAACCTTATCACTTCCCAGTTTTGAGGCTGATTCTCCATAGAACAAAGTCAATTCAATGAAGGATTCAACTTGAACTCACTTTTGCCTTTAAATGAATATTTCAGACTTTCTTATTTCTTATTTCTTACCTAGAAAATCAGCTCAAATTTTTTACTTTGCTTTGCACCTATAACACTGACTTAAGCATAGCTTTATTTTTCTATTCTTTTGGTCAAAAACAAAATAAAGTACTTGACATTTCAAAATACCTTTGACCTTATCCAAAAAATTTCAACAGAGCCTCCAGAAAGCCTTTAAAACCACATCTATTACTTCATGCCTGGGATCATGTGTACTGAAGTATTTGTTAATATTCTCAAACGTCACAGGACTATCTCCACTTAGTCTTTGACTGTGAAAGATGCTCTCAGTATAACTAATCCAATTGGCTATTGCAAACATTATTTTCAAGCCTTAAAGTGGACCACAAAATTTACCCTGAGACACAAAGTCAATATATTTTAAAATTCTATAACCCTTTCCCCAACTTTTCTATACAGAAAAAAATTCTTTAATTTTTTTCCCAGAAAATTACAAACTTACCATTTTCTTCTTCCCGTCTCCTCTTAATTAAATGGAATTTTCCCATTTTCTTGGACTGAAATTTAATCCTTCAGAATTCCCAGTTTGTCCCACATGGTTGAATGGAATGTTCAGCATTTTTTAAGTAATATGCCTCATTAGGCAAGTAATCAACCAAAACAGACATTTATGATAGACTTAAAGTTCTCTAGTTTTAAGTAAACATACACTCTAAACGTTTTAATAAATCATACTTCTAAATATTCACTAAGAGTTTTACATTGAAAATAGACTACCAGAAAAAAACCTCATATAACACCAGTCTCGACACTCCAGCCAATGTTGTTGCAAAAGGCAGTGAGATCTAAGTATGAAGGAGTTAGAATAACTCAGCTGATAGTTGAAATCACTGGGACCATTGTAACTAAAACTTGGCCTTTTATTTAATTAAGCAAATAGTCTGAAGAAATATAAAGTCATTGAAAGAGATAGAGCTTGGCTCAGAAATACACAAGCCAAGCACTGTTTGTGGTGTTTGCTAATCCTCCTCCAGGCTAATTAGCTGAAGAAGTCCATGGCAAATCCAAAGAAGGCTAAAGACGATTAAAGGAGTCAGAAGGAAAGCCTACAGCAACCTAGGAGGAAAGAATAAAGAAACTGAGGGACTTCCCTGGCAGTCCAGTGGTTAAGACTCCACTCTCCCAATGTAGGGGGCACAGGTCTGATCCCTGGTTGGAGAACTAAGATCCCTCATGCCACACAGTGCAGCCTAAAAAGAAGAGAAAGAAAAGAAATTGAGGTATTCCAGTGAGGAAAGAAAAATTGGGAGGCTGATTTCCAATAAGACTTCAGTTTAAAATGGCTGTTAAACAGGTCAGGGACAGACTGCTCTCCACTAGGACAAAACAGGAAAGGATGTCATGAATGTCAACACAAGGAATTAGACATAAGACAGACTCCATCTGACTGTTAAACTTTAGCCTGGATCACCACTGTGTGAAGAGTGTGTGACACTGAATCCTCCAACACACCCAAGTTTCAAGATGGAAACAGGAAAGCAACTGGAAAAGAGGGGAAGAGGAATGTGTTTCTTGACAAAAGGTCTTGAGGAGATCAGGAGGGTGTCACACCACACATTATAGAGCAAGACTCCCTGCGAATCCTCTCTAATTCCTCTTTCCCCCCCAAATTCCAATCCTTCTGGCAAATTCCACTACTCCAATCATCTCTGAGTCCCTGTCCCCCCTCGGGTCTCTCCTTCCTTCCCACTCTCTCTCTCCCCCTTCCTCAGGTCACTCCATCTCTTCCTCCTCGTCTCCCTCTAATTTTCTTTTTCTCCTTCCCAGCCTCTTTGTACTTCCTCCTCTCTCCTTCCCTCCAGCCCTCCCTCATTTTCTCTACCCACCCCACACAAACACCTTTCCCACAGGAGGAAGGTGGGGAACTAAAAGCACTTGTGGTAGAATTTCTTTTTCTTTTTTCATTTTCTTTGTTTCTCCATAGAACAAAGTCAATTCAATGAAGGATTCAACTTGAACTCACTTTTGCCTTTGGTTAGTAGTACTAACCAAAATCCAAAGCAGCTAAGAGACCAAAGGGCACTCCAAATATTCTGATCCCTACTCAGCCTTTCACTAGTGGGCATTCTGTGCCTCTAGTTAGTGTTTTGAGCTCTGGACCCTTTTTGTCAAACACAGGGCAATAGAAAAAGTCCCCCTTGCCATCCTATCATTCTCACAATTGCACTTCCCCTATCATAGTGGAATCCCTTTCTTCCTAATTCTTTGAAAACAGATAGACGCACTTCCCCAGATGGGTGAAATGAGTTCGAACCAGCAATCACTGAAATATGTCACGTGAAATTTCAAGGTCCCTTCTAAAGATCCTGTGATTCTATGAAAACAAGGAAAGAAAAAGCAAGTTACATTTATGAAACTAGGTAGATAATTAAAACTAATTCATTATCCTTATTTCTGAATGAATTAAAGCATTTTTAATCTAAAGTTTATATTTTGTTGATCAAATACCTATTTTCTACAAGTCTCTACAATAATCAAACCATTCATTTTCCCTTTCTTCTACTCCAACTTCTGTTCAACTCTATTTTGATGATTATCTTTACTGAAAAACAGTTCCTATCAATGGATTTGCTACTTGTAATTTTAGATGTGTTTAATCTGAGAAGGATTTGGATTTTATAACTGTTCAATATGCAAAGCTCTGGTGATATCCAAGAATCTTTGCCCTGAAAGATTTTTGGATGTGTGTGATTAGGTAGTCTACAACTTTAAAGAAAAGGAGAAAAGACAACTTGTTAGCATCTTTGCAGAAGCATCAATTTAATAGTAAAATGCTGCCTCCTTCTGGATAAATTGTGTTAGGCATGATAAGCTTGTAAAACTGCTTATTTTATACAAGTAAAACATTTTTTAAAGAATTATAATCCTACTTTTTTTCATTAAAAAATAAAATTAGAGGACTAGACTAAGCCTTGAAAGTTTACCTAGATTCTGCCTATGAGAGAGAGTATAAAACATCTAAATTATCTAACCTATAGCGCTGATTTAATTGTCTGACTTAAGATCTCTAACAGTAACTGAGAAAGTAGGCGATAGCAGATAAAATTGCAGTTAGCATGGTTTCACTTTTATATGAGGCTGCCTTACTTAACATGCAGTTGGCATCGTCATTTATTCATGCACACATATTCATCTGCGTGCCTGGAAAAATGTGTGTGTGTGTTAATAAATGCAATGAAATACCTAGGTGTTCTAGTCTTAATTTTATGCCCGCAGTCATGTGTATTTTGGCAAGCCACTTAATCTCTCTGAGTCCCAGTTTCCTTATCTGTATACTGAGGATAATGGAACCATTGTTATCGACCTCAAAAATACTTTGTGAAGCTCACTGAAATCAACAAAGCACTGTGTGAGGTATTAACTTATTTATTATCATTAAGGTTTTTTTTTTAATTAATTAATTTATTTATTGGCTGTGTTGGGTCTTCGTTTCTGTGCGAGGGCTTTCTCTAGTTGCGGCGAGCGGGGGCCACTCTTTATCGCGGCGCACGGGCCTCTCACTGTCATGGCCTCTCTTGTTGCAGAGTACAGGCTCCAGATGCGCAGGCTCAGTAGTTGTGGCTCACGGGCCTAGTTGCCCCGCGGCATGTGGGATCTTCCCAGACCAGGGCTCGAACCTGTGTCCGCTGCACTGGCAGGCAGACTGTCAACCACTGCGCCACCAGGGAAGCCCTATCGTTAAGGTTTTAACTGGTCACGTGCCAGAGGTGAAAGAATAGAACCAGATTTGTGACCAAAAAGAAGAAGAATGCTTAATGATGTCCTATTTATTGCATAAACACAGACAGCTAGTTTGGTTACACTCAATCAACTCTCTACTATCTGGAGTAAAAAGCTGAAGAGGAGGTTATAAATAAACCTCAGACCACAATCATACAAAAGTCAAATTTACTCTCAATTCTCCAGGGGCAGTTTACCCCCACAGAGCCAAGAGAGCAGGTAGGTCTAACCAAGGTAGATCAAGGACCCAGCAGGTAGTTCAGGGACCAGAGCAAACCCTGTTTGCTCCACCTCATCCCTGAGCCAACATCGCCAGCCCTACGTGGAGCCCCAGCCCAGGATGATCAAGGCTGACTGTGCCCTGGTTCTATTAAAGGGACTTTCATGATTCTCCAAAAATCCTTCAACCAAAGTAGTACTAACCAAAATCCAAAGCAGCTAAGAGACCAAAGGACACTCCAAATATTCTGATCCCTACTCAGCCTTTCACTAGTGGGCATTCTGTGCCTCAATTTTGTCTATAAAATGGGTATAACAATAGTACCTATTTAATTAGGTTGTTGTGAGTTAATACAAGCAGAGTATTCAGAATAGCGTCTGGCACTTAAGCATTCAATATGTTAGCTGCTGCTGCTACCACCACGATTATTATAGCACACTAATTTGCTTGCCCATGGCACTCATTTATGGGCAAATGATATGTCTCATAGCTCTTCAATTTTCTGAGACTGAAAATTGTTGATCCTTTAAACCCTTTAGCCATCATTATTTAGAATTTTGTTCCTATACTAGTTACCTCACAATACATATAAATACTTCTTTTTACTTATCAGTTACAAAGTAATAAATTATAACTACTGGTGCTATTTAATGACCTAGTAGCCAAACCAAGGAACAATTCTTTGTTTTGCAGCCATACGAGCAGAGGCATCTGGAATGAGAGCTAGGACTTAGGCACATTTCAAGCTGTTAAACACTTTTTATGGTCAGGAAATAGTCCAATTCCATTTCACTCAAACAGCAGAAGCAGCTATAATATCCCTAATTCAAAACTATCTGGTAAATCACTCTAAGAAAAATACTAGAAGGCACCAAAACTGTTTTGATTGAGGACTAAAAATGACATTTGGCCACTAGATGGCATTTACATTATGTAGCAAGTTTCAGCTCATACTTGATCTATTTAAAATCCTAATTGGTTTGCACTTGGCTCAAGCACTGGCTGTTCATATATTTTGACACTGTGGGAACTCTCATGATTTGGCTGAATGGAGGCTTAGGAATATCTACAACCGGTCCTGCAGCTATGGACATAAAATCATTAAATCCATTTTTTTTTTTTTTTTTTTGCGGTACGTGGGCCTCTCACTGCTGTGGCCTTTCCCGCTTGAGAGCACAGGCTCCGGACGCGCAGGCTCAGCGGCCATGGCTCACGGGCCCAGCCGCTCCGCAGCACGTGGGATCCTCCCGGACCGGGGCACAAACCCACGTCCCCTGCATCGGCAGGGGGACTCTCAACCACTGCGCCACCAGGGAAGCCCTAAAATCCTTTTGAGTTATGAAAAAAGAGAAGTAATTTTACATTTTTGCCTGAAATCTCCAGAATAGGGTATTTTGGTTTTGTTTTTTTTTAAAGTAAATTATTGAGGGTAAGATTGAGAGACTGGATAACTTACGTCTTTTCAATTCACTGGTGTAACATGAAGTCTTAATAACCACAGAGCAGCATAATTCACAGGCATCTTGTCTCAGCTGGCCACAGGTACCTCCAGGCCTGGCCTCTAATGTTCTACTGGGTCCAGCAGCTTAATCCTATCTGCCATTTCCTTTTCAATTAATTCCTAGGAAAGGCCAGCCATAGACTAGTGAAATATCCCAGAGGAGAAAGAAATAGAATCTAGTCCTCATTGAATAAAAAGCCTGTTATAAAGAAAAGAGAACAGTCAGGTCAGTTATTTTTTCATCTCCCACAAGGATATTAGTAGAGAAACATTTTAAATTTCAACAATTAGACTTTAAGATAGCCATAAAGATGAAATAAAATATGTATTAAAATAAACTACAAAATAAATGTGTGTATGTTCTTTCCATATAATAGAGGAAACACTTCTATTTGGGGAGATTTTGCATACAGACACCAAGGTAAGTGATGGTAGTAAGTGATGCTTTCTAGCTCTTTTCCTAGGTTTCAGAAAGTGCCCTGCTGCATTTAAAGCCTTTGGTGCTAAATTCAAGTTGTCCACTAGATGGCCCTAATACATATGAGTTCCTTTAACCGGTGGAACATTTAATCCCATGATAAAATAAAGTACTGACATATTTAATTATATTTGTGATTGAAGAAGTCCTTTTCTAAGGGAAAACCATGCAGTGATCATCTACAAAGTTTAATAATGAATTATTAATTACCTAAAAGATAGAGAATTGAACATATGCTTTTTATCTCCTCTCTCAAACTCCCCTCAAAAGACAGAAAAGTAAAAGTTATAAATCCACAAGGAAATAAAGAAAAATATAAACAGTAGACCAACTCACATTTTTAGGAAGCTGGCAACCCAACAGCTGAATGTGACGAACCTAGGAAAAAGCTGAAACCAAAGCACCCAAGAGCAGGGAGCAGTGATTAGCAAGCCTATCCCATCCCAGGATTCTGGAGACTCAGAGATCAAACGTGCCACTCCCCCTTGCCAGTGGAAAGGCAGGGGCCAGAAATAAATTGAAAATAGAATAATTTGGGGGGAAACCTACATACTGGTCTGCAAGAGTTCCCAGCCCCTTTGCCCACTCATTTCCCTGAAAGCTTTCTGACCAGGCCGATTTACCCCCTCCAAAACTAGAGAGCCATAGATCCTCCTGTGCTCTAACAGAGGGCAAGGCTTCTAGAGATGGGCTCATTCCCGCCCTAACCCTCCATGCATCAGGCTTCCCTTTCCCACCAAAATCAGCTTTTTCCATCCTCACTCTTATGTACAAACAGACAGCCAAGGATCACCAAACATTTTAGGGAAATCTCCAACATAAGAGACACAGAACAAGGCAAAAAGGAAAAAAAAAAAAAATTGAAGAAACAGAGAATGCAGACAACAGAAGAAAATTTCAAAGTAACTAGTGTCCTCTGAAAAAGAAGAAAAACTGTTGGACCCATGACGCAAGAATAAAGTGCTGCTTAAAAGTTTTTTTAAAAAAGAAAGAAGCAGTCAGAGAAAAAAAGGGCTTTTGAAAACTAACGCTAACCCTAATTAGGGTATAGTATAATAACCAGAATGAAAACTATTTCAAAAGAAAGGTTAGAAGAGAATTTTAAGGACACTTCCCATAAAATAAACAAAAAACAAAAAAGGGAAAAAGGATAGGAACATTAGGAGAAAAATCCAGGCGCCCCAACATTAGACCAATAGAAGTTCTGGAAAGAAATGAGAATAAAGCAAAGGGAAAAAATTATTGAATAAATAATAAAAGAACATTCCCTCAAACTTAAAGAAATGAGTTTCCAGATTGAAAGCATCTACTTAATACCCAGCTTACTGAATTAAAAAAAAAAATCTAAGTTACATCACTGTACAATTTCAGAACATTTGGGCTAAAGAAATGATCCTAAAAGCCTTGGAGAAGGGGGGTATAGTATAGTTATACACATAGAACCGGTAATCAGAACATACTGGAGGGGCTTCCCTGGTGGTACAGTGGTTAAGAACCCACCTGCCAATGCAGGGGACACGGGTTTGAGCCCTGGTCCAGAAAGATCCTACATGCTGTGGAGCAACTAAGCCCGTGCTGTACAACTACTGAGGCTGCGAGCCACAACTACTGAAGCCCGCGTGCCTAGAGCCCATGCTACACAAGAGAAGCCACCACACTGAGAAGCCCGCGCACCACAACGAAGAGTAGCCCCCGCTCACCGCAACTAGAGAAAGCCCGCATGCAGCAATGAAGACCCAACGCAGCCAAAAATAAATGATAATAAATAAAATAAATATTTTTTTAAAAATCTTATCTATAAAAAATAAATAAATAAAAAATTTTAAAAAGAACATACTGGAAACCAGAACTCAGGAAAGTAGCAAGGCTGGAGAGATAGATTTCAGAGTCATCATACAAGTATGTGGAAGCTGAGGCAGGTGAGTAAGTGAAAGTTCTCAGGAAGAACACACACAGCCGCCTTCTAAGTCTTGGACCACAAAGCTGATATAATAGCAGCTCACTGGGCAGTGGCCAGCCTATGCTTGCTACTAAAATGGGGGAGACCACGCTGAGTCATATTACATCCTGAGGCAAAAGGGAAAATCAGTAATACTGATCCTGTCTACAGTGTTAAATAGTGTCTCCCAAAAATTTATGTCCACCGGAGCCTCAGAATGTGACCTTATTTGGAAATAGGGTCTTTGCAAATATAATTAGATTAAGATGAGATGAGATCATACTGGATTAGAGTGGGCTCTAAATCCAGTGACTGGCATCCTTAGAAGATGAGGAAAGACACAGAGACACACGGGGAAGAAGGTCAGGGGGAGATGGAAGCACAGATTCGAGTGGTGCAGCTACACGCCAAGAAAGTCCAAAGACTTCAGCAATCACCAGAAGCTAGGGGAGAGGCATGAGGTTTCTCCCTGCAAGTGGCCAGCCTCCAGCACCGGGAGACAATACATTTATGTTAAGCCATCCAGTTTATGGTGCTTTGTTACAGCAGCCCTAGGAAACTGATATGGCTTTATTTAAAATTTTGACATTTTATTATGGATTGCTTGGCATTAATTTTGATTTTTTTAAATACTACATTAAAATATCTTGATAAATGATTTTTGGACACCCCCTTAAATTTTGCCCCTGAAATCCAGGCCCTGGGGCATGTTTTAACTACTTTTACTGAATTGCTAACACATAACCTTCTCCTTAGTCATTTTGCCGAGACATATACTGTATATCCAAAGAACAAAGAGTAAAAGCAAGCAAGCATGATTTTTTTTTGAATTTTTGAATTTTATTTTATTTATTTTTTTATACAGCAGGTTCTTATTAGTTATCTATTTTATACATATTAGTGTATATATGTCAATCCCAATCTCCCAATTCATCACACCACCACCACCCCGCCATTTTCCCCCCTTGCTGTCCGTACGTTTGTTCTGTACCTCTGTGTCTCTATTTCTGCCCTGCAAACCAGTTCATCTGTACCATTTTTCCTGGCTCCACATATATGCGTTAATATATGATATTTCTTTTTTTCTTTCTGACTTATGTCACTCTGTGTGACAGAATCTAGAACCATCCACGCCTCTACAAATGACCCAATTTCGTTCCTTTTTATGGCTGAGTAATATTCCATTGTATATATGTACCACATCTTCTTTATCCATTCGTCTGTCGATGGGCATTTAGGTTGCTTCCATGACCTGGCTATTGTAAATAGTGCTGCAATGAACATTGGGGTGCATGTGTCTTTTTGAATTATGGTTTTCCCTGGGTACATGCCCAGTAGTGGGATTGCTGGGTCATATGGTAATGTTATTTCTAGTTTTTTAAGGAACCTCCATACTGTTCTCCATAGTGGCTGTATCAACTTACATTCCCACCAACAGTGCAAGAGGGTTCCCTTTTCTCCACACCCTCTCCAGCATTTATGGTTTGTAGATTTTTTGATGATGGCCATTCTGACGTGATACCTCATTGTAGTTTTGATTTGCATTTCTCTAATAATTAGTGATGTTGAGCATATTTTCATGTGCTTTTTGGCCATCTGTATGTCTTCTTTGGAGAAATGTCTATTTAGGTCTTCTGCCCATTTCTTGATTGGGTTGTTTGTTTTCTTAATATTGAGCTGCATGGACTGTTTATATATTTTGGAGATTAATCCTTTGTCTGTTGATTCGTTTGCAAATATTTTCTCCCATTCTGCGGGTTGTCTTTTCGTCTTGTTTGTGGTTTCCTTTGCTTTCCGGAAGCTTTTAAGTTTCATTAGGTCCCATTTGTTTATTTTTGTTTTTATTTCCATTACTCTAGGAGGTGGATCAAAAGAGATCTTGCTCTGATTTATGTCAAAAAGTGTTCTTCCTGTGTTTTCCTCTAAGATATTTATAGTGTCTGGCCTTACATTTAGGTCTCTAATCCATTTTGAGTTTATTTTTGTGTATGGTGTTAGGGAGTGTTCTAATTTCATTCTTTTACATGTAGCTGTCCAATTTTCCCAGCACCACCTATTGAAGAGACTGTCTTTTCTCCATTGTATATCCTGGCCTCCTTTGTCATAGATTAGTTGACCATATGTGTGTGGTTTTATCTCTGGGCTTTCTATCCTATTCCATTGATCCATATTTCTGTTTTTGTGCCAGTACGGTATTGTCTTGATTACTGTAGCTTTGTAGTATAGTCTGAAGTCAGGGAGTCTGATTCTCCACCGCCGTTTTTTTCCCTCAAGTCTGCTTTGGCTATTCGGGGTCTTTTGTGTCTCCATACAAATTTTAAGATTTCTTGTTCTAGTTCTGTAAAAAACGCCATTGGTTATTTGATAGGGATTGCATTGAATCTGTAGATTGCTTTGGGTAGTATAGTCATTTTCACAATATTGATTCTTCCAATCCAAGAACATGGTATATCTCTCCATCTGTTGGTGTCATCTTTAATTTCTTTAATCAGTGTCTCATAGTTTTCTGCATAAAGATATTTTGTCTCCCTAGGTAGGTTTATTCCTAGGTATTT
>NC_041214.2:51766801-51838151 GCF_002837175.3 Physeter macrocephalus | reverse complement strand
CATTTATTTCTGCTCTGATCTTTATGATTTCTTCCCTTCTACTAACTTTGGGGGTTTTTTGTTCTTCTTTCTCTAGTTCCTTTAGGTGTAAGGTTAGATTGTTTATTTGAGATTTTTCTTGTTTCCTGAGATAGAATTGTACTGCTATAAACATTTCTCTTAGAACTGCTTTTGCTGCATCCCATAGGTTTTGGATCATCATGTTTTTGTCATCATTTGTCTCTAGGTATTTTTTTAATTTCCTCTTTGATTTCTTCAGTGATCTCTTGGTTATTTAGTAATGTATTGTTTAGCCTCCATGTGTTCGTGTTTTTTATGTTTTTTCCCTGCAGTTGATTTCTAATCTCATAGCATTGTGGTCAGAAAAGATGCTTGATATGATTTCAATTTTCTTAAATTTACTGAGGCTTGATTTGTGACCCAAGATGTGATCTATCCTGGAGAATGTTCCATGTGCACTTGAGAAGAAAGTGTAATCTCTTGTTTTTGGATGGAGTGTCCTATAATTATCAATTAAATCTATCTGGTCTATTGTGTCATTTAAAGCTTGTCTTTCCTGATTAATTTTCTGTTTGGATGATCTGTCCATGGGTGTAAGTGAGGTGTTAAAGTCCCCCACTATTATTGTGTTACTGTCGATTTCCTCTTTTATAGCTGTTAGCAGTTGCCTTATGTATTGAGGTGCTCCTATGTTGGGTGTATGTATATTTATAATAGTTATATCTTCTTGGATTGATCCCTTGATCATTATGTAGTGTCCTTCCTTGTCTCTTGTAACATTCTTTATTTTAAAGTTTATTTTATCTGATATGACTATTGCCACTCCAGCTTTCTCTTGATTTCCATTTTCATGGAATATCTTTTTCCATCCCCTCACTTTCAGTCTGTATGTGTCCCTAGGTCTGAAGTGGGTCTCTTGTAGACAGCATATATACGGGTCTTGTTTTTGTATCCATTCAGCCAGTGTGTGTCTTTTGGTTGGAGCATTTAATCCATTTACATGTTGTAGAGGTGGTTTGGTGGTGCTGAATTCTCTTAGCTTTTGCTTCTCTGTAAAGGTTTTGATTTCTCTGTCGAATCTGAATGAGATCCTTGCCGGGTAGAGTAATCTTGTTGTAGGTTCTTCCCTTTTATCACTTTAAATATATTATGCCACTCCTTTCTGGCTTGTAGAGTTTCTGCTGAGAAATCAGCTGTTAACCTTATGGGATTTCTTTTGTATATTATTTGTCGTTTTTCCCTTGTTGCTTTCAAAAATTTTTCTTTGTCTTTAATTTTTGTCAATTTGATTACTATGTGTCTTGGCATGTTTCTCCTTGGGTTTATCCTTCCTGGGACTCTCTGCGCTTCCTGGACTTGGGTGGCTATTTCCTTTTCCTTGTTAGGGAAGTTTTCGACTATAATCTCTTCAAATATTTTCTCAGGTCCTTTCTCTCTCTCTTCTCTTTTTGGGACCCCTATAATGCCAATGTTGTTGCTTTTAATGTTGTCCCAGAGGTCTCTTAGGCTGTCTTCATTTCTTTTCATTCTTTTTTCTTTATTCTGTTCCGCAGCAGTGAATTCCACCATTCTGTCTTCCAGGTCACTTATCTGTTCTTCTGCCTCAGTTATTCTGCTATTGATTCCTTCTAGTGTAGTTTTCATTTCAGTTATTGTATTGTTCATCTCTGTTTGTTTGTTCTTTAATTCTTCTAGGTCTTTGTTAAACATTTCTTGCATCTTCTCGATCTTTGCCTCCATTCTTTTTCCGAGGTCCTGGATCATCTTCACTATCATTATTGTGAATTCTTCTGGAAAGTTGCCTATCACCACTTCATTTAGTTGTTTTTCTGGGGGTTTATGTTGTTCCTTCATCTGGTACAAAGTCCTCTGCCTTTTCATTTTGTCTATCTTTCTGTGAATATGGTTTTCCTTCCACAGGCTGCAGAGTTGTAGTTCTTGCGTCTGCTCAAGCAAGCATGGTTTTTAAATAAAAAGTTGATTTCTTCAACAAGGGATGATTATATGTTTTCCTCCCTCATTGCAGAAATGCAGCCCATCTCTCAGGAGGGACATACAGATATTGGCAGCCTTGTTTAAAAACAGTAAGCACAGTCTGATAATTCCATCTGCTTCCCCTGAGAAAGAAAAACAATTACATGGCAGTTTCAGTGGCCTTGGATTCCATGTAGGGAATTTTATTAATACATTGTATTCACTTTGAGAAAACATCTGAAGGAAAATTCTTTTAGAGTTGAATGGGAGAGAGTTGGGTATTAGAGTAAGTGGCAGTTTTAGAACATGGCCCCAAGTCTTTTGACACTCTTTTCATGGAGAGGTGATGGTGGGTGGGGGTCCTATGGGCACACATTTTTTTTAATTGAAGTATAGTTGATTTAAAATGTTGTGTTAATTTCTGCTGTATAGCAAAATGAGTTATACACATATATTCATTCTATATTCTTTTCCATTATGGTTTATCCCAGGAGATTGGTTATAGTTCCCCGTGCTATACAGTAGGACCTTGTTGTCCATGCATTCTAAATGCAATAGTTTGCATCTACTAACCCCAGACTCCCAGTTCATCCCCCCCACCCCCCTCCCCCTTGGCAACCACAAGTCTGTTCTCTATATCTGTGAGTCTGTTTCTGTTTCGTACATAGGTTCATTTGTGCTGAATTTTAGATTCCACATATAAGTGATATCATATGGTATTTGTTTTTCTCTTATTTCACTTAGTATGATAATCTCTAGTTGCAAAAAATATGGAATGCTGCACAAATTTGCGTGTCATCCTTGGGCAGCAGCCATGCTAATCTTTTCTGTATTGTTCCAATTTTAGTGTATGTGCTCCCAAAGCGAGCACTGGGCACACTTCTTGAATCTGGGCAGGGTTATGACTCCTTCAACCAAGAGACTACAGTGGACACAATAATCAGGCTGGGTCATAAAAGGTAACGCAGCATCAGCCTTACACACTAGAACACTCAAGCTTGGAGCCTTGAGCTGCCATGTAAAAGTCTAACTACCCTGAGAACATTAGCTGTAGGGAAGTCAAGCCACATAAAGAAGACAAGTGCAGTTACTTCTGTTGGCAGTCCCAGGCCCTGAGGCAGCCCAGCCCAAGGGATGAGACCTGAAATCTGAAGGAGGAGAGGTCCACCATCCCTGCTGTGCCCAGTCTGATTCCTGACCCACAAAACCTGTGAACATAATCAAACATATCAATATGAATGGGTAGATTCATTATCCAAAAATATTCCAGTCATCTGCAGAATGGAAGTTTATAATACTTTGGAATAAAAGTTTTTCCAAAATAATCTGGAGTAACCTTTGCACTTGTTTTCTATTATAGCTTCAGAGCAATGAAACATATAAAGCCCATCCCTTGCTCATGCTTTCTGTTCAAATTGCTTCTTAATTGTGAAAACCTCTATCTTAGTCATAATACAGAAGGATAAAGTTAGTCAACCTTGCTGTTCGAACCCCCATTTCAAATTTTATCCCATGAATGCAGATGTGAGTAAACTGCATCCTCAAGCTTCCTAATAAGAGAATGGATTAGCATAACTTCTCAGGTGATAATGCTATTTCATGTCTATATGTTTCACAGTTCTAGCAGTAAAAATGCTAATACTATTGCTGACATTTTAAAAACTAATATGATCCTTATTTTTGTTTGTATTTTAAAGCCACAAAAAATAAAATTAACCCCCAACAATGCTCCTGCTTTTTTTTTGTCCTTAAAACACAGTATATGATAAGGATAATGATAAAGTCCTATAAATATATAAAATGCTCATTGGAATAAGCAAACTTTGTGTTTCTACCATCCTGGAATCCAGGTTCTCAACTTATGGTAAGGTACAAGATATACAAGTTGAAGAATCACCAACCTGGAATGTAGAATTTTTTTAAAAATGTAGTGAGGTGGACGGACATAGAATCTGTCATACAGAGTGAAGTAAGTCAGAAAGAGAAAAGCAAATACTGTGTGCTAACACATATATATGGAATCTAAAAAAGCGGTACTGATGAACCTAGTGGCAGAGCAGGAATAAAGATGCAGACATAGAGAATGGACTTGAGGGCACAGGGAGGGAAGGGGAAGCTGGGATAAATTGAGAGAGTGGCATGACATATATACACTACCAAATGTAAAATAGATAGCTAGTGGGAAGCAGCTGCATAGCACAGGGAGATCAACTCGATGCTTTGTGACGACCTAGAGGGGTGGGATAGGGAGGGTGGGAGGGAGACTCAACAGGGAAGGAATATGGGATATATGTATACATATAGCTGATTCACTTTGTTGTACTTTGTTGTACAGCAGAAACTAACACAACACTGTAAAGCATCTATACTCCAATAAAGATGTGAACTGTATAAAAAACAAATAAATAAGATAAAATTCAGAAAAAGAAAGATGTGAAAAAAATGTAGAACAGTGCTTCTGTGAATTGTTGAATTCAAGGTAGACAAATAGTATTACACAGATATTATGGGAATAATAGAATTTATCATTTTTTCTATTTTTACTATTCAGCTACCAAATGTCATTGAAATGAATAATTCTTTTTTATTTTTCCTCCAACTCTATCAAGATATAATTGGCGTATAATATTACATAAGTTTAAGGTGCACAATGTGATGATTTGATACAAATATATATGGCTAAATGTTTACCATAATAAGAGTAGTTAACACATCCTTCACCTCACATACAGTAATTACCATTTTTTGTTGTTGTTATTATGTTGAGAACATTTAAGATCTACTCTTACTGGGAAAACTGGATAAGCACGTGCAGAAGAATTTGACCCTTATCTTACATCACTCAAAAAAATTAACTCAAAATGGATTAAAGACTTAAACATAAGACCTGAAACCCTAAAACTCCTAGAATAAAACATAGCTGAAAAGCTCCTTGTCATTGGTCTTGGCAGCAATTTCCTGGATATGACACCAAAGGCACAAGCAACAAAAGCAAAAATGAATAGGTGGGACTACATCAAATTAAAAAGCTTTTGCACAGCAAAAGGAACAACCAACGAAATGAAAAAGCAACCTACAGAATGGAAGAAAATATTTGCAAACCATATATCTGATAAGTCTTTCCAGAGTACTTAAAGAATTCATACAACTCAGCAAAAACAACAAAAAACCTTATTAAAAAGCAGGCAGAGGAATAGAGTTTTCAAAAACAACATACAAATGGTCAACAGGCACATGAAAAGATGCTCCACACTACTAATCATCAGGGAAATGCAAATCAGAACCACAAGATATCACCTCATTCCTGTTAGAATGGCCATAGTTAAAAAGACAAGTGATAACAAGTGTTAGCAAAAGGTGTGAAGAAAAGGGAATCCTTTTGCACTGTTGGTGGGAATGCAAACTGGTGCAGCCACTATGGAAAACAGTATGGAGTTTCTTCAAACAATTAAAAAATACAACTACCATATGATCCAGGAATCCCACTTCTGGATATATATTCAAAGGAACTGAAATCAGGATCTCATCAAGATATCCACACTCCCGTGTTTATTGCTGTATTATTTCACAATAGCCAAGATCTGGAAACAACCTAAGCATCCATCAGTTGATGAATGGATGAAGAAAATGTGGTGTATATATAATGGAATATTATTCAGACATGAGAAAGAATGAAATTCTGCTGTTTGAGACAACTTAGATGAAACTTGAGGGCAGTGTGCTAAGTGAAATAAGTCAGACAGAGTAAAACAAATACTGTATGATCTCACTTATATGTGGAATCTAAAAAAGCCAAACTCAGAAAGCAGAGTCACCAGGAGCTAGGGGGTGGAGGAAATGGGAAAGTACAGGTGAAAGGGTACAAACTTCCAGTTAGAAGATTAACAAGTTCTGGGGATTTAATGCACAGCATGGAGACTATAACTAATAATACTGTATTATATTTGAATGTTGCTAAGAGAGTAGATCCTAAATATTCTCACCACAAAAAAAGAAATGGTAATTATGTAACAGGAGGGAGGTGTTAGCTAACTATGGTGGTAATAATTTTGCAATATATGAATGTATCAAATCAGCACATTGCACACCTCATACAATGTTGTCAATTATATCTCGATAAAGCTGGGGGAATAAAAAAATCTACTCTCTAAGCAACTTTCAAGTATATAATACAGTATTGTTAACTATAGTCACCATCCTGTACATTACATGACCAGAACGCATTCCTTTTACAACTGTAGTTTGTACCCTATGACTAATATCTCCACATTTCTTCTACCAGCCCCTGGTAAACACCATTCTACTGTCTGTTTCTGAGTTTGACTTCTTGAAAATTCTACATGTGAGATCATACAGTATTTGTCCCTCTTTATTTGACTTTATTTCTTTATTTATTTGACTTAGCATAATGCCCTCAAGCTTCCAATTATTTTTAAATGATGGAATACAGAGCAGTGTATTTTCTTTCATGAAGGGAACTAAGACATAAACCAAACTTCAGGAGTAACTTTCAATGTTTTAGCAAAATACAAAATATGTTTCCAGCCAACTTCTGCAAGTTATTGTTAACCAAGCAGAATAAGACAGACACCAAAGAGAGAAATTGATAATAAGAGAGCATACTTCAGTCAGTTGGCAATAGTGTACTTTAATGAACTCTATTATTCATTTTAAATTAGATGTTAATTCCTTATTATTATACATATTCACTCAGAGGCTATGGAATAGGAAATAGCAGCAAAGGTTCTGCCTCCTCTAACACTGGGCAAGGGATTCTCTGGGCTTTAAGTTCCCCAAGTGTAGAACAACGATAACAAAAACCACCAGCAGGACTGGGCATAGGGGCCAACACGTTGAGAAGCCTACGGGGTGGCATGTAGTCTGCAATCACTGGTATATTATTTTATTATTTCACAGGTAGAACCCCTGTGATTGTTTCTTCTGGGGCAGCTAAAGCTACAGGTTTATTCTGTGAAAGACACAACTCATCTGAGGCAATGCATCACAGAGGCATGTGCAGGGATTGATTGAAAGTGATGTTTCTTGAGTTTTATAGAACCTACCTACAGCTATGTTATTTTACGTTGAGTTTTGTATAATTTAGAGCATGTCTCTGTTTATATATATTTTTCTCCTCTTTCTGATTCTAAACAGCTCACCACACACTGTCCTCTCCCCTGTCTCTCCCTCTCTTTTCTTTCCTTCACTACTCTCTCTCTTACACACTCCTACTTTCACTGAACATCTATGGAAAGAAGTAGGAGGCAGCTTTTAGAAGAGGAAATTTTATATCTAACTATATACATACTATATATCTAACTAATCCCCCCCCGCCCCAAACAAAACACCCTTAAAACAAGAAAATAAACTTTAAAACTTCTATTTCCTTTTATGGTCATTTAGGGAGAGGCATTTAAAGGAGGAAGGAAAGGCTGGCTCAACTATCACAAAAAAACAAAACAAAACAAAAAAAACAGAGGAAGTTAAAGAAATAGAGAAAGCAAAGGGGAGGGCGGGGAGAAAGAAAACTCAGGAAGAAGACGAAAATCATGGAAAGTGGAAAAAAGTGAGGTAGGAAGACAAGAAAAGAGGCAATAAAAGCTCAAACTCAGCGGGTTCTAAAGACAGACTTAGTCACGCTGGCCAGAGTACTGGTATGGTGAAAGCAGTGGCCTGAATTCCACCCCTCTCAGGCAAATCACAGAAATCTTTGGGTCAATTTCATTGCCTGTAAAATGTAGACAAAACCTTTGCCCCTTATAAGTTTAAATTCTCATTTTATTTCTGATACCTTTTCACGTTGTTTTTAAGCAGCTTACAAAATGATTAATCACGGCTTCAAGTTCTTTAACAGCTTTTTATACCCAGCCTTTCAAAATGCCACCCCTGGATTATTCAAATGGAAACTAAGTTAAAATCACATTAATCTCATCAAGCCGGACTAGGTACTGCTTATCCCAGCCTCCATACACAAAGTCGTCATTTTATGGATGTCACTCTTCCACTTTGCACACTAAGGGCACACATAAAAACGACAAGCAAAAGCCTTCAAATAAACCCAAATAACAACACATTTTACAGTTCCCTTTTAACAGAACTCCCAGTTTGTAAGATCAACTAGGGTGAGAGGGCGTGTTCACCCTTATTAGGAAACGGGCACAGTTTAAAGGCTTAATTCGAAGTCAGGAAATTACAAAAGAGGTTTTCTTTCCAAGAGAGGTTCAGGCCAGGGGAGGAGCAGGCGACCTTCCTACCCACCCCCGCCCTGCACTCGGCATCAGATTAGGACTAAACCGCAGGATTCTGCCGCTGATGTCAGAAGAGGCCGGCTGCTAGGCGGGGCGGAGGGAAGGGCGGGCGACGACGCGACTGCGCAGGGGCGGAAGGCGGACGGACGGAGAAGGCAGGCGAGCTAGATCCGGCAGCTGGCGGAGGGAGCCGCACGACCGCGGCCACGCGAGGGCAGGGCGCGCCGCGCGTGCGCGCCGCGCGTGCGCTGGGCGTGGCTATAGTTGTGCAGTTTTTCCGGCATGTGAGCGTCTCTTCCCGGCCGCCCTCGCGGCCTGGCGGGCTCAGGCCTTCCTAGAAATGATGGGGTTGGCGCTCTCCTCTCTCATGGCCGTTGTGAAATCATTACGCCCCCGGAGTCCACGGCAGCCCAGCCAGGTCTTGCACGTGTTCATAGTTCCCGGGCCGAGTGCGGTCAAACTTTGCGGGGGTAGCGGGGCTTGGGGCGGGGCGGGGGTGGGGTCTGCACTCCCGGCACTTGTCTCGCGGGGTGTGGGCCCCAGGCTGACGCCGAGTTGGTTGGGTTTCCAACTGACCACTCCCTTCGTTCACTTCCCCCACCGTAGAGCCCTCCGGGAAACCCACCTCTAGATCTGGGATGGCCCTTTAGCAGCTGGAGAAGGGAGTTACCGCCGGAGTCCTTCCGTAAAAATTGTAAATGCTGTAATAACTAATTAAATTCACTTTCGCAAAGCAGGCAGAATGTTGTGAGGTTCTTTATTGAGAAGGGCGAGCAAAGGGCAAGTGATGTTTGGTCTTCGCGTTTAAAAACAGTTCCTGAAACTATTGAGGGGATACAGTGGAGCATTTCCAGCTTGTCTGTTCCCTGCAGCCACCTATTTCTCCCTGAACTCCCTCAGCCCAAGGAAGAGAGACCAGGTTGGGATTTCCGGGTCTACAGATACAAAGCAGCCTAGAAGGAATCACATGAACAATGCCTAAAACAGCCCACCTCCAGATCCTTTTTTAAATTGGAAGCTGAGATAGTCCTGCTGGGACTGAATGAATAAGTATACACTAGTGATTAAACGTATGTATAAGACTATGTCCGTTATGTTTCTGTTCTGAAAATTAGGTATGCACTAGATATTTTTAAACCTAAAGGCAAAGCAATTAGTAACCCAGCAGACATCTCCCACTGATTCATGCTTCCCACCTTAAGGAGTAACTGGATTGCTTTTGAGATTCCAGTGATATGTATGAAAATACTGTACACTAAAGCAATTATATGTCAGCTCTAAGTAGTTGCTCTCAGGCTGTAGGATTCAGATACCTCTGAATTCCTGATTTGTGAATTGAGAACTCTGTGGTAGTTTTAAGGTGTGGCAGAGTATCAATATCTGGTTCGGTAGTGTGCGTGTGTCACTGTCACTATGAGGAAACATTTCCCTGAGGCAAAACTAGACTAGGGCTCCAGTGAGTTTAATGTCACAGTGTACATAATTTAAATCCAAATAACAATTCCTCTAAAGCATCTTATGGTGGACCTGGAGAAAGCTTGTTCTTTTAGTTATATAGTAAGATGGATTATTTTATTTTCACTGTAACAACCAGTGTTACACCGGTCCAGGGAGAAACAGTGTTACAATAGAGCCTTTTGATGCTGTCATGGAAAGAACACTGGATTGGGCATCAGAAAAACCAGAGTTCTAATCTAACCCTGCCACTCAATCTAAAATTGTCTAAAATCTTTCGTTTCTCTGGATTTCCCTTTCCTCACATTTAATGTGGTGTTTGTCACTCTCCTGAATTCTCCTGTTTGCTGGTCAGTCTTTCCCTCTTTGGTCTTAGCACCTTAGCATAACATAGTTTAGTGAGTACTCACTAGAGGTTTGTTGAAATAATTCTTTCCAACTTTACAAAGTTTGATGTTGAGCCATTTTTATTCTTTGAAACAATACATGTAAGATCTGTTATTAAGAATGCTATTTGTTGTCAAAGAATCACTCCATAGATGACTTATTACAGAGGTGTACAGGTACCTTTACAGAGGATAAATCTTGTGGACACCACCTTAACCAAATAATCAAAATTAACCAAAAATTGGACAATAATTGGACGTCATGTGCCCCTTGCTGTGAAGCTTAGAGAAAGATTCAACATCATCTATGGAGTATTCCTGGAAAAATATTTAACCTGAATCTAATCATAATCTAATCACTGGCAGCTCCAAATTAAGGAACATGCTGCAAAATAGTTGACCTGGAATCATGAAAAATATCAAAAGACAAAACCCTAGGGAATTGTTCTAAATTAAAGAAATGTGACAACTGGATGCAGGGAACTTGATATGAGGCTCATTTATTTTTATTTTATTATTTTTTAATGAGGCTTATTTATTTTTATTTCATAATGTTCAAAATGGCTAATGTGGTCCTCAGATTCCCAGAAGTTACCTCCTGTTCCCTCTGAGAAAACTAATTAAATGTGTAGGGAGCTTCAGAAAAGCTGATTCTCATTATTCCTAAAAGTTTCTTCCGTGAAAGACCACTTGTGTTAAACACTTATTGGAAACAGAATACACTACTAAATGAGGTCAGCTACTTCACTGCTCAAAATTATAACTCAGTCCTTAAAAGGAAAATGGAATCACTTTAAAAATGTCATTTTTAGGGACTTGCTGGCCCTTTCTATTTTTAATTGCCTAGGCCCAGTTAGAGGGAAACAAACAAAGAATAATAAAAATGAAACTACTAGAAAAGCTTGAGGAAGTAAATGTTCTTAATATTATTCTTTTATTTTATTATTCTTAATATTATAGCTTGAGGTAATCATTGCTTTACACCCTCCAGAGGTCCTGAGAGCCTCTAGAAATGAGGGCCTGTTCCTGAGTCCTTCACCTTCCAGCCCCTGCCTACCTCTGCAGACTCATCAATCCCTGGTGTACACACACTGTGTTCTCACACACCAGAATATTCCTTGTGTAAGTCTTCTTTCAGTTAAGATAGGATTAAAATGAAATGGATAAAAAGGAAGTTATCTGTTCACATAACTGAAAATCCCAGGGGTAGCATATAGGATATGACTACAAGGAGGGGCCCATATGAAGTCTTGGATTGGGTTTCCATCTCTGGTCTCTGCTCTTTTTCTCTGCTGACTTCATTCTCAAACTGGTTCTCTTCTGCAGCTCCAGGCTTACGTCCTCCTTTCAGCAGTCCCAGCAGGAACAAGCACCTCTCTCCCTCCCCTGGCCAGGAGTACAGCCAAAGCCCTGGACTTGGTTGTTGTCCTGAACCAGTCCCTGGGAGGAAGTGGGGAAGAGGTCAGCCCCACCTCAGCCACCTACAGTGAGAACGGAGAAGTTGTGGGTCCCCCAGGGAAAATGAAAGAAGGGAGACTGAACGCTGGGCAGGCTGAAACAACAGGTGTCCACTGTGTTTCTCAACACACCCAGCAATCTCATACCTCCCTGCCCTGGCCCGTTTTTCCTCTGCCTAAAATGCTCCTCCACAGTTATCCTTCTGACAAACACCTGTGCAGCCTTTAAAAGCCAGACCACACGTCACCTCCTTTTTGCCACCTTCTTTGTCTGTAAAATTACTCCATCCTTGGAACCGTTTCAGTACCTCATACCTATTTCTATTATTATCAGACTGAACTGGATATTTTTAGAACAATTAATTGCAATTATACAAGTAATATATATTCATTATTAAAAAATTCAAAGAGTAATATCACTCAGAGAGTGGCCCATGGACTGTCACCAAACTCTGAACTGTTTGTTACGGTCCTCAATAAGTAGAGAAATTGAGAGTGAGTCTAAAACTTGTTTTGGCAATTTTACAGAACTTTATATCTGTTGAATCTAACAATAAACAATTCACGGGACTTCCCTGGTGGTGCAGTGGTTAAGAATCCGCCTGCTAATGCAGAGGACATGGGTTCGAGCCCTGGTCCAGGAAGAATCCACATGCCGCGGAGCAACTAAGCCCGTGCCGTACAACTACTGAGCCTGCGCTCTGGAGCCCGCAAGCCACAACTACTGAGCCTGGGTGCCACAACTACTGAAGCCCACACACCACAACTACTGAAGCCCGTGCACCTAGAGCCCGGCTCCACAGCAAGAGAAGCCACAGCAATGAGAAGCCCGCGCACCACAATGAAGAGTAGCCCCCGCTCTCTGCAACTAGAGAAAGCCCACGTGTAGCAACGAAGACCCAATGCAGCCAAAAAATAAATAAATAAATAATAATAATAATAATAATAATAATTTGCCTATATTTGAGTGGCTATTGAGTGACAGGATTTTTTCTTCCCAGTAAGTCAACTACAGAGCTTCCAATACTTTCAGCCATTGGGTTCCACTTCCTCCATACTGAGATTATTAAAAGAGATAAAATCATCTAATGTGCTTTAAAGCCTTGCCACTCAGTATAGCTCTTAGACTAGCAGTATCAGCCTCACTTGGGAGTTTTTTTGGAAATGGGGCTCTCAGTCTCCACCCAGGTAATTTGTATACATCTTAAAGTTTGAGAAGCCCTTCTTAAAGAATATCAGGAAATGGCAACTCTCACTGCACTGGTTTTCTATAACTGCTGTTTAAAATTACAACAAATTTAGTGGCTTAAAGCAACTAAATTATATTATCTTACAGTTCTGCAAGTTAGAAGCCCTAAATTAGTTTCAATGGGCCAAAACCCAGGTGTTGGCAGGGTCACACTCCTTTGATGTGGTCTGTTTGGAAGTCATGCCAATAAGCTCTTCTTACTCTTGAACTGCTGACTAAAACTAAGACTGGTTGGCCAATTTTTGACATGAAGTACCATAATGAATAAATCCATCCAAGGACCAGCTTGACTGGATTATTTGCAATCAGCAGATATTTACTGAGTAGCTATTTGCAGCCTCATCTTTGGACCTTAATTTCCTTGCTTGAATAAAAGAGATGAGAGTAGATACTAACTTTAATCTAGCTCCAAAAGCAAACCTGTGGTTTTGTTAGCTTTACAGTTCAGTTTATCAAATTGGCACTGGCCTTAACTCTTGGTCACACATGCCCAGTTTCTGGAAACACCTTCAAAAACTCTCAGAGCTTTGGTCCATACTCAGTCACCAAATGACTTCACTATATTGTTTCTGTGAGGTCCTGTCCCCCCACTGCAACTCTCTGGGTATAGCAATTCCAACAGGCCTCCTGTTCTGCAGTCCAGGCCTATACAGAACAGAGGTTGTGGGCTATTTAAGTAGCCCACTGTGAGGACACAGAATAGAGCAGAAGTGGAAACATGGCTGATCTGCTACAAAGTGCTGCAAAAATAACAGGATAAATTGGGACCTGTAGCTCTCCATTAGGGAGAGAGGGCTGTGGAGATAGGACAGGTACTTGAAGATGGAACTGACTTCTGGATGGAAAGGAGAAGGCAAGACCAGGCTGCCTATGGAAGGCCCTCGGAGAAAAACATGCAATTCAGTCCACAAGTTCTGATTACGTATCTACCATATACACAGTGTCTATCAGGTTCTGTAGAGAATGCAAATAAATGCAAAAATGGTCCTATTTTTAAGGAGTCAATGAATTCACCCATGAATAATCAAGTAACAACAATGCACGATAGTATGGAATCATGTGTCAAAATATATACTAAAGGTCATAAATGCTAGGTCTTGGTTCAAGTTGAGACATAGAGGGGAATAAGGTGAGGTGGTAATGGGATAAGGAAATGAGTGACAAGGTAAGTTAAGATTGTGGAAAGCCTCAATTGCCGAAAGGTGTTTGATCTCTTTTATCTTCAACATTTTTTTTTGAGGAAGTGGAAGAAGTAAACATATTTCAAGAGCAATTTAGAGATGTCCCAGGATGAACGAGGGATGGGAGAGACTGTAGGCAAGAAGACCATTTAGAAAGCTACTGTGATGGTCCAGGCATGAGATAACAGCAGATATAGTAGAATAGAACAGGCAGATTCAAGAACAATTTCCTTCCTTGAAGGAAGGAACAACAGGACTTAGTGACTAAAATACAATAAAGAAGAAATAACCAAAGATGAGTCTGAGGTTCAAAATGTCTGGATGACCAGAGTCAGAGAATTTTAGACCTGCAAGGGGTCCAGTTGGACTCCCTCACTTTAAGAAATGAGAAAACGATGGTTAAGTGTCAGAACTAGTTCTCTGCAGAGCCAGCAGCAGAATGCCCAGGCCAGTGCTATCATGAGATTTACCAAGCAGTATATGCCTAAGTGTTAATTACCTATGTTATGTTCAGTCCCAACCACTGGACCACCAGGGAATTCCCCAGAGTGACTATTTCTAATGATGAGAGAAACCAGACCAGAATGCATTGTCATATAACTGCCACAGGACTAAATGAAAAAGTCATGTAACTACATGAATAGTTCATGTGTAAAGTCAGATAGTGTCTGATTTCTGCCATAAATAGAAACTTGATGAGCAATTTCTTAAGGTTCTAAGTGCTCCCTGTTGACATTAACCGTAATGACTTATACCTTCTCTGACTGCTTTTTGCACTTACTAGTCACCTTGACATTTGTATGTGTACCATTCCCTTTATTAAGAGTGTACCTCCATCTAGGCGGGGGACTTACATTTCATTTGTCCTTAGCCTAAATTACAGTGTTGTGTTATTAAATTCTGCTGGTCTAACCAACTGCTGAAGAAATGAATGAAATTATGCCAATTGTAATTTTAGGATTAAAGAACCTGAACGTTTAAATATTAATGAAAAACATGCTCCCCTGAGAGGCTGCAGAGACTAATGGAATGAGAACTGATTTAAGTATCAGGAATATGATTCTTCAGTAGCCCCCAGGAGGTCACAGATAATTCCATTTTTCTCTTCAGTCATCATCTGAAGCCTGCAGGTCTTGGTAAGTAAAACTGCAACTTTAATTATCATTGATTTCCTTTTAGACATGGGAGAACTCAGGGTATACTAGTACTAGGACCTCTGTTTGTTGAGAAGGAATATACAAAATATATTATAGACTTACCATTCTATTTTTATTTCGAATGACAACTCATTTACCTTCTTTTTAAAAAAATTTATTTTATTGAAGTGTAGTTGATTTACAATGTTAATTTCTGCTGTAGAGCAAAGTGATTCAGTTATACATATATATATTTTTCATATTCATTTACCTTCTTAATGGAACAGTCTCACTTGTCTGAACTCATTGCTACTAAAGATTTTATGCAATTAAAACATATGCTTTACCCCTCCCAATTCTGGATCCTTTATAACTCTGAATAGGTCTTAGTCTTTCCACATTTTAATGTTGATGTTTTGGAAGTAGGTACATGGAAAAGCAACTTTCTTCAAAATAACTCAGGAATAATGTAACAACCTTTTCAAACCATGATTTTTCTGGAATTTGACTCTTAAAAGGACAGTCAAAAGTTTTTTTCAACTCCAGTCCTTAGACAACCTTGTGGAGCAGAGCCACTGGACCCATTACTTTCCATCTTCTGCATTAGTCATGAATTTTTTTTTAAGTTAAAATTATAAGTATCAATAACATCACAGTTTAATGAGTTAATGCTAATCATATAAAATGTGGGCCCACTTCCTCTACCACCGTTGTTGAGCCTGAAGGGAGGAACAGTGAAAATAAACATGTCTATTGGATATAATTTGGGGTAGAGTCAGAAGGGAGTGGGAAATGGGCACAAAGTCGTGGAATAGTTTGGGTGGTTCTGCATTTCTGGAAATGATTGCCAGACACAGGAGGTGTGGGGAACAGGGAGGTCCACTGGGAAAAGATATCAGGAGTAGAGCAAGTAACCCCTCCTTCTCCCAGAACTTCTCACCCCTATGCTTGTGAACTTTTTTAGATTAATCATAGACCTAGAGATTTAAAAAAATTATAAAATATATCAAGACATCACCAAATCAGCCTATTGGAGAGGCATGGTGGGAGACCCTCTAAATATTAGAAAAATGTTCCATTAAGAAATTAAAAATAAATTATATTACTCTCAAGTCATTACAAATATAGGTGGTGATTTCACTGAAGCTCAATGTTTCAACGAAGCATATCACCAATTAGGTTTCTTTTCCCCTTTTTATTTTGAAATAATTGAAGCTTACCCCACTGATACTATCTTACACAACCATACTAGATGATCAGAACTAGGTAAATAGCATATCATCAATTAGTTTTTAAAGATTTCAAAGTTTGTTAAAGCATTTTAAATCCCTGCTGAATATTGGAGAGGGAAGTTTCCCTGGAAGCAGCTTAGTCAGAAAGGTGAACATGACATGCAGAGAGGTCAGGTATCTCTATTGGAGCAATGTTACTCAATCCTGGCTGAACATTCCAATATCTGGAGGATGGGCAAAATTCAAGCACTGGCTGGGCCCACCCCAAATCAATAAAATCAACCCCTACAAGTAAGACTCAGGCATCAGTATGTTTTAAAAAGCTCCTCTGGGGAATTCCCTGGCAGTCCAGTGGTTAGGACTCTGTGCTTTCACTACCAAGGGCCTGGGTTCAATCCCTGGTCAGGGAACTAAGATCCCACAAGCCACCATGGCTCGACCAAAAATAAATAAAAGCTCCTCTGAAGATCCTTATGTGCAGCCAGAGTTCAGAATTACTGATGTAAGGTTGATTTAATGCTTTTTTAAAAATTAGGTTTTTGAATTTTTTTTTTTTTTTGGCTGCATCGGGTCTTAGCTGTGGCACATGGGATCTTCGTTGTGGCATGCGGGATCTTTCGTTGTGGCGCACAGGCTTCTCTCTAGCTGTGGCGCACATCCTCCAGAGCGTGAAGGCTCACAGGCTCTGTAGTTACAGCTCGGGCTCTAGTGCGCACGGGCTTAGTTGCCCTGCAGCACGTGGGATCTTAGTTCCTCACCCGCGTCCCCTGCATTGGAAGGCAGATTCTTAACCAGTGGACCACCAGGGAAGTCCCTTGAATATGTTTTGCTTTAGTGACATCACTGACAAATATTTCAATGTATTCAAACCCCCTTTGTCCTATAGAGCCAGGCTTCAATTTTCTATAATTAAACTAAGCCTTAAAACTGACCTATGTAATAGAAAGGCAATGGGACTTCTCATCCCTGGACGTCTCCGAGGTTCAGGCAAGGGACAAAAAATGGCTGGAGTAAATCAAGATCTACTCCTTTTCCTCCCACTCTAGCTTCTAGTAGTCTGGATCAGTATCATTACTTTCACTTCAATTCTGAGGAAATTTGGAGAACTGCTAATATCACAGAGGGAAAAATATGTATACACAGGAGATTTTATTTCTCCCATACTACCTAATTGGAGTAACCACGCAGGAATACATAGACCCCAGGTATAATCAAATTACCTCTGTAAAGTCTCGCCCTAAGACTATTTTTGGAAACTAGGGATTTTCCAGATTAGCGAAAGCTGTGGCGTTGTCACTGGCTCAGGCCTGAGTTTCGCAAGCGAAGCTGCTAAAGCAGCCGCCCTCCAAGTCAATACGAAGCCTTCGCCTTACTTCGAAACCCCTGTGAACCACACGCTCATCGGGGAGGTTTTTTTTTTTTTTTTTTTTTGAGCCGAAGTAGTTCACATTCCTGTTTTCTAAAAATACTGTAAAGCACCCTTCTCCAGATTCCTTGCGGGTCACTTTAAATTACAAGTTCGTCCATACACGACATCGGAGTAGCCACTTCCACCCGCCAATGTGGGCGAAGGTCGACCCAACGCCTCCCTTTGTGCTCGCCGAAACTGCGCCACCTAAAAGCGAAAAGTTAGAGGAAGAGAGACGGGAGCACAGGGACGCACATTCTAGACAAGTTGTCAACGCGCAGGAGTTACAGTAAATTTTGCAGACTCGAACTTGGGGATAAGGTATCTTGTAAAGCTATCTTGTTAGCCTCCCTTATTATACTTGTGGTTAAAAATATTACAAACGAGGCGGCTTGGGCTTGTTTTAGGAAATAGAGCACCTCCTCGACCGCTCTGGAGGCCCAGCGGAGAGGGAACCCAGGTCACCCGAGCTTCCCGCCACTCCCGGGCCAGTGCAAGGTTGAGGCGCCGCGGGCAGAGTCGAGGCCTGAAGGGACTAGTTGGCGCACGCCGGAGGGGCGTGGTGACGTCAGGGCGGAAGCGCACGCTGCGTGAAGCGGCCAAGAACCCGGCGGTCACGGGAATATCCGTCGCGCCGAGGACGCTGGTTAGTCTCTCTCCGGGTTCCGGCTGCGTTGGGCGTGCGTGCAGCTCGCTGAGACCATGGCGTCCGGGCCTCACCCCGCCGCGACCGCTGCCGCCGCCGCCTCCTCGGCCGCCCCGAGCGCGGGCGGCTCCAGCTCCGGCACGACGACCACGACGACGACCACGACGGGAGGGATCCTAATCGGTGACCGCCTGTACTCGGAAGTTTCGCTCACCATCGACCACTCGCTGATTCCGGAGGAGCGGCTCTCGCCCACCCCGTCCATGCAGGACGGGCTCGACCTGCCCAGCGAGACGGACTTGCGCATCCTGGGCTGCGAGCTCATCCAGGCCGCCGGCATTCTCCTTCGGCTGCCGCAGGTCAGTGCTCCGGCCCCGGGCCGACCTGCTGCGCCTCCCTCTCCGCTGCGTCCCGGTACCGCCAGGTCCCGGCCTGGTTGGGGGTGTCCCCCTGGGGCTCTCCAGCCGCGGGTCGCAGCTGGAGCCCGGGCATGCTGAGAGTGGGAGGGCGCCGGGCGACGGGAGGACGGGGACGGGAGCTGTTGGCGGCGGGGAGGGGGAGGGGAGCGAGCGGCGGCGGCACAAAATGGCGGCGGCGCCTGGTGCGGGCCCGCCTGACCCCTGCGCTTCCGTTCTTCTCTCTTGTCTGCAGGTGGCGATGGCAACGGGGCAGGTGTTGTTTCATCGTTTTTTCTATTCCAAATCTTTCGTCAAGCACAGTTTCGAGGTAAGTAGAGCGGGGGCGGGTGAAAGGGGATTTTTTTTCACCCGGAAATGGGAAGGAGGGCGGAGGTGGTGTCAGCAGCCAGTCTTTCCAGAAAGGGAGTGGTTAGTTTCAGGCCTTTGTACCTAGTTCTCACCCACTGGGAAGTAGGGCCTTTAGGATAGTGTTTTAGAACCAGAAGATGAATCCTGAGCCCAGGTGCACTGTTATCAAGAATTAGAATTTTCAACCAAATGCAAAATTCCTGTGAGATTGAGTTTGCCTCTGTATTCACAAGGGGGATTAAGCAGTAATAAGAAAGCATTACACTAGCATAGCCGGTAACTCTATGGCCTAGAAATGTCAACTACTATTTCATTTCACCAAAGGTCCTAAAGTTCCTAGCTGTGTCTTAAAGTTTCTTCAACAGGATAAGTTCCTTAGACTTTGAGAGGGGCACTTTTTTCTAGCAGTACTCTGAAGTGCCATAATCTATAACAACTTTTTATTGGATCATGGTTCTTTCAGATTGTTGCCATGGCATGTATTAATCTTGCATCAAAAATCGAAGAAGCACCTAGAAGAATAAGAGATGTGATTAATGTATTTCACCATCTACGCCAGTTAAGAGGAAAAAGGTAAGATTGGCATTATTGAACACAGATCTCTTGATACTGCTGTGCTGTGCACCAATCATCAGATCAAAACATTCTTTCCTCTCAAGTTAAAACCGATGCAAGGGAAAACTAACTTTAATTTAGGTGTTAAAATTCACATAGGAATACGCTGATACTTAATTTGAAAAATCACAATTAACCAGTTATCTAGTTTGTAGAGGCAGTTGCGTTTATGGACATTCCTAACAGTGCTGTGAAGCCAGTCCTGTGGTTTAAGATTAAACAAGAAAGGGGATACGTTTGACTCAAGTGTGAGTGTATTCTGTAAGTTATTTTTCCCCTCCCTTCTCTGGAAGACTGAAGGCTGGAAGTGTAAACACTGCAGTTCAAGTTAATTCTGTGGCAAAATTTTGTATAGATTGTTTTTCCACGGGAAGTCCCAGTTAATTCCTTACCAATTGAGGTTGGCTTTTGTTAGAATACTTCTCAACATTGAACTACGATATATCCTATAGTACCGGATCTGAAAGGACTGCAGGATGATAAAGTTTGGAGTCAAAGGGATTAAACAGGTATTTTGTTTTGGTCAGATGACAGTCTCAGTGAGTGGGTTGCATTTAGATAAGGCCCATTTATCTGATCTTGTAAGAAAATAGAGACCAAAATAGTGTTGTCTTTTAGGTGTCGTGGATACCTGCTAACACTTTATGTGTTCGTGTGAGGCAGTACCAAAAAGTTTTAGTTGCAGTGTTTTTGTCTATAGATGATCTCTAGTACATGCTACAAAAGAATATACTCGGTGTAGATTAGTTCTTGTGTTCACTTTTTAAGGAATTGTTGTGATGTTAGATAAATTTGTACTGAGTTTGAAAGGAAGTTAGTTATAAAAGGATTTTAAGTCATTTGGGGTTGGTTAACGGTTAGTACCCAATTAGTATCTTACGTGAGTGGTCTTTATTTGCTGAGTCTGTAAGTTGGCAGTAATGGAATTGTTCAGAGACAAGCCAATAGTAACCTTAAAATGTGAAACATTAATACCCAGATGTTTTCACAGCATTTTTCAGTTTTCTACATTCTTTATTCTGCCATCTTTTCTCATTAACTGTAACCATTTCCAGGGATAGACTAATTTTTTTAGTTTTCATTTTAAAATGTCTTTTAGCTTCTTAGTTGAGGAATCCCTGAAAATTGGGAAGTTTTCAGATTGGTATTTAGCATGGTCTGAGCTAAGACTTATATTTAGATCTAAGTGATTCTTCAGGGTGTTAAAACAAAATGACACTAATAAAAAGGTTTTGTATCTTTTGTCAAAGGATTCTGTGTTTGCTTAAAGGAAATAGTTTTGTTAGTATTCTTTGGACTGTTGAGCTAACTATTATCATTTAGTATTATCTACTTTGAAATTTTTCTTTGAGTAGTCTTGATTTCAGAGTAGGTCCTCTTAACTATAAAAACCTTGGAACTTAAAACATCTCACCTAATTTGACTGTTGTGTCTGATGTAACTGTGGTTTTTTTTTTTTCCTTTTGGTCATTATCGCAGAGAAATTGTGTCTCAATCTTAGAAGTCTGATTATAGCATGAAATTTAAAAGGAGTTGTTAATTGCATGGAAGTCTTTTTTTTTAAGGCAGGATGTAAAAAGTGTTCTATGCATATTACAAGTTTACTCAGACAGGTAGCTTGTATATGTTATTAACTTCAACTCTTTTTTCCCTTGCAACCGACTATACAGCGACCAGCTACATTTACCAAAGCCTGGGTGATGTGGAGTGGTACATAGCGATGAAGCTGTCGTCATGGCAACAGTGAGTGAAGTATCGAAAATCCCCAAGGAGAAGCCAGTGCTCTGAGAATAGGTCACTGGAATCGGGGACTAACAGGTTGGCCACTGGTGAACCATTTAGAAAAACTCCTGTTTCTTGTTATAAGCGTTTGTCTTTGCTGTCCAAGTTATTAGAACGATAGTTTAGTAATTTTTTGCATAGGTTAATGTTATTAGAAAGTACTATCAATATTACACTTTAGTTCGGTAAAGTATATATCAGTTTGTCTTATGGTGCTGTTTATTTTAATTTATGAATAGCTTTAAATTGAAGTGTGACCTTGGTAATAACAGAGGCATCGTTTTTATAGACTTTAGGTCACTGTAATTAAGTCCTGACTACATATTAGAATCACCAGAGGAGCTTTTAGAAAGAACTAACGCTCAAGCCCCATCCTGGATTTTTTTTTTTTTTTTCTCTCCAATTTTTTGTAGTTTGAGAATGGTTTTTTAAGCTCAGAATAAATGGCTGAATTTTAAAAAGTAAGATTGCTTTTTTGTTTCAGTAGTTTTCAATTATAATTTGCTTTTGAGATGTAGCATACTCTTAGCAAATTAAGAGTTTTATATAGTTTTAAGGCACCTACCTTCATACTGTAAGGCTTCTCTAAAAGAAGACAAATATTTGAAGCCTTGTGCAACCCACTCATTGGTGAATATGGTGAGGTATTTTCAACGTGCATATAGATCATAGATTAGAGTTGGAAGGGAAGAGATCTTGTTGTTTAGTCTAGCCTTCTTCTGCAGTTTATTTTGGTGGCTCTAAAAGTGTTTGTTTAAACACTGCCAAAGAAAGAACGTTCTTTTGAGGTAGGAATTACAAATTTATGTAGGTTGAGTAGCAGTCTGCCTTCTTGTAAACTGATCTCGTTTAAGTATAGTCTCTTAAAGAACTTGTTCTTCATTTTCTTGGTCCTTTGTACCACGTGAGTGAGACAAACCATGTTTGGATCTGCTCCTGAATTTGTTGTTGTGGTTGTATTTCAAGATCATGTTGAAGGAAAAATAGCTATTTTGAGAGACCAGATAATAAACGTCAAATGACCAGAACCCAGAATTTCATACTAAGATTAAAATTAGAAAATAGTTCTTTTCATATAAATTAATCTGAAAAATCTGACCAAGTTAAAAGCGGAGGAGGTAGGTACAGTTAGGTTTGGGTATTTTTTGATCATGAAAATTTTTTTCTGAACAGATGGTTTCTTTTAAAAACATTTTAAAATGTTACCTCTTCAGACTTTTATTGGAAAGGAAAGTTTACCTAATTGGGGAGGAAGAAATTTTAGTAAGCCTTAATTCAATTTGATGTACTTGTTATCATGTAAGGTACTAATTGATACTTTAAAGAAACCATTTGCTTAGGCGGTTTAATCTTTTTTACTGCTGTTATATGGGGACACATTTTTCTACTTCTGATAGAAAATAGTCTTTGTTAGTAGTGTAAATTACATATTCATCGAGTCTTTGATTTGTGAGGTAAAACCAGTTCTGAACAAAAAGAAGGTATCAGATTATACACCTACAAAGTTAACTTTGAAGACTACAAGTAATAGTAGGCCTAAGCAATAAGCTGCATACTTAGTGGAATTATAGTAGATAGTAGTTTGGTTTTCTTAATTGGTTTAATGTTGGGATTTTGACACAAAAAAATGGGAAAGTAAAGATTGCGGCAGAATGGATGGGAAATAATTTGTGTAAGCAGAATTAATGATTAAACCTGATTTGGGACTAACAGCCATAATTCAAATGTTTAGTTGGTTGATTGCAAGAAAATGAATTTTAACAGAATTTGAAATCAGCTCTTAAAGCAAGTTTAGTAAGAGGTATAATGAATTTGTTCGACATAAGTGGGAAAAAATGAGACAAAACTGCTTTTATAATAATTTTATAAGGATCCTAATGGTGCAGTTTACTGTTTGAGTTGCACGTTAAGGGTTAAGGTGATGCGCAAGTATAACACCACAGGTGTTCTGTCTCCTAATGAATACCTGATGAAAGGGCCATCAGATAACTAGTCCATCGGTTAGTTTTAAGTAGATTTGACTTTTTTTCCAAATTTTCTGTTTTAACATCTGAAAAATCATAAACCTTAAGATCTTTGAAATATGTTTTCATATATACATTGTTTTCATTTGAGTTAAATTTGGTTTTTTTCCAAAGAACAGTGAACTTGTAGCCTATTTGTCCTGATAAAAATGGGTTCATTAATATGTTTTTATGTTAGAAATCAGCTCCCTCCCCAGTTGGTGGCCGCATTTCTCACACCTTTCAAAGCTGTAAGAAGAATTGAATTGCGTGAAGGCCATTTTAAATATTGTTAACATGCTATTTCCCATCTTGTCAGCTTTGCCAACTTTTGTCTTATATCCAACTTGATAGAAATCGTATAGTATAGAATAACTAAAAATAGTTAAGCATTCCAGTTTTATAATTTGAAATAGAAAGAATGGTAGCTGATTGTTTTTACTCTGGTAGCATATCACTACAGGGTAATGTAGCTTATTTCAGATTCTTTTCTGATCTTCAAATGGGTATCTAGGTTTTTGGCTAACATGGGCTTAAATTTTTCTGGATTTGGTGTGCATGGTAAAATGAGTTATAAGTGGGGACAATGTTCAGAATGACTGTCTTTTAAAATGTTGTGTTCTGCCCAGAGCAAAAACTCTTGAATCTTTTGGCTGAAAATGAATTGAGTATGGGGAAAAGTATTTAATTGTTCTACCCAGATACATAACTTATCAGGGTCTTAATAAAAACGTATTTTTTGTTGGTTGGATCTAAGAATGTCTCAAATGAAGGACATTGGGATATTTTATAGGCTTTAAAGTGAAAGTCTAAGTCCTGACTGACTTCTCATTAAGAAACTAGTTTTCAATTTTAAGACTTAAAGATGTTATAATTGAAAGCATTTTTCCCCAGAGCATTGAACCACTGATATATCACCTTCTGCATTATAACGTTTGAAGCTATCATAATTTAGTCTGGCATAGAGACCTTGAGTACTCTTCTAGTTTGTTCATTATGGTTGGTCTTCCCATCTCTTTTGCCATTGCATACTAAAGTTACTATCTAATAATGACAACTCTGACCAAATTTTGGCCTGGTTTTTATTGATCACTTCGAATTTTAAATCTGATTTTTAAAACATTTCTTTGGTAATTGAGCTGAATCTATAGTTTCCAGATTATTTTCTTTAACAGAGATTCTTAGATCAGTTTATTTAAACAAATTGCCCATTTAGGGGAATCTGAATTAGCTACCCACCGTTTTTTCCCGTAATTTTAATTTTGGCCTTAAATTAGCCAAGAGTTGATATTTTATAAAATGAGTAAAATCACTATAATCTTATGAGGTCTTTATAATACGTATTTTCAAGAGCACATTAGTTTTGTTCCTGGAGTCTGTGGAGACTAACGAGGTTTGTGGAAATAAATCAGGCCGCCTGTCACGTAACGTATAAACCTAAAATATCTGGATGAAAAATATCAACAAGGATGTATCTAAGAGCATTAGAGTGAATTTTTTTCATTGCAGGGTTTTGTTAGTAAACTAGGAACTGAGTCTAGAAAGTATATATTTAATTAGCATAACTTGGACAGCACAAGATTAATGCTTTTAACTTGTTTGCAGGAGTTTAAAAAGCTGGTTTCTGTTGCCAATAGTTGGTTGGAAGGGAAAATGGAGATGCCACAAATAAAATTTTTTGGATGTGCAAAACAGTTTTGATTTTATTTCTTACAAACTATAGGACTCCAAGCCCCCTGATCCTTGATCAGAACTACATTAACACCAAAAATCAAGTTATCAAGGCAGAGAGGAGGGTGCTAAAGGAGTTGGGATTTTGTGTTCATGTCAAGCATCCCCATAAGGTGAGTTGTAGAATACAGAAATTACGTTCGTAAGTATTAGGGTTTTTCTTAAAATTTTATTTTACATGAATTTATATTTGGGAGTTGGTTGTAAACAACTTTTTGGAGATTGATATTTATCAGTAAAATGGGAGTTGAAAAGATTTGGGTTCAAATATTTACTCTTTATTTTGTTCTTTTTGCTTCTGAGGTAACCCAGTTTCCATACCTAGAAAACGGAGATGTTTAGATATTAGCCAAGGAATAAATAATACGTGTATCTGCAGAAGTACCTGACAGTATGCTACCCTGTTGCATGGTGAAATGCTGAGTGTGGCTGTTTTTAGCATTATTGAATGTTCTTAGGTTTCTCCAGTGTCTCTTGGCTTCCATACGCTCAACACAAGCCGTAGCACGATGGTTAAGAGAACAGGTGCTCTGTGGGCAGGACCATCTGCACATAGAAACTTGTTTCTGCCATTAGCTGTGTGACCTAGGCAGATATCTCTTTCTCAGATTCCACATCTCTAAAATTGTAAAATGAGAGTGATGATAATACAGGTCTAGAAAGATCAGAACTGAGGTAAACTCATTTATGTGAGTTTTAAATTTATCATACTTTAGTGTGATAAGCTTCACTGTAGAAATACTAGTTTAATTACTTACCCACTCTGAGTTGTACATAATATGTATCATACCCATTGTGTAACTTTAAAAACATAGAAGTCTCTAGGGTTTTTGTACCTTGGGAAATTAATGAGATAATCATTTCCTGTCACATGAAACTTAGTTACTGTTCTTAACTGATTTAACTTCCATTTTTTTTCCTGCACAATTTTGGAACATTACGTCTCCATGTGAACTCTAGTAGCATAATAACCTACATTGACTCTCGGGTACATTTTAGTTGGTCTGTATTATTTATACAGTTTGTAGAAGAATTAAAACTTGCACCTAACATTTTCAGTTATTTATGTTCATTGAACTCTGTACTCTGAAAGAACCACCAGTATGCTAAACTGAGTTTTTTTCCCTTGTCCTTCAGATCATTGTTATGTATTTACAAGTCTTAGAATGTGAACGTAATCAAACCCTGGTTCAAACTGCCTGGTAAGTTGCTTTTTTACATTTCTTTCCTAGCCAGGAAAACAGAAGCAGAAATAAAGTAAGTTTCATTTTCCCTTTCCAAAATAATGAGATGAGTTTGTTTTGGTGCTTTTTGTTTTTTTGTTTTTTAATGAAAAGGTAAATAATGCTTATTTCTGCTTCCTGTTTTCTTGGCTTGACTAATTACTTTTAATGGAGAACTCAATTTAACTTTGTTCTTTTTTCTACTCTTTAATTAAAGGGTAGTCCATGATGGTAAGTCATAGAACTCTGCCCTCTGCACTTCAGCCCATGACCTCAGGATGGCCTGATTGGCTGCCCTGCTCTCCAGCCAATCCAGTGCAAGCTCTCATCCGAGATTCACTGAAGTGGTCCATATCCATCTGGCAGCATCTTCTAGTTCTGTCGGGGTGTCAAAAGGATTTGTATATTTGCTTCTAGAAGTAACTCTTCAACATGCCTATGTATTTAATGTATACCTGTAACTATCAAAATGAATAGCTCATTTTTGATAGATTTGTTGTCCAGCCATTATGAATTAAATGATTTTTGTTAGGAGTTTGACTAGATTTCTATTTTTTTTGGTATGTATAGCATGAATTCTACCAATGGAGACGGCAGCTTAAAATGGGCACCATTACCATACTTGATGAATTCATAGCTGCTGGGCTATTGGAGGCAATAGTATTAGAAGAAGTAAAGAGATGTTAATATTAACATAGCACTTTAGAACTTACTTTGTGTGATTTGCAGTGCTTATTTAAAGTTAAAACAAGGAGTTCGTGGTTCAGCCACAACTACTGTCTTAAGACTGTTGATGATGTGCAGTACTTAAGTGATGTAATTCTTATGTTCTGGACTTATGACTGCCATGGTTCTTTTTGGGCTCAATAAATATTAGTAATACTAGAAAAGTCTCATTACTTTTATAAAATGCATGACATTTTTAAATATATGTTCTATAAAAAAGATTTTTAGCTGTTTTCATGGGTAAGGAATTTTAAGAAATAGTCTTTTAGTTTAACCTTTTGAACTATTTGTAAAATTTCTTCAATACTTTAGGAATTTTGTGGGGAGGGTTCACTAATATAAAAGTCCAGTAATTTATTAACTGAAGTAGTTACTGCTTTTATTTATACTTAGTCACAAAAAGGTATGTAAACAAGGCTGTTGTATGTGTTTTTTGCTCTTCACTTCCCAACCTAGGTTTTCTGAAGTAGCTTACTTAGCTTTCTTAATATAATTTGGTGAGTGCTTACTGAAAATGCCTTTTTTACCCCTCTCACAGTATTGAGTTTTTGAAAGAACTTGACACTGCTTTTCATTGTGGATAAAGGAGAGAGATGGTCAGTAATTAATGGCTTGAAGTATTGTTGGAGTGGTTTATTTCTGAAACTAGTCATGTCAGAACTGACTTTCATTGCTTTTCATAGAAATGTTTTTAAAAAACTTTACATTCTATTTGGAATAATGAATTATTTTAAAGGACTTTGCTTATATATAGGAGACATGAAGAATGATTCTAGTGTTAAATTCTTATCTCTTACGGATTTTTGAGTTAAGAATTGTCATATGCTAGAATATTGAAGATGAAAATATGAGAAGAAAAAAGAATAAAGTAGATTGAGTCTCCAATTTTATGTAAGCTTCAGAAGAACTGGTTTACATACAAAGCTTATGGTTGAAATATTTTTCAGGAATTATATGAATGACAGTCTTCGAACCAATGTATTTGTTCGATTTCAACCAGAGACTATAGCATGTGCTTGCATCTACCTTGCAGCTAGAGCTCTTCAGGTAGGTTATATATATAGCCTGATAATATATATTCTATAGTCCTGTAGGATAAATCACAAGAAGTATCAGTTCTCCTAATAAAAACTGAAAATTTCATCTAAACTATTTTGTTTTTATGGTTTAGATTCCATTGCCAACTCGTCCCCATTGGTTTCTTCTTTTTGGTTCTACCGAAGAGGAGATCCAGGAAATCTGCATAGAAACTCTCAGGCTTTATACCAGAAAAAAGGTAATTCTGTTTACTAGTGTTTGTGTTAATATTTTGTCATTGCTAAGAATCTAAACTTCTGAGAAATACTAACTCCACTTCCTTCAACAGCCAAACTATGAATTGCTGGAAAAAGAAGTAGAGAAAAGAAAAGTGGCCTTACAGGAAGCCAAATTAAAAGCAAAGGGATTGAATCCCGATGGAACTCCAGCCCTTTCAACCCTTGGTGGATTTTCTCCAGCCTCTAAACCATGTAAGATTAATTCAGGATTGAAATGAGTACTGAAGATGTATGGTTATTAGAACGCTTTAGCACTTAACAGTTGCATAGAAACAAAGATGTTAAGAAACTATTACTGTTTTCTCTCATGACAGCCAACTGAGGACTGACACTTGGATGGTATTTGGAGTCACATTTAGAAACAAAATTGGCGCTCTGTAAAATCTAATAGTTAACATGCCTTACTATGTTTTTTTTTTTTTAACAGCATCACCAAGAGAAGTAAAAGCTGAAGAGAAGTCGCCGATCTCCATTAATGTGAAGACAGTCAAAAAAGAACCTGAGGATAGACAACAGGCTTCCAAAAGCCCTTATAATGGGTGAGTATACTTGAGTTAGAAAAATGGCCTGAGGAATCTTTTTATGTGTTTAATTTCTAACATACTTAGTATGCAACTAAAATATTGTGTGGGTTTTTTTTTTTTTTTTTTAAGTGTAAGAAAAGACAGCAAGAGAAGTAGAAATAGCAGAAGTGCAAGTCGATCGAGGTCAAGAACACGATCACATTCTAGATCACATACTCCAAGAAGACAGTAAGTAAATACTCTCTTAGGGAAAGCCGTCTTATTTGGAGTAAAGGTTCTGGCTTTTTAAAAAAATTGCACATAGACTGTTTTCAAAGTTAGGCTAGATTTAGTCTTTTAATATGAGGTAAATTGTGAGAAATGAGTTTGGAAATAACGCTCTGTAGGCATGTGGCTTTTTTGTGTTGTGGTGGTGTATGTAGGGCATTCTATTCTGTTTTTGTCCACGTTTTGTGAAGTGTAGGGCCTGGCTGACCACTTAATAATTAATAACCAATAATCAGGACAGCCATAGCCAAAGAAGCTTCGCTAATTAGCTTTATAATTAGATGGCTAGCTACTTGTGGCTCTTCAGTGGTTCTTTTGAGCATGTGGGAGATAATTCAATAAATATCTAGGGCACTAAAAATTAATTACTCCCCTCCTTGGAATATAGACATATAGTAAATTTGTTCAAGATTTGTCTAATATGTGAACAGGCTGGAGGAGAGGTAGCAAGGGGTGGGGAAGTACAATAAAAGTCTTCAGTCTGGCCTGTTACACCATTTGATAGTTTTGTTTTGAACCTGCTATGATGAGCACCATCAAAACTAATCTGTCCCCAGTAGAAGCTGAATCTAAACCTCAAATTTTTATCATCCTAAGTTATAATAATAGGCGGAGTCGATCTGGAACATACAGCTCGAGATCAAGAAGCAGGTCCCGCAGTCACAGTGAAAGCCCAAGAAGACATCATAATCATGGTTCTCCTCACCTTAAAGCCAAGCATACCAGAGATGATTTAAAAAGTTCAAATAGACATGGCCATAAAAGGAAAAAGTCTCGTTCTCGATCTCAGAGCAAGTCTCGGGATCACTCAGACGCTGTCAAGAAACACAGGCATGAAAGGGGACACCATAGGGACAGGCGTGAGAGATCTCGCTCCTTTGAGAGGTCTCATAAAGGCAAGCACCATGGTGGCAGTCGCTCAGGACATGGCAGGCACAGGCGCTGACTTTCTTCCTTTGAGCCTGCATCAACTTCTGATTTTGGCTATTTACAGTGTGATGTATGGACTCATAATTGAAACAAACATTAAAAGCAAACTGATTAGGATTTGATTTCTTAAAATTCTCTAGGTCTCTAGAAACACTGAGGACATTTTCTTTTGAAAAGAACTATGGTTTTTTTTTTTTTTTTTTTTTTTTTTGGTTTTTTTTTTTGCACATAAAATGCCCTAGCAGTATCTAATTGAAAACCATTGTCAGGTTCAATTGTAATTATTATAGTTGTGTATTGTTTATTGCTATAAGAACTGGAGCGTGAATTCTGTAAAAATGTATCTTATTTTTATACAGATGAAACTGCAGACACTGTTCTATTTAAGTGGTTATTTGTTTAAATGATGGTGAATACTTTCTTAACACTGGTTCGTCTGCATGTGTAAAGATTTTTACAAGGAAATAAAACACAAATCTTGTTTTTCTAAACTGCTTCATACATCTTATTTAAATAAATTATTGAGAAAAATTTTAATAGTAAAATGGCTGTACTGATTTTCTGACAGACCTGTTCTTTCCTCCGTTACATAAAGTTGGAGATTATTAAAATGTAATTCTTACTTGCATTGGGAGCTATCTTAGAAATCTTCTCTGTGTATATGGAAAAAGCAAATGGGTGTGGCCCAACAGTGTAACAGTAAATGTTTTATTGTAGCATGAAACTAAGTCAAAACTTGATTTGCACATAAATGGCACCATAAGGTTATTTTAAGTCGGTTTTAAGTACTGTTGCAAAGGTGAGCAAACCAAAACTTGCAACATGACAGCAAATTAGAGACAACTACTGAGCGTTAACATTTTTCTTGAGGTATTTAATGACGCTTTTTATCTAAGCTAGGAGAACTAAGTAATAAGGTGAGCTGCCCACCCCGCCGGGCTGGCTGTTAAAGTCAAGTCTGACCACAAAGAAAAACCAGAAGTCATAGCCAAAATAATATTTTTAGAATTATTCACATGGAGTTATTTCCCCAATATTTTAGAAGTCAATTTAGAGATTGTAAAGGCCATAATAAATAAAATATTGCTTTATAGTTAAAATTTTCCATTAAAATTTTCACCCATCTTCATTACTTACCTTGTCCACTAGACTTGGCTCCAAATGACTTGTTGCTGTTTCAAAAAATCAAATACACCCACAAAGAGATGAAGATTTACTGCCACTAAGGATGTTTAAAAAGAATAGTTACAGCTTCTGAAGAGGATTCCAAAGATTTCCGAACACATTTCAGCAGTGGCGGGCAGTGGGGCTGGAAAAGGTAGAAAGCCTCACAGGGAGACAAGATTCACTTGGATATAAAAATGTCGGGTATGATACTTAATCAGTTACATTTCTGACTAAAAACTAACATGGCCTAGTATGAATGAGCAACTTCTGGAAGGATAAACAGTTCATTTAGAGTGTTCTTTCTACATGTGCTTTTATGATACAGTTGCTGGTATTTGTGCAGAGCTTAAACTGCCTCTAAATAGCAGTTTCTTTCCTTTACAAGACTGGCATGAAGAAAGGCACAGGCAAATGTCAAGGCCCTGTTGAACAAATTAATCCTGAATTCTTAATAGTGTAGAAATTTTTACCTAGCCTATCCTTGTTTGGAAATAGTACACAGGTGAAGGGGTTTTGTGAAGATGGAAGGTATGGAGGATACATCTGCGTGTGAGGTGAGGGTTGCATGTCAGACGTTGCTTTGGGATGATAACTTTTCCTTGTGTCCTAATTTTTGTCTTGTGCTTTACTGAATCAGTTTTCTAGGTTGTCAAGAGCTTGACAACCTTATGCTGCTGTACCCAAATTGAAAAACTTAATTTTCAGACTTACGGGAAAGTCGGGTACCCACCTCTTGGCTCCGAAAGTAATGATCAATTCTAGGTCAGGCAACGTTGTTTATACCTCACCAACTCACCATTCCACCTCCCACCCTTACTTGGAAGAAAATCCCAGACAAATGATTTCATCACGTTATTTCAGTCCAAAAGGTAAGGGCTTTTTAAACGTCCATAATATTTTTATTATACTTAGAGTAACAGTAATGTCTTAGTATTCAGATTTCCCTTACTATCTCTCATTTGTTTTTATAATTGGTTTGTTCAAACAAGGTCTATATTTGGTTTAAATCACAGATTGTCCATCTTTTTTTTCCTTGAAATTTAAAGAAATTGGGTCATTTGTCTTGGAATTTTCCATATTCTGGGTTGGCTGATTGTAACCCTATGGTGTCCCTGAACACATTTTTCTGTTCCTTGTAGATCTCAAGGTTTGGTAACTTTAATTTTTTTACTGAAGTTCAGAAGTCTGGGAACCCAGGCTATGTGTTATTCTGAAACGTACTAAATCGCAGCCTCATTCACCAGGTATCGCACCAAGTTCCTGATGTTAATACATTACTGCTTGTACCTCAACAGCCTTGTATGTGTGCGCCCCATTTGTGTCTGTCTGCTCCCCTTTGTTTTCTGCTGCAGCTGTAAATCTACAAATAAGATGTTTGGCATTCGTGCTAATGATTCTTAATACAAGCCCTTTCATGGGGAAAGTCGAGTACCCACCTCTTGGCTCCAAAAGTAATCAATTCTAGGTCCAGCCTTGATCCCCTCGTGTCCCTTAGAGTGTCCACTCCTGTGGCTGGAAGACACAGTTTGACTTTGTAACCATTTGAACTTTGTCCATTTCTGGAATAAAAGGAACATGGGCTTCCATGTCAACTCTGCATTCAAGTTATTCCTCTTCTAAGATGATGTGGCAAGTTATTTAACCTCTTGTCTGCAAACTGGCCCTTAACTCCCAGCATTGTGCACAGTATGTGTGTTAAGACATAAGGGGGTTCTATTTTTACCCCTGCAACCCAAACAATTCATGTTAGAAAGCACCTAACTACTTAGAGAAGTTTGAATTCTATGTTTCCTATGAACACAGTTCAAAATACAGCTGTTTCAGAATGCTGCCTTACTGAGATTAGCTCTGAATCTGAACAGTACAAGATTCTAATAATTAAAGTGTGAAATTAACACCAGCCTCCTTGATTCCAGCTGTCCTCTTGACCCTTCTGCTTTTGCCACCTCTGCTCAGGATAATTCTAACCCAGTTCTAAGGACAGGAAATTCCTACCCTGCCTGGTTCTCTGTCATCAAATTCCTTTCCTCTATCAACTATCATCTCAATAGTAGGTGTAGTAGCATTTCTATCTGTACGTCTTTGCCACGGTCCTTCAAACAGTAGCTAATGATGTATTGGAAACAATCCCATGTTGTTCTAATACATAAAACTTGCAGTGGTTTCTCATTTCACTCTACAAACCCCTGACTCCAGCTGTATGTGATCTGACCCCTGCCAGCCTCTTCCATCAACCAACCTCTCCTCTTCCTCAAATGTGCACATCTATTCCTGGTCCTTCCCACTTGCTGTCCTCCGTGCTTGGGATGCTTTTCTTCCATATCTTGTGTAATAGGCTTCATTCAGGTCCCCTCTCCAGAGTCATCTCTCCAGAAATAAACCCCTCTTGACAACCCCCATCAACATTCTTTTCCTTGCTAACATTAACTTTTTCATAATGCTTGCCACTATCTGAAATTACCTTATTTTATCATTGACTCTCTTATTAGAATATAAGCTTCAAGAGAGTAGCAGAAATGTGATTTATTCATTACTGTATGGCCCTTACCTAATCCTACAACAGTGCTTGGCCTGTACTAGGATATGCAATAAATAATGAGAAATGAATGAATTTCACATACACTGATTTGCTGAATGGGACTTTTAAGCCCTCATCTTTCAAGTTTGAGTGCATGTTCTTATTCCAACTTCCTTTCAGTGAATGTGTATATTCCTTTTACCAGGTTCTAGGGTCCTGGAGCTCACAGACAAAAGGGGGCAGATAGATAAACTACAGCCCAGGGGTAGCCAATTGGTGGGCCATGGGCCGAATCTCAGCTTGCTACGGGTATTTGGTTTGTGCAATGTTTGTTTTAGTGAACTAGCTGCTAACATTTTTTAATTGGAAATACATAAAAACCTAGACCTCCAACTTGTTTATAAAAATTAGAATACATGAGATCTACAATCCCTCAAGGCAACAATTGACTAAGCACCAAGCAGCCCTCTGGTTGGGGTGTGCACACTACAGTGTGTTATAGTTCTGTCTACTCCCTCTCAATTGCAACAGCGAAGCAGGTGTCAGTTTGCATTTTATCACTGTGTGGACGGTGGTATCTTTCCTGGATCCTACGCCTTTTGCTCACTGATGTTATCTGCCTGAACCTTGCAGTAGACCCCTGACATCTCGAAAGATATCCAAGACCTATATGAATCCCCACATCTGTGAATGTGGCATTGTTTGTATAGGCTCCTGGGTCAGTTGGAAATCAGATTGTTTACTGTGCCCAACATTTCTCCACTAGTTACCCGCAGTATAATGTGGTTTACCTTTTCAAACTGGAATTCCTCACTCGAGCGGCTGTTTCATTGCTGGAGCACTTATAGAAAAATTCCACAAGTGGATTCTTCCTGGTTTTACATAGAGCATATGACACATCGGATCTTTGAACAGAGCACGAGGCACATCATCACGCTAAGCCGCCCTGAGGCTCAGTATTCCACCCTAAATTACAAAAATTTTCTGCTCAAAGTATATTCTTTTTTTGGGCTTTTTCAAATAAACCAAGTTTCATTCATTGGACAATATCACACACACGTATGTATATACACATATATATGGGGGTGGTATAGTTGATGTAGTTTCAGGTGTACAACATAGTGATTCACAATTTTTAAAGGTTACCTTCCATTTGTAGTTATTATAAAATATTGGCTATATTCCCTGTGTGTTGTACAATATATCCTTGTAGCTTACTTATTTTATACATAATAGTTGGTACTTCTTAATCTGCTACCCGTCTTGCCTCTTCCCCCTTCCCTCTCCCCACTGGTAACCACTAGTTCATTCTCTACATCTGTGAAGCTTTTTTGTTATACTCACTAGTTTTTTTTATATTCCACATGTAAGTGATATACAGTATTTGTCTTCCTCTGACTTATTTCACTTAGCATAATACCCTCCAAGTCCATCCATGTTGTTGTAAATGGCAAGATTTCATTCCTTTTATGGCTGAGTAGTATTCCATTATGTGTGTGTGTGTGTGTGTGTATATATATATATATATATGTCACATCTTCTTTATCCATTCATCTGTTGATGGACACATGTTGCTTCCGTGTCTTGGCTATTGTAAATAATGCTGCTGTGAACACTGGGGTGCATATATCTTTTCAAATTAATGTTTTCATTTTCTTCAGATACATGCCCAGGAGTGGAATTGCTGGATCATGTGGTAGTTCTATTTTGAGGTTTTGAGGAACCTCTATAATCTTTTCTACAGTGGCTGCACTAATTTACATTCCTACCAATACTGTACAAGGGTTCCCTTTTCTCCACATCCTCCTCAGCATTTATTTGCGGTCTTTTTGTTGTAGCAGACTACTTTTTTTTTTTTTTTTTTTTTTTTTGTGGTACGTGGGCCTCTCACCGTTGTGGCCTCTCCCGTTGTGGAGCACAGGCTCCGGACACGCAGGCTCAGCGGCCATGGCTCACGGGCCCGGCCGCTCCGCGGCACGTGGGATCTTCCCGGACCGGGGCACGAACCCGTGTCCCCTGCATCGGCAGGCGGACTCTCAACCACCGCACCACCAGGGAAGCCCTTCAGACTACATTTTGTACACGATTGAAAGAGTCAGCAAACTTCAGTCAAATTGCAAATGTCAAGTTTCTACTGTAATTGCATATACACCTGATGATAGCTTTCATGATAGGTTTCTACCTAGAGAAATAAGGGTAGCGAAAGTCTTGATGTTCAGGTATGTGGCAGATAACCTGCATATAATTAATACCTGCTTGCAGGATCCTTGCTATCTGGGTGGAGACAGTTTTTTTTAAAAGCCAAGTAACATCCAAAGTAATGCTGAGTATATTTTAGGTCCAAGCAAGCAGTACACTGAGGGCTGAGTTCAAGAAGGAAGAGGAACCGCTGTGGCCTAGGCGCCTTGGAAAGTTCATAGAGGATAAGGGAGCATGGGCTGGGCCTAGGATGGGAAGGATTTAAAAGGATAAGAAGGAAGAGGCTGTGCAACCTTGAGGCAAGATTCGGGTTATAGACTCAGGGCAGCTTGGCGTGTCCCCCAAGAGGGCACACTAGGCTTCTTTTCTCTGACACGAGGGGCTCATTCGGGGCATAATGAACTAATATTGGAGCAGAAATGGTGAGGCTTATGGAGTCACACTGCCCGGGGTCTGCTGTCTAATTTTGCACATACTACTTAACCCCTCTAAGCTTCCATTTCCCAGCCGTGAATTAGTCGTTGAACCGGCTGTATTCAGATAAGCATTAAAGGAACTGTGCATATAATACACTTAGTGCAGTGTTAGGCTTGTAGTAAGTGTTAAATAAATAATGGTATTATCATTATTAACATCATCGGAGGCTTGGGGATGCCAGAATAAGGTGCCTTATAGACCGGAGAGCCGTTTTAAGCAGATGGGTGGCTATTATTTTCCTAAGATTGCCCCAACAAATTACTACAAACTTGATGACTTAAAACAAATGTCTTCCCCCTCACAGTTCTGGAGGCTAGAAGACTGGAATCAAGATATCGGCAGGACCATGCTCCCTCTGAAGATTCTAGGGAAGAATCCTTCCTAGATTCTTCTGGCAATCCTTGGCTTGTAGCTGTGTCACTGCATTCTCTGCCTCCGTCTTCACATGGCTTTTTTCTCTGTATGTGTCCTCTTCTCATAAGGACACCAGTCATTAGATTTCGGGCCCACCCTAATCTAGCATGACCTCATTGTAACTAATTACATCTGCCAAGACACTATGTCCAAATAAGGTCACATTCTAAGGTTCTGCGTGGATGTGAATTTTGGGGGGACACTATTCAACTCACTACAGGGACATAAAAAAAATGTTGAAAGAAATTGGAAACACTTTAAAAAACATTTTCATTTTGAAATAATTTTAGACATAAAGTTGGCAAAAATACTACAAAGAATTCCTGTATATCCTTCACCCAGGTTTCCCAAATATTAACGTTACCACACTTGCTTTATCACTCTCTCCCTCATACACACATGTGTATGTGTATGTAATGGATCTGATATTTTTGAGAGGAAGTTGTTACAGTCACGATGTCCCTTTACCTGTAAGTATCTCAGTGCATACTCCCTTAAAAACAAGGACATTTCTCTTACATAGTCAAAATATAATTATCAAAGTCAGGAAATTAACTTAATTGATCCCAAACTATAATCACTGACATTTTTCAAATATTGCCAATTTTCCTACCAATGTCCTTTTCCTGGTCCAGGATCCAATGTAGAATCACACGATGCCTTTAGTCCTTTCATCTGCAACAGTTCCTCAGTCTGTCTTTCATCACTTTGACATTTTTATTTGGGGGAGATTTGTTTTATTTTCCCCAATATGATAGTTTGATAAATTTCAAATCTTTAAGGAAAATTGTAAGAGTAGTACAAGCACTACCCTTATATTCATTACCTAAGATTCATTAATAGTTGATGTTTTGCTACACTTGCTTTGTATCTCTACGTATCTATGTGTAGACACATATTTTTCTTTTTCTTTTCTGAACGATTTGAGTTACTTCACCCCTAAATACCTTCGCATGTAACACCCAAGATCAAGGACATTTGCCTACATAGCCACAATACAACTGTGCTCATGGTCAGGAAATTTAAACACTGATATAGTTATGTAATACACAGTTTATGTTTGAATTCTTCAGACAGTTGTAGTAATGTCCTGTATAACTGTGGGTTGGTTGTTTGATCCAGGATCCAATCAAAAGATTATGTATTGTATTTAGTTGAGTATCTCTTGGGCCACATTAATCTAGAAAATTCCCCGTGATTAGATTCATGTTAAACAGTTTTGGGAAGCATACATACTACATAGATGATTGCATATTCTCAGTGTATCACTAAGAGGGCACATGTCAATTCGTCCCACTATCAGTGATGTTAAATTTGATCACTTGACCGAGGTGGTGTCTACCAGATTTCTTCACTGTAAAGGTATCTTTAATCTGTACTCTGTGGGGTTATACATGAAGACTGAGTGAATTTCCTGTTCCTTGGAAGTTTTTACCAGTGGCTTTACCATCCATTCATGGCCTTGGCTGGAAAATGATTTTTCCAATTCTAGCTTGTTTAAACATTTATTCTTCTGAAAAGAAGAGCTTTCCCTTCACCTCTTCGATTTTTTTTTTTCTCCTCTGTGTTGGGTCTTTGCTGCTATACATGGACTTTCTCTAGTTGCGGCGAGCGGGGGCTACTCTTTGTTGTGGTTGCTGCGCGGGCTTCTCATTGCGGTGGCTTCTCTTGTTGCGGAGCACGGGCTCTAGGCGTGCAGGCTCAGTAGTTGTGGTGCACGGGCTTAGTTGCTCTGCGGCATGTGGGATCTTCCCAGGCCAGGGCTCGATCCTGTGTAACCCTGCACTGGCAGGCAGATTCTTAACCACTGTGCCACCAGGGAAGTCCCTCCACCTCCTTAATTTTTTAAAGTATCTATGGATTCATAGATTTTTAAAATTCAATGTGTTATAATTCTTTCCTATCATTATTCATTATGATGTTGAAATCATGCCAAATTAGGCCAGTGGAAGCTCCTTTGACCTTTCGATATGCCCCCATTTGTTTTGGGGCGTTACATTACTTTCTTGTACAACAAGATTATCCAGGCTCACCTGGTACTTTCTCTGCTTTCAACCTGGGAATGAGCCACTCCTCTAAGAAGTATAGGTTCCTTTAAGTGAGGGACCAAATTCTGGCTATTAGGGTGTCATCGTTTCTACACCTTTTTGTATGAAACTTCTGATTCCAATCCATCACTATAAGATTCTGTCCCTCTCCGCCCCCCCACCCGGTGTAAAACAGTGGTTTTGTAGACTGTCCCTTAATTGGGGATTTTCCAGTATTTCCTTGTGGTTAGATCTGGGTTTTGATACAACAGAAGTGAGTGTCCTCTCAGTGCACCCTCTTAGGAGGCATATCATGTCGATTTGTCCCATTACTGATGGTGTCAGCTTTGATCATTGTGTTAAGGTAGTGTCTGCCAGTGTTCTCTACTTAAATGTTACTATTTTTACCTTTGTAATCAATCAGATACTTTAAGATCATATATTTTCATCATAATTCTGCCTGCTAACTTTAGCATCCATTGATGATTTTTGCCAGAAACATTTACTGAAAATAATTTTCTGGGACTTCCCTGGTGGTCCAGTGGGTAAGACTCCGCGCTCCCAATGCAGGGGGCCGGGGTTCGATCCCTGGTCATGGAGTTAGATCCCACATGGATACCGCAACTAAGAGTTTGCATGCCACAACTAAGGAGCCCGCCTGCCGCAACTAAAAGATCCTGCATGCCGCAACTAAGACCAGGCGCAGCCAAAATAAATAAAATAAAATAATTTTCTAATTCTATAATATCATCCCTTCTACATGTATTAGTTAGAGTCTCACTGGAAGGAAGAGCATTTCTTCATTTGTAAATGGACTAATTTTGTGGGTTGTAATTCATTACTATCATTATGTATTTTGTTGTTCAAATTATCCCAAATGTGGCCAATGGGAACCCCTTTAAGCTTTGAGATGAACATTTTAAAAACTTTTCTTCATATGTGTGATTTACCGAAAGATTCCACCATTTGTACGTTCTCTGGAAGTGTAAAACAAGAAGTTCTCGGGCTTTCTCATCAGCACTGGCTTTAGAGGGGATGAAGTGACTTTTGAAGGTCAAGATGCCTACACTGCCAGTTCTTAGAGCTTCTCATGGCTGAAATTTCCGGAACAACTGTCCTTCAGTCCAGGACAACCTCCCTCCCTCACGGATTATAATAGTTTCCATACTCTGACAATCTGTTCTTTCCCGACAGGAGCCTTTTAGTTTGCAGTACGAGGTAGTAATAAGCACTACCGCCACTAGAGGTCACTGTTTGGCTGGAGGCGCCGGAAGATCTCTCATCAGCTGACTCGTAAGCCTTATTCTGAACACAATAAGGACTTGTCTGTTTTCAAAGGAGCAACAGTATCTTTAGACATGTCCACTTAAGCCTCATTTGGCCCCTTAATCAGACTTGAACCCTTGATAACAACTCTAAGAGTATATGACTTTGCTAAGTTCTGCTGGCAGAAGAATAGACAGCAACCTCAATATATATGTGCACCGACTTCCAGGTGCCGTTCTATTTCACATATAGTAACTCATTAAGCATCTTTCAAAAACCCTGTGGTGGTGGGGAACCCATGAGGAGGTGACTTCACCCAGCTAGTAAGTGGTTGAGCCAGGATTCAACCCGAAATGGTTTGTTCATATACTTACCCACTGTACTGTGTATCCACCTGCACGGCTTTGCTAGAGTCCCATTCTGATCTCATCTTTCCATATCAAGCCTGGAATCACTGGCCTCTTTATAAACCGCTCACATAATGAGATTTGAAATTGTCGAGTCTTTCATAGCTTGGCAGTGGATGCCGCTCACCTGCTGTGCCCTGGGAGCTCGTCCAGCAGTCGTGCCCTGGCCCACACCTCAGCCCAGCCTGCCTTCGTGGCGGCAAGCTGACCAGTCTTGGGGTTGCTCCCAGTAACCCTGTGGCCCTGTTCAGTGTCATGCCCAGAGTATCCGAGGCCACCAGCTTTTCCCCACTTGGCCCTTTCTTCCTAGAAGCAGTAGCAGCCTGCTTTGGAAGCTGCTTCAAATTAAGCCCAAAGAGAGATACCTGATAAGGTTTGAGGTCTTTCCTCCTTGGCAGTGGGTGGTGGAAGGGTCATGGGTTCTGGAGTTAGACCAGCCTGCATTAGAAACCCGTTGGTCCTGATCAGTGCTGTGTGGCCTTGGATAGAATGGCTTAACTCCTCTGAGCCTGAGTTTCCTCATCTTTGCGTAGACAGTGATAACATTTCCCTGATTGCTGTGAGAATTAATGATATACATAAAGGACACCGGTACAGGGTAGGAGGTACTTGATAGATTTGACTGTTATCACTTCCTTAAAGGCACAGCCCAATCCCCACCAATCAGAAAAGCTGAACCTGATGTCACAGCCTCGGTGGAGCTCTCCTTTTTACCAAACACGGGTGCTTCCTACTGCCTGTGTTATTTCTTGAGCAATGAAAACACTGGCAAGTGTCATCTCTTGTGCCTGGACTAATTCTCCAACTCGACTCCAGTCAGAGCTGGGACGGTCCTTTATACAAACTCTAGACACCTCGTCTTAACCAGGGACCCAAAACAGTGCCCAGCACATGACTGTTGATGACAGAAACTAACTGAAGTCAGTTCACAAGTATTTATGGAGTATTTACCAAGTGTCAGGCCATGGGTGAGCCTCTGGGAACAGGGAGGAGATTAAAACCAAGCCCCCCCACTGAAGGAGCTCCTGCTAAGGCTAACTTTTTCTGCAAAGGCCTGGAATAGTTCGTGCACTTTTCCAAGTATCCAATTCCCAGGGGAGGGCTTTCTTGGTCGAGGCAGTCTAGTTCACTGTGTTTCAAACAGGAGGCAAAAGCGAAGTCCACAGCCCAGAGCCTTTCACCCTGGAGAGCACATAACATGGCCTTTAGTGCCCGAGGACCCGGGGGGCCACTCTGGACCTCACAAGCTGCTCCAACCACCTGCTCCTTAAGACCCGCCAGCAGCCCCTGCTCTCACGGGGGTAAGAGATGGTGAGAGAGGAGATGGCCACGCCCTCCTCACCACGAGGGGGCAGTGTTAGACCGCAGGCGGCGGAGAACTCAGTCAGTGATGGGTTCCCTGGTGACTCACTCCAGCAATGTGGTGTCTGCATGATTTGTTCTTGGGTGGAGTGGAAAAAGGAGAGAGAATGGGTCGGAAAAAATGAAACCATCTGTTGAATTCGCAAGCTGCCACAGTCATGAGTTCAACCAATGTTCAAGTGACTCTAAGTATTTTTAGTGCAAAGGAATAAGGTAATTTGAGGGTTTCAGAAAACAAGCCCTGTCCAGAAACCCAAATGATAATTGAAGAAATACTATGCATTAGCAAAAGCTTTACTCTTTCCTTTGCAAAAACAAAATGACTTTTTTTTTTTTTTCCAGGAAAAGGAAGGCTTTCAGAAGTTAAAAGAAACACAGTTGACTGAGTAAACCCCTCCCCACCCTTTGCAATTGAATAAAGAACCTTCCCTCTTATCTAGGTTCAGAATGGGCCAGCAACCTCGGTGTGGGCACTTCATAAATATTCATCGATGATGAAAACGTCGAGAGTGCAAAGTTTCTGTCATCTCAAGAACCCTTCTGAAATGCCAGCAACTGAAGCAGGATCTCCACTATCCTTGGCAAATCTTGAACAAGAAAAGCCCAGTTCAATTCAGCTGGTTATGTGGGAAGAAACCAAACAAGGACAGTGGATTAATCCCTCCCAGAGTCTGGGGTTGTGACTGTCCTTACAAAGAGCAGAGCAAACTGAAGCCATGCGTAGGATTTTTTAAACAACCACTCCCAAAACATCCAAGCCATTGGGATTCAGTGAGTCCACTTTGTGGAAAAAACCTTCCCCACTTCCCTGTGCGTCGGAGAAGCAGGCTGTGCCTGTGAGCACACAGCTAATGTCAGAGCAGGGTGTGGCAGTGCATCTGTCATCTCAAACCATCCTGATCACGCTGTATCCATTGAGCTGAGGGACATTCAGAGAGAACATGGTGAAACCAATACATTGGTATGTTGTCGGGTCAAGGTCTGCTTGTTTTGGCCCGGGGAACACCCGGCCTTGGCCCGCGTGATCTCGATAAACAGAGATGAATGTACCTCAGTAACCATTGCCCAGACTGCCTCGGTTGGTGAAGCCGGGTTCTGGCGGAGTTGTGCCAGCAGGCCTTGGAGTCCTTCCATCAGAGAGCTGGGCTCCATTGGCCCCTACAGAGACCCCTTTCTGGTTCTCTGTTTGCCAGTCGCTGACTCAGGCCAGAACAGGGGTAGGGCAGCCACTGCTTGGGTGTGGGCCTGGGCTATCTTAGGCCTGGAACAGAACAGCCCTATTTCCTCACACCAGCCCCCCAGGCTCCACCCACACCGCCAGCCCAAGGAGTAGCTCTGTCCTCTCTCGGCACTAGAAGGGGACAAGTGGCTTCCCAGCTGTTTGGGGCTCCCAGGCGCTGGGGGTGGGGGGGTTCTCTGAGGCTAATGCCATTAGGAGCTGAAGCCCCTCTCATGGACTCGAACCCGCAGCCAGCATGGTGGCATGTGGGTGTGCAGGCCAGGCCCTGGGAGCACCATGGCACCGGCCACAGCTTCAGCCCTCTGACCGCAGCCTCGCATGTGCACCTCTACCTCTAGTGCCCCCTCCCCTCCCTCCTGCCACCCACCTTGTCAAAACTTGCCCTTTCATTCATCCTTCAGAGACTGATCCAGGACCTACATGTGCAAGGCAGACCTTTGCTGAGAGAGGTAGGCTATGGCTCCCTCCTCACAAATCCAAAAGGCCAGGAAGGAAAAGAGCATTAACTGAGGCCGTGCTTTGTGCCAAAAGCGTCAGATGCAGGGTCTCTCTTAATCCTGCCCTCTCACCTGAGCAGAAGGTCTCATTATTCCCATGAGAACCTGAGGCCAAGAGCAGGGCCGCTGCCGCCTGAGCTCACAGCTCAGCTTCGCTCCTCACCCTGTGTGAGCCTGGGCGGCTGATCTGACCTACATGCCCACCTGGCCAGGAAAATGGGAATCAGGCTGTTGAAAGCACAGAAGGAGTTAACTTATGTAAAAAGTGCCGGGGGCTGCCCTGGTGGCGCAGTGGTTAAGAATCCGCCTGCCAATGCAGGGGACCACGGGTTTGAGCCCTGGTCCGGGAAGATCCCACATGCCGCGGAGCAGCTAAGCCCGTGTGCTGTGACTACTGAGCCTGCGCTCTAGAGCCCGAGAGCCACAACTACTGAAGCCTGCGCACCTAGAACCTGTGCTCCGCAACAAGAGAAGCCCCTGCAATGAGAAGCCCGTGCACTGCAACGAAGAGTAACCCCCGCTCGCCGCAATTAGAGAAAGCCCGCGTGTAGCAACGAAGACCCAACACAGCCAAAAATTAAAATTAAAAAAAAAAAAAAAAAAAGCGTCGAGAGCAGCCGTGTTAGTTATCATCATATAGTATTAGTTTTATCATCATACAGTATTAGCTTTATACGTTAAAGATGAGAAAACAGAGGCCACGGATCAGGTGTAAAGCACAGATTCTGGTGGGCTCCACGCAAATGCTCCCCCCAATCCCATGCTGTTTCTCTTTAACATTGTAAAGTGTGGTCCCATCCCAGGGATGGTTACACTGAGCCTTCAAAGTGAGTTTTAGACCACTGTGTGGGAGAGAATTTGGAGAACCAGAGGCGCCGGAGTCTTATTTGGGCCCTGAAATTGTATCCCTTGAGCTGAAGGCTGCCAGCTGCCAGCAGTGGGCTCATTCCCCATCTCCGGGCAGAAAGGTCCAGGCTGCTCTGGAGAGGGCTGGCCCTGGTTCCTCCCCTCCTCTACTTGGCAGCCAGCTGAGACCACAGGATTCTGACTCTAACATCATCGTCTCCATCCCTTTCCTAAAATCTGAGTTGTTTTTCCTGAAAATATGGCAGAGGTGGAATTTAAACTCAAGCCCTCCTGGCTCCAAAGCCCATGGACTCTCCATTCTTATCTTGGTCAGCTGCCCATAGCTGCCCAGACATCTGTGGCAGACAGACAAATGAGGCCACTGGGATTGACACAGTCAGGACTCGGCCTTCATGTGTAGTGGAGGCAGGGAACAGGAAACTGGGCCAAAGGCCGAGACTGCAGGGAGTGGAGCGGGACGGGCACAAACACGTAAGTTATCCAGTCACTCAACTTATAAATCCAATCAGTGGGGAGACCGTACACACTAACCTAACATGCTTAACATGCTACGAGGGGCTCACTTCGGCCCCAAAGCAGAAAAGTATCCAGAGGTGTCTTGGGTCAGTCAAACTATGGTCTCAAGGGTGCAACATTTTCTGGAGCTAGGGCTTCCCTGGTGGCACAGTGGTTAAGGAATCCGCCTGCCAATGCACAGGTTCGAGCCCTGGTCCGGGAAGATCCCACATGCCACGGAGCAACTAAGCCCGTGTGCCACAACTACTGAGCCGGCGCTCTAGAGCCCGCGAGTCACAACTACTGAGCCCACGTGCCACAACTACTGAAGCCCGGGGGCCTAGAGCCCGTGCTCTGCAACAAGAGAAGCCACCACAATGAGAAGCCCGTGCACCACAACGAAGAGTAGCCCCCATTTGTTGCAACTAGAGAAAGCCCGTGTGCAGCAACGAAGACCCAAAGCAGCCAAAAATAAATATATAAAATAAATTTATTTAAAAAAACCAAAACAAAACATTTTCTGGAGCTTATCTCATGCCCTGAATTGATACTCTCCTAATTAGCTTTGTGATCCTGGCCAAATCTCTCAGCCTCTCTGAACCTCAATTTACTAATACGTAAAGCCAGGCAGATAATCCCTACCTCACAGGGGTTTCCAATGGTTAAATGATTTGACCTATGCAAAAAGGCCAGGGGCTGGCATGCAAGAGAGGTTTATGAAATATGAGTATTCCTAGCCTGTGTAAGAACCCACATATAATCTCACTTAGTTCCACCAGAGATGAAAGATCTGGAAGAAGGCTTTTCTGCACACTTGCTCGAATTTTCACGCCTCATATGGGTAAAGAAGAAAGTCTTTGTGTCACTTCACTGCACTGTGGGTGTCAGAAGCCCTTCTCAGCAAACCCAGCACCTATGATGGGTTGTCAACTGCCTTCCTGGGTCCCCGAGTCCTCTGTGACATGGCTGCCCACCTGCCGCTCCACTGTCAGTCCATGTTTTTCAGTGTTGTACTTAGCTTCCTCAAAGCAAGAAGATATTTGGCACCAAACTGACAACATTCTTTTCAGTTCTGCCCATCATCCTGCCTGTTTAGGAGGAGGGGCTGGAGGGAGCCATGGAGGGAAGCCTCCAGAAGTCCGGCAACCTTTCATCCCTGTCCCAATGCCAGGAGGCTAAGTCTAAAAGGAAGCTCCTCTGAAGCCTGGGAAGAGGCCTGGGAGGGGTGTGAAGAGCTGTCTGGAATGTCCAAGGCTCTCAAGGAATCTCTGTCAGATGAGAAGGGAAAAGGAAAGTGCTTAACCAGGTGAAAGGGCACGAGATTTCAGCTGATAATTCATCATGACTAAAGGGTGACTGTTGACTAGATTACTAATTCCACAGGCATGGAGGAAAAAGCCTTGTTGATTTTTGTGCAGCGTTCTCCTCTCTACCATGCATAGTGGGGGTGATTCAACTCCCAGCACTCGAGGGCGAGGGGTGTGAAGCCAGAATCCCTGGGTTCAAGCTATGGTTCCACTCTCACCAGCATGTGACCTTTCAGACCCCAAATTCCTCATCTGAAAACAGGGGCAGTTGCTACCTGGGGCTGCTGTGAGCAGTCTGTGAGAACACTTCTCATAAAGAGGGAACCCAACTGTTATTGGTCACTTGTTATTGTTAATATGCAAGAGCCCTAATTTCTCTCCAGGCCAACTAGTGCTGTCTCAATATCAGCAAAGAGAAAGGTCGCTATTTATCAAGGCATTTTGCAATCTTTGGGGGTTTTAAAAGGCTTTTTAAAGGCTGAAGAAAAGCAGCCAAGTTGCTTTGGTTTCTCCATCTGTTCCTCCATCTTATCTCCATCATCTTGGGGGAAACACAGGCCCTTTTGGGGATGGCCTTGGCAAGTGGCCACCATCAGTCCCCAGGGCAGGCCTCCCCACGGGCCTGGAGGAGCAGGCAGCAGCCGGGTAGCAGCCTGGGGAAGGGCGAGCTCCAACATGCTTCCCACCTTGGGACCAGGGCTGCGTTATGCACTTTTGCCCTCATGGGGCACTTCCTCCATTAAAAAATATTTTAACATATATTTTTATGACTGCACTGGTATAAAAATAGATTGAATCCACGCTGGGTTCATTATTACATATTCATCCTTAATTTTTCCAATGAATTTGAGAGGATTGAAATTTAATTGGAAAGAAACTTATTATGGGCTTCCCTGGTGGCGCAGTGGTTAAGAATCCGCCTGCCAATGCAGAGGACACGGGTCCGGGAAGATCCCACCTGCCAAGGAGCAACTAAGCCCGTGCGCCACAACTACGGAGCCCGTGTGCCACAACTACTGAAGCCCGCGCGCCTACAGCCCGTGCTCCGCAACAGGAGGAGCCACCATGATGAGAAGCCCCCCACTCGCCGCAACTAGAGAAAGCCGCGCACAGCAACGAAGACCCAAAAGCAGCCAAAAATAAATAAATAAATAAATAAATAAATATATTAAAAAATAAAAAAAAAGAAACGAATTATGAGGAGCGGTTTAGCCACTAGGGGGCAGCACGAGCTCACCAGATGCTTATGGGACCCGGGGTGGCGGGTGAATCGTGGGTGAGGACCCAGCAACTGGACTCCCACGGCTGACTCACAAAGGCCTTTTGCTTCTCCCAGCGCTTCCTCGGAGAGGGCTGTGTTAGCGCCTCTCAGCCCCAGGAAGCAGGCGGACGGGGCGGGACTTACTGCCCCCCTCCGGGCAGAGAGGCTCACCCTGGGAGGCGCGGGGTCGCGCGAGGTCACACGGTGACAGAGACGGGCGACCAGAATTTCCTGGCTCCTCCTGCGAGACTCTCCCTCGGAGCCTCGGCGGGCTGGGTGCTCCGAAGACCTGAGACTTTGGTGATGCCGGCGGCCCAGCCCTGCCACGTCCCACATCCCAACACTCGCCGGGGAGCAGCAGCCCCCGTTCCCATCCCGGCGTGGCGGGGGTGGGGGGGGACCCTGCATTGCGACCCAGGCCCTGCCTCCCACCCCAGCCCCACCCCGCGTGCCTTTGTTCACTCGCTCTGCCCGGCCCCCAGGGGAGCCTCGCAGGTGGGAGATGTTCCGTCCGCTCCCCCCAGAACTGAGTGCGGACATCAAAGGCGCACACAAGGCGTTCGCTGTGCACAGGGTACAGGACGGACTCAGCGCGGGGCCGGGGGACTGGGTGGCCTGGGCCAGGAGGTACAGCAAAAAAGGAAAGACCAGAAACAAAACCAAACAGAACACCAGGCAGGAGATGATCTGATCTCCCGGAGGCTTTTCTGCCTCTCGGGGAACACCCAGCACGTGGCCGGCGGGAACAATAGGCCTTTCTCCCTTCCCGCAGCTGAGCACACGTCCAGGAGGAGGGCAGACCCTCTCCTGGAGGCCCCGTCTGCACGGAGCCTGGACCCCAGGGGAGGCTAGTTTACACACATAATTTGCGTTGTGTCCTTCTGCAGAGGTGAGGGTGGTGCCTAAACCCATGACATAAATACATGCTTCTCCTTGCTGGATGAGCAGAAAAAGGTTGTTTTTTTTGTTTGTTTGTTTTTTGCGGTACGCGGGCCTCTCACTGTTGTGGCCTCTCCCGCTGCAGAGCGCAGGCTCAGCGGCCATGGCTCACGGGCCTAGCCGCTCCGCGGCATGTGGGATCTTCCCGGACCGAGGCACGAACCCGTGTCCCCTGCATCGACAGGCGGATTCTCAACCACTGCGCCAGCAGGGAAGCCCGCTTTTTTTTTCTTTTAAGGGGAAACATGAGATGCCCGCTGACTCTGAAATGGATGTGGCAAAAGGCAACCCTGCTCTCTTTCAGAGAGCACCTGTTTGGTTCAAAGGGGCCAAGAAGGTTCTGGAACCTTGGCAAAGTGTGGCAGGGCCTGAGGCAGGGGGACGAGGCCTTACACAGAGGCCCTGGAAGGGTGGAGTGGGTGGATGGGGGCCCTAGGTGCTCCAGAGGCTCCAGGGACAGAGGTGACATCCACCCACTGAGCAGTGCCTGCCCTCGGGGTTACCACACAGGCAGGAGTCTCTCCCATCTCTCACACACGGTGACCCCAGTGCTGGTCTGGTTAGGCAGGCCCGAAGATGAAGGAGGAATGATAGGCTTGTCACATGGATGAATAATAAGTCCCGGTCCAGTTTCTGGCCTCCACAGTTGCACCTCTGACCGCCTCCCCCAGGGGACTGGCATGTAGAGGTGACAGTCTAGCCTATCACCTAGATAGGCTGGCAGGAGCAGGACTGAGAAACCTACTCAGGAAAGGAAAGGGGCCCTCGGCAGAATGCCTGGGTGCAGAGGCTGTGGCTTAGGAGCTTCGTGGCAGGGGGACAGATGTGGCTGTCAAGAGTCACAGGAAAAGCTAATCCAAGGAAGGCTTGCATTTGGGGGTAGCTGTGGCTTACCCCAAGCCAAGCCAGACTCACCATATTCAGGAATTCTATGACAGAGGATGACTGACTTCCAGAACCAAAGAGGACTTTCAGGATGATCTATTCTGATCTCCTCAGATGGCTGCTGGAAGGGGCTTTGGAAGAAATATCATCAAACCCCTACGTGGCCCAAAGGGATGGTGTGACTTGCTGAAGGCCCCAGAGCTGCTCAGAGGACAGGAACGGGAAGCCCTGGTTCCCTGATCTATGGCCCAGAGCTCTTGCTGATAGATGACACGACCTCGAAAATGGAAGGTGTAGGTGGCCTACAGGAGTCCTGAGGACCTGGGGTGCCTCTCTGAGGCCTGTAGGGCTGAGGGTGCAAAGTGAACCTTAATTTTAAGGCCAAACCAGGGAGGGAGGTGGGCCACCAAAACAGTACAATTTATCCGAGTAGCTGGAGAGCCAAAACACAACCAGCTCGAGATCACGTGACAGGGAAGGACATCTGTGGCATGGTGTCTGAGGTTCCATCCATCTCCAGTGTTCAGAGACCTGCTGTTCTAGGATCCTGAGGCTCCAGGGAGATCAGAGGGAGCCTGTGTGCCGACTTGAGAGGAGCAGGCCTAAGAGGGCCGTGACTCATCCTGCTGGGCTTCCCTGGACCACCGGAGCAGCTCTGAGTCAGCAGCCATCTCTGAGATTGGCACCGTCACCCAAGGCCTTTGATGGTGAGTCAACGCATTGCCTTCCCCTGGAGAGGTCTCTCAGCCGGAAACTCCCACCTGTGCCTTCCAGGCCCCTCCTCTGCCTTTGGGAGAGCAAAGGGCTGCCTGCTTTCTCCCAGTCTCCCGTCCAGCGGGCTGTCGGAGCCTCCCCGGCCCAGGGCGGGGCTGTGGGCTGGACAGCGTGCACTGGAACAACATCAGTTTGGCTTCTTGAGTTAAGCAACCAGATTTCTTCCAATGCTTATTTTGCCAAAGAAAAGAGGAGCACAGGGTTTAGATTTGGAAGACGCTTTAGAGCCCATTGTATTATTTCACCAATGAAGAAACTGAAGTATGGACTGATTATGTGCTTTCCCCAAGATTACACAGAGGTTATTTCCTCGAGGCCACCGTTTTGCCTGGCTAACCAGTAGGCCAGGGTGAGGGGTCCTCTGAGAGATGAACCACAGGCCAGCTCCTGTGCCTGGGCCTGTGCGGTGGCAGGCGGAATAATGCCACCTGCCCTCGCTCCACAGACGTCCACCCTCTAGTCCCGGGAACCTGTGAATATATCACCTTACATGGCAAAAAGGACTCTGCAGGTATGATTAAGTTAAGGATCTTGAGGTGAAAGATCATTCTGGATTATCTGGGTGATAATCCCACAGACACAAGGATCCTTATAAGTGAAAGGAAGCAGGAGAGGCAGAGTCAGAGAGATTGGAAGATGCTCTGCTGCTGGCTTTGAAGATGGGGGAAGGGGCTCCGATCCAAGGCGTGCAGGCTCTAGAAGCTGGAAAAGTAAGGAGATTCCTCCCTGACACCTCCAGAAGGAATCAGCCCTGCCTGCACCTTGATTTTAGCACAGAGAAACCCATTTCGGACTTCTGACCTCCAGAACTGTAAAATAATAAATTTGTGTCGCTATACGCCACTAAGTTTGCGGTAATTTGTTATAGCAGCAGTGGGTAACTGACACTTGTCTCCTTGCCCCTCCTTCCCACACTGCTATTCAGTCGGTGGTTTTAAAGATTATGTTTGAAAACTAATTTGCCACCCCTTGATTTCTACTTAATGTGATATAAACATAATTTAGAAGGTTACAGTAAAAATATGAAGTCCCTTTTCTTCAATAATGAGAGTTGTACATACTTGATCAAGTTGGACTCAGTTGGATATAAAAAATAAAGTTTTCCTCTCATCATCACCCTTTTAAGCCCCCTCTGTTGAATTATTTCTTCAACTTTCGGAGGTGAAATGTGGGGTGTATCCTAAAGCTTTTTCGGTCACTTTCCGGTATTAAGAAACATCTCATTTTTAGGTATGGAAGTCCAGTCCAGTCTCCCATCAGAGCTTTAATCTCTCATCTAATTGGAAGCTTTCCCCCATCTGAAGCCTGCAGACGTGTGGAGCCGGGCACTGGGCACAAAGGTGGTTGGCTTCCTGACTGGTCTCCCCCCTGACTTTCCTTTTTTTTTTTGTTGCGGTACGCAGACCTCTCACTGTTGTGGCCTCTCCCGTTGCGGAGCACAGGCTCCGGACGCGCAGGCTCAGCGGCCATGGCTCACGGGCCCAGCCGCTCCGCGGCGTGTGGGATCTTCCCGGACCGGGGCACGAACCCGTGTCCCCTGCATCGGCAGGCAGACTACCAACCACTGCGCCACCAGGGAAGCCCCCACCTGACTTTCCTACTGTCTGCCACTCACTTTGCCGGCTGCTGCTCCCAGAAGGTGGGGAGGCAAGATGCAGGTCCATTTCACAGACTCGGAAGTGGCTGACGTCCAAATGACTGCTCCTTGCTCAAGGAGCATTTTGGAGATCTCCAACCACATGGGTCTCCAGCAAAGTGTCCCAACCCTTGGCTCCCTCCTACCAAACACTTCCCTCAGTCCCTCCACCTACCGTGTGCCCGGAAAGAACCCGACTTTCTATCAGAAGTGTTGCACTCCATCTTCTTGGGTGGGGACGCCTGCCAAGTCTCCACTTGACCACAGTGAACATACTTCTTTGCCTTCACCCAGCACTGCACCTGCAGGCCACCCTCACTCAGCCCTTCCTCTCCACTCTCCTGTCCCAGGCAGCTCTAGCCAGGGTCTCACCTTTAGATTTTCCAGGTCAGTTTCAGTGTTATGAACCATCCTAGGCCAATCTGGCCTGGCACAACCACTGGGTTATTTGTGGGAGGTAATAGCAGCTGCCGATCCATAGAAGTAGGTGAGGTTGATTGTTTCTTCACAACTCTGCTATTAGCTCATCATGAAAGCTCTTTGTCTTTGCACAAGAGACTCACTCAAGGGAAACGTCACAGTGTTGTAGAGGTAAGATTCAAATAAACTACAGGTTTAGCATCAGACAACCAGATTCCTTTGATCCAACTGCTAGCCACAGGACCCTTTAGGGATCAAACCTCTGGTGCCTTTTAGGGTACAGGCTACAGGCCCCTAGATCCACACTCAGTTCACACAAGTGTGAGGAGAGTCGCAAACACTTGGCCAATCCACATAACTCCAGTCCTGTTAGTTTCATAAAATAAAATCCATTTTATTATGCTCATTATGCTAATTAGCAAAGCCTCTGATATCATTCAAAGGTAGAGATAACTGTATATCCTCCTGTGGTAGCTGCCTCTGGAGTGTGCGGAAGGGCACAGTTTAACACACACAGTGTCACCCTGCCTAGTCAGAAGCGTTTCAGTGTATATTACAGACATTATGACAGTCAGGATCCGGTCCTCCTAAACACCTGGGGACACAGGTCAGGCTCTCCTGAGAAGCCTCTCCCACATTCTGTCCCAGTCCTGTGACAGCATGGGGCACAACCATTTCCACTGCTCTGCTTGGACCAGCCAGGAGACAAGATGTTCATCTCCCCTCCTGGGGGGCACCCCACCTTTTCTCCCAGTGGTTCTCTGGGAACTCCCTCCACTTGGCTCGAGGTCAAGAGTCACGTTCTCAACGTACTGACAACTCACCACTCTTGTCTTCCGCATCAAACCCCTCCCCTCCTCCCCACATGCCGAGGTGCTGGGCTCGGGGTCACTGAGCTCCATTTTATGGGCCGCTGCTTAGCAAGTTCTGTGTGGATGGTTTTCTGCCCTCCATAGAATGTGGAACGGCCGCATAATACCCCTTGTTCTTAGCTTTAAGGGATCGGCTGAGATTCTGCAGCAGGAGGAAAAGCCCCCCTTAACATCCTGCTACAGAGCAACAGAATTTGTCTTGTTTTCCTTTTTGCCTCTATTGCTAAGACTAAGTTTAACACCCGTCTGCAGTAACTTCTCCTTGGCCTAGAGTTTGGATACTCGTGGATCCGCCTCCCCCTCTGCCTCCTTCCCCCGCCTCCCGGCTAATTCATTCACACCTTCTCTCTTCTGCGCCCCCCCCCCCCCCCCCTCCTCCTGTTCTTTTGCCCTATTCACACCTTCTCTCTTCTGCGCCCCCCCCCCCCACTCTGCTGCTGTTCTTTTGCCCTTGCTCTGATGATTTTGTTGCTCATTCACTTGCGAAGCTGAGGCCAAGTCATCTAGAAGTAAATGAATCATTTTAAAAAAAGTATAAAGTTTTACTACAAGTTTCTCCGTGGATGGTTCCATGAGGCATGAGAAAAACACGAGTGTTTTTCCTGTGAGAAGTTACACCACCAAAGATGCACAGATGGCATTTGTTTCACTACAAGTTACAATGGCTTTTCTCTTTGAATCAGATGATGAAAGCTACACTGTGTGACATTGGAGAGACATCTTCTGATCACAAGTTCCACAGAATCTGGACAAACACTGAAGGCAAAAGTTTAATGTAAACATTTCTTATTTTCAGAAGAGACTAATGATGGCTAAAGGAGCAGGAAACAAGACACAGGTGCCGAAGAATTCTGAGGGCTCTGGGAGTTGCTCTATAAGAAAAAGAGGGAAATAGACATCCATGCCTCTGAGAGTGTCAGAGCATCGTGTCAGGTGTCAAAACAGAGTTATACAGAGTCACTAGAAGGGACAGAGTAGTTCTATGGACTGCAATATCCAACTAAAACCTTCTGAAGTGTATTAATACAAGACAGACTGCACCGATTACGGGAGAGGGAGCAGGGTGGCGGGAGCAAAGGAAAAGGACAGTAACCAAGGCAAAGGATAGCAGTACCCATCCCTCAGTGCCCAGAAGAGGGGAGGGAGTTTTAGGGGCCACAGGCCTATGGCAGGGCTACTCTGATATGAGGGGAGGGGCTGTAGCCAAAGGACTCTGGGTAATGTGGATTCAGAGGAATTCCACATTTTTTGGTTCATGGTTTCATGATCCCCATCATGAAATGTGCAAATTGGGCTATTTTAGCTTGATGTCCTTCGACATTTAATAAAGAGACTTCTGGTGGGGGCCTGGCTTTCCTTGGGGCTGGGAGAGGATGGGCTGATACAGTCACAGCATATTAGGGTTCTAGGGAGACTAGTGTACTAGTGGTTCACTGTTCAGTGTAAACGAATACATAGGTCCTCTAGGTCAGCCTCAGTCTCCAGGCCTTGTACTTAGGATGAGGTTATCTCAGGGCTCTGCCTCCCCTTAGAGCAATGGCTCTCAGACTTTCATGGATGCCAGATCACCCAGAGGACCTGTTTTGCTGAGTTCTACTCCCCAAGAATCTGATTCAATAGGTCCAGGGTGGAGCCTGGGAATTTATGTTTTCAACAAGCAAGCTCCGAAGTTATACTGAGCCGCGGGTCCAGGGATCACACTTTAAGAACCACTAAGAACCTTCTTCCCTCTGCCTAGGCTACTCCCCAGATCAACTGAATCCGGATTTATAGGGGTGGGAGACAGGCATCAATATTTTAAAACCTACTTAGGCAGTTCCAAAGATGACCCCACTATCAAGATGAACCATTCCAAGTAAATGATTTCTTAACATAGGCAGACGTAAAAACACCATCATTTGGGCAAGAAAGCAGCAATAAAATAACACTGGGGGTATAACTGGGGAATGACAAATAACACCTATTGAAGGCTGACACTGTGCCAGGATTAACTACTTTGCTTCTCACAACAACTCTACCCATTTTGTAGATGTATGAAACAGGTGGCCCATGAGGTTAAGTAATCTGTCCAAGGTCATGCACCTGGTGACAGGGCTGGGCTTTGAACCCAGGCACCCTGGTCTCAGAGCCCCTGCCTGAGGCCTGCACTATAGGACCCTGTGTCCTCAGTTCGTGGTAGTTTATTAACAGTCTTGCTCTCTGAGAGCAGAATTTACAGTGAACATGGAATGAGCCCCATCATCTATCAAACTGGGTTAGAATCTGGGACTCAGCACTTAATAGTGATGTAACTTGAGCAAGTCCTTTAGCCCTTCTGAGCTTTTTTTCTCAACTGGAAGATGAGTATAAAGTGCCTCCCTCAGAGTCCTGCAGGGAAGGTTAAAAAAATTTGCCTAGTACTCGACATATATGGTGTCTGGCACACAGCTGAGGCTCAAGAAATGTTTATTCTCTTTCCCTTCTCCATCAGCCATTCCTCTAAACGTCCTCAGAACCCCAAGAGTTTTTCCCAGTTGCTTCCTGAGTAACTTTGCTAATACTCCTTTCCTCACAGCTGGCAGATACCTTTGTACAAATAAATTCTAGGGAAATGAGAAAGTTTTCCTGCGGTATGGAAGGAAGCACAGATGTCAGGCTTTCTTGAACAATGAGTTGAGCACACTTGAATTAAGGAAATCTGTGCTACCACTTGAGGGAAAATAAGGAATGACTCATGAGCCGCGGTGTCCCCGCACATCCCAGGTCAGCTGCACTGCACCCAGGGTCCGGGCGCTGGGTGAGGCCCCCAGAGCTGCAAGGTGTGCTGCGTGTCAGTTGTTACTAATAAAAAAAAAAAGTACTGAAGCTTGTGAGTGACTCACTCGAAACAGTAATACATTCGACTAGCTATCTTTGTTGAGTGAAGAGAGGGTGGGAGAGAGAGGAGCAGAGCCAAGGACCGCTGGGACTGTACACAGCTCTGGGTAGGCCTTTGGTAGCCTTGAAAGTGAATGTCACCTGAACAGACAACAAAACTAAAAAAGATAGCAGATAGTGTTGGAGGCAGATTGAAAGAACATTTTGAGGCAATCTAGAATAACTAATTTTTATATCCTCTCAATTCTGGGAAGTTTCGAGGGGATCATAAAAAAAAGATACGAACAAAGACTGTATAAATAAGTCAGAAAAAGAAAAATCTGGTGGTGGTTGGGGAAAAGGGGTCATAGAATGGGAATTAATCCAGAAAAGCTAGGTTAGGAGGGATTCTTGAGATGGAGCAGATAATGAAGCTCTGAGATTCCTGGCACTGAAGGCAAAAAGAACTGTATGATGCCTTCCGTGGCTTTCATTAATTGATAAAAGAAAGCACAGCCAAACTTTATCTTAGTACTAAAGTCCAAGTGGAAACTATTTGCAAGGGTTTTTTATATTCAGCAACATAATGAATGTCTATGGCAGTTTTACAGAGAATTTAAAGTTGTTCTTCACCTGACCATTTCTTAAAATGACATTGGATAAAAGCTTAGGGGCATGATGTTAAAGGATCTGAGAACACATCTCTATTGAGTACCAGAGTAATCTAATCCAGGAAGAGAACTTTGTGATTCCAGAGAAGGAAAAGTTTAGAGAATTGCCAAGTACCTTACATATTACCATTGCTGATTGTCTCAGCAACATCTAACTCCCTTTTTAAATGCAAAGATAAACATTATTTGAGAGCAGCATTTAATAGCTCTTTAATAAGAGTGTTTAACGACGAACAGTTTGATGTGTACGCAAGATATCGGAAATGCAGTGTGTGGAAGGAAAGAGAAGTACAGTTTTGTGTTTCTATTTGGACAAAAGGTGTCGAGGTGAAAGCCATTTGTGTAAATTCCAAACAGATTTTCAAATCTAGAAAAACAAAACCTCCATTGTGGATTAAGTCCTATTTTGAACAAAAGCTGGAATAGCTTGCTTTGGTTTCTGAAGCTAACAACAGCAAAAAGGGGACCTGTTTTGCATTTAAAAGAAGCAGGGGGAGACAGAAGTTCAGGACAAAAGAATCACCATAGTCTCCCTAAATGTATTACTATCATTATCATCATTAAATATATTTGCTTCTTAAGGCTAAAGAGGGCTTTCAGATGGTCAAAATATACTAGATGGTCACTGAATTGTGGCCTAGGACATCCTTCATTACAAATCTTGGCCTAAGGAAGCTTTAGGACTACCTCAGTTTAGGGCAGGGACCTGGGGTTCAGCTCAAGTCACCAGCTGACTTGAAGGCCTGGAGGGCCCCCAGGACCCCCTGGCATCTGGAAAGCCCTCCACAAACCCGGCCGCCGCCTGCCATTTTCCCGCTGCTGGTCGACTGCTGAACAAACACAGGTCGTTTGCAAAAAGTACAAGGTTCAATTTGTCAGAGAGGGAAAAACAGACACCGAAGCACAGGAACACAGGCACGCGGGGCCCACGACGAGCCCAGGCAAGGTCAAGGCCCGCCTGCGGCCGTCAGGGCGGAGACGGGACGGGAGGCCTGAACGCTCGCTCCTCCCTCCCGCGGTGGGTGACCCTCGGGCCCCAGCCCGTCAACCACACGCCCCAGCCGGTTTCGGATTTCTGCCCGCGGGGCCTACCTTGCTTCTGACGGGGTGATAACGTCCAAAGTCCCAGACGGCAGGGGGACCCCCGGTACAAAGCCGCGGTTGGCGGGGCCTCTGCCTTCTTCCCGACGCCCGTCTGGGCCCGCGGTGGCGGCCGAGGACGGAGCTTTGGGTCTGGACCGCGCGCTGCCGCCGCTGCCGCCGCCGCCGTGACACCCAGCGAGACCCTGAATCTTCCCGAGGCTCTGGCTTCCTCCTCAGTGACATGGGGCCAAGCCCAACACTAAGCGTCCTACCCGCATTAGAGGGATGTGAAAATACTTAGAAAATGGGAGCCTTGGTTGTCCTAAGTTAACTCACCTGTGAATCCCATTTCCTTCTTGACAGCCTTCCTAGATTAGAGTTGATTTTGGCCAATGGGTTTTCTCAGTTTCTCTTCCCTTATACTGATTCTAATTTTAAATGGATCTTTGCTTCCCACACCTAAAAGAATTATTTGACCTGTGGTTTCATGTTTCTACTCTGATGTTTTAAGTCCTATGTCTACATAAGCCTATAGGCCAAGGGCCAGATGTAAGATTTTCTGGACAGGGCCTGTTTTAGAACTACTTTTTAAATTTCTTTTTTTTTTTTTTTTTTTTTTTTTGCTGCACCACAGGGCTGCAGGATGTTAGTTCCCCCACCAGGGATGGAACCCATGCCCCCTGCATTGGGAGCACGGAGTCTTAACCACTGGACCCCCAGGGAAGTCCCCAGAACCACTTATATTCTCTTCTCCAAACATTTAGAATTGGGTTGATGGTGAAAACAATTTCAGGTATTTTAACCTTTGCCTGAGTATTTTTCTTCATTTTTCTATGTATAAAAATAAGTACATGTAGGGCTTCCCTGGTGGCGCAGTGGTTGAGAATCCACCTGCCGATGCAGGGGACACGGGTTCGTGCCCCGGTCCGGGAAGATCCCACATGCCGCGGAGCGGCTGGGCCCGTGACCCACGGCCACTGAGCCTGCGCGTCCGGAGCCTGTGCTCTGCAACGGGAGAGGCCACAACAGTGAGAGGCCCGCGTACGGCAAAAAATAAAAAATAAAAAAAAAAAAAAGTACATGTAATAGAGCAGGACCCTATGGGGCCTTCCCAGGACAGACCCCTCCCCCATATCCTCTGCTGTAGCTCCTCTCTAAAGTACCTAGATAATATTATCTGATGCATGTTTCCTAAGTTGTTCCACAGATGCTAAAACCACCACCAAATGGAAGAAATTAACTAGTTGATGATCATGAGCACATAGCCCCCAGACCTACTGGCCTCTAAGGGTTGATTGTATTCACCCTTGTGACTCAGCCCTGTTACCTCACCATCAACCAATCAGAGGATTGTGCACCAGCTGATCAAGTACCCTGGGACTCCCCTCCCTCACCTTGCCTTTAAAAATGCTTTGCTGAAACCCATCAGGGAGTTTGGGCTTTTTGAGCACTAGCTGTCCTTGACTCTGTACAGCCCCCTGCAATAAATGCTGCACTTTCCTTCACCACAACCTGGTGTCAGTAAATTGGCTTTACTGCACGTGGGCAAGCAGCCCCAAGTTTGGTTCAATAACATACATAGTTGAGATTACTCAACTCCATGTAATTTAACTCATAGATTAACTCTGTATAATTTGGTACACCCTACATTTTTTATTCAGTATCATAAGTGTTAGTGTTTTTCCACATCATTTAAAAGTCTATATGTAAAGATCATTTGTGATGGCTATTCCACCATTCAGTAGGCTATACCATATTTTACTAACTCATTCCCCTGCTATTAGACGTATGAGTGGTTTCCAAAGTTCTACTATGATAAATAATACTGAAATGAACGTCTTCATAAAGCTTTTTCTGCTGCTTACCTCCTTAGAATAGATTTCCAGAAGAGGAACTCTGGGTCAAAGTTTATGAACAGTTTCAAAAGACTTTTTGATATAATGATGTACAGAAGTAGCACTAAGATAGTTTGGAGCAATAGGGATTTCAACGAATAACTATGAAAATACCTGAAAAGAAGACAGAAAGGGAAAGATGGCATGGGGAATCTATTTAGAGTTGGGGCCTTGTTCTGAATAATATAAATAAATAGATGAAATTTCAAAAATACATGAAATAATTGTATGCTTTAAAGTCTTATCCCTGGATGTTTAGCTTTACTCATAGCTTACACTGAAGTATAAAGTTGGGGGAGTACCTGGCAGAGTGGGTAACAGCTGCTTACTCCTGGTACATTGGGACTTCTCAAGGAGCAATGCGTCCCCCACAACTGTCACCACAGTTTTGGTGACTACAGAAGTAGACGTGGTGACTACAGAAGTAGACTACAGAAGTAGATATGAGCTTAGAGCTGTCCATCTAAACTCCTTCTTGAAGAAACCGAAGCTCAGTATACCTCACACAGTGGTTCTTAACCCTAGCTGCATATTATAATCATCTAGGGATTTTTAGAAATCCAGGTTCTACCCCCAGATATTCTGATGCCGTTGGTCTGTGGTGGGACCCAAGCCATCTGTATTATTTAACAGTTCCTTAGGTGATACTAATATGACCTAGGATTGAGAAGCTCTGGTATAGCAGGAAAAATATGGGCTTTAGAGTCACTCATATCTGGGTCAAATCCCAGTCACTCAAATCTGGGTCAAATCACACAGCTTTGCCATTTATTAGCTGTGTGATTTTCATTAGGTTAATGACCTTTCTCCTCCTCAGACTCCTCATTTGTAAATCATAAGATTGTCATGAAGATTAAATGAAATAACATATATAAAGTGTGTTTCAAGGTTCCTGGCACACAGTTGACATTCAAAAATGTTGGGTCCTTTAGAATATACCTAAGGTCTCAAAGCTAGTTAGTTAATGGCCAAATTTAAAGGCCCGTCAGAACCATGCAGTGCAACCAGTAGGCACCCACTGAATACTTGTTGACATTCCTTTGATAGGATAGTCTTTGAACATGAATATGCATGTTACTGAGAAGTTCAAAATCCACGTTGGGTTGATATTAGAACAATAAGACCTTACCTCATAGAGAGAGATTAATCTCACTTACTAGGCATTAATTTGCATCCAATTTTTAGATCTTTAGCTAAAAAGGAAACATTTTTATTCTGATAAAACAATTGATTATGATTGATCTCCTGCTAGGAAAGAAATACTTTTATAATTACATGAATGTTTGAGAATGTTTATGTAACTCATGTAATAAGCTAAGGATATATTAGTTAAAATATCCTTTTTAAAAAATTGACAGGACAATTTTAAGACCCCTCAAGCAATGAGCTAATACTATTTCCCTTCTCACTAACTTTAGCCTAAAGGTCTTTAGCATAATATTTTTTGTCTCCATTCTCTGATAAATGATAGACAGATAGATAGGACAGGATTTAGTTTCAAAAGACCTGGGATTGAGGCCTGGCTCTGCCATTGACTGTGTGTAAACCTTGGATGATCATTTTTCTTTGCCCTTTGCCTTCTCATGAGTAAAATGAAGGCCTTCCTGGCATGATCTGGCTTTAGGACAAAGTGAGTGTAGAACTGTGATGCTGACCCAGTAGGACATAGTTATTAAATATTTATTAAGCACCTGCTGTGTGCCCAGCACTATAGTGGGAGGCCCTAGGGGAATAACAAAGCCTTGGGCCTTATGGGGAGTAGCTTAGAGGCTATCTAGAAGAAAATAAATCCCACAAATGAGGAACAACTAGGGGCCACTTTCCACCTAAGAGCTGTGATAAGTCCAGCCAAGCAACTCATGCAAGAAATAACTGGGAACATGTAAGAGATTACAACCACGGAGAAATGGAAGGGAGCTGAAATTCAATTTCTGCCTCTTAGCGCTTTATTTCTCTTTGGTCTCAGACACAAAGTCCTAGATGGTGATAACCTGAAACAAAACTGCGTAAAGCTCGATGGAGCCAGGCATTTCCTAACTGCACACTCCAGCCCTTCGTCCACATTCTACACCCCATTACTTTGCGCAGCTTCCAGCAGCCTCTGCAAGCCCCAGCCTTGGCCCCTTTCCTGCTTAGAACTTGTGTGCCTCCTACAGCTCTCGACAGAGCCCATACTGTGTAGTGGCTGCACAAAAGGGCACAGTATGCAAATGGCCGTGTAGGAAGTGTGGCAGCAGGAATGTTTCAGCTGTGCCATCTCACAGATGGCCCCTGGGAGGGCACGTTCCGAGCTGTGAGTCATAACCCTCGGCAGGGGTGAGCCGCAGATGAGGCTGGTGGGCATTTTCGTCTGACCCCATTCTAAGCAACTCCGCGAGTCCTTCAATTACGCATTTGTAACATTCTCTTCCAGCAGCCTGCGTGGGGGAAAAACAACCATGGCATCCCATATATGGAACCTCAAAAGTAAAGCTGCCTGAATAATGAAGATAGAAGATGAAGTTTGAGAAACTCACGATGGAAGAGTTTAACAACAGCTGCCTGTGAGAGTGTTGACTTGGAAGCTCTCGGAGCACTGGAAATGATTTCCTTAACAACGGAAGGAAAACTGAGCGGGGGACATGAGTGTTTCATTCATTTTTCAGACGAGTACAGCAGCATTGCCAGGGAAAGAGAATGACTGCTCTAGTTCCAGGTTTTCGCCTTTGGCTCAGCCATGGACTCCCTGTGTTTTCTTGTGCAAATCATTTCATCTCCCTGGGTCTCAGTTTATCCATCTGTAAAATGACCAGTTGATCCAAGTAAATTGTAAGGTCCTTCCTGACTGGAACATCCTGATTCTAGTCAAGCCATTTTGAAGGTTGCTAAATTTTGCAATGCTTCACCCAGAGAGCTCTAACTTGTGCAAGAGATGAATAAAGCACACTCATTGACTTTCTGACTCAGTGGGCTGGGGCACCTCCACACCGCTGTGCTGTGCTGTGCTGCGCAGGGATGACGGGTCTCTGCCCTAGGGAAGAGAGAGCTATTTTGAGGCCGGGCTGATTAGAGATAAGGTGTCTCCTTTCTTCACCGGGCTCTGGCCCTGACTCACCCAGAGCTCTTGGGCTTAAAGCTTGACCCTTAATGGAGGATGTAAGCTAACCCCTCTGCTTGCCTAGGAAACTGGCGCCCGGTACCCAGCTTCCCAAGCCCTTGCTTTATCAGCGTCCGTTAAAACATTCTTTGACCTCTCCTTGCTTAGAGAGCATCTTTGAAGAGCAGCCCTTGCTTGTAACCTCTCTCCTTGACATCTCTTATTTGCTCTTTCCTGTTATTCCCAGAGTCTTCTGGATTGTATAAAGGAGAACATCTCAGTAATCCTCTTAACAGCGAAGACATCTGGCCGCCCCTGTTGGGTCGGGGGATGGAAGTGTCACAAGATTCTTGAAAGAAGTACTGGGCAAAGCAGCAAAATACTTTTGCATGGAAAAGCCCAGAACATGAATACATGAGTGACACAAAAGATCACTAGAGTTATGCTGCTTTTTTTTTTTGAGTTATGCTGCTTTTAGTGCCAACAAAATTAAACTATAAGGCAAAATTATTCTAATATTTTAATTTAAAAACTTCTTTAAATCAACATATGTTTTTAAAAAGATACATTACGAAGTGCTTGAGTTTTTTCCTTGTGTGTGTGTGTGTGTGTGTGTGTGTGTGTGTTTTCCATTTATTTCCACTCTTGGTGTGTTATCTCTGATTGATTTGTTTATTTTTTGGCTTGGGTATGTTGAAAGTGCCCTCGTGACACTTGACATGACAGGACTGTGAGGCTGTGGCTTGGGCTGTGCCTGATTTTATTCAGTTGCTTCATTCCTAACAAGCTGGATGCAGATGGAATTGTTAAAAACTGACTCATGTTTCAAAGACACTTGAGAGGGTTCACCTCTTTAAAAGAAATGTGCACCGAAGCTGTTTCTAATGAGAATAATCACCCCTCTGTTTGTTTTGAAAATTAAGGTTTTTGAATTTTAAGTTTTCTTAAATTAAGAGACAAAATACAATGTGGAGAACACTGCTCTGGAGAAAGCTATGGAGTCACAATAACCCAAGACCGTGAGAAAATTATATTTACTTCTTTGAAGTTCTCGTTCTTTACCTGTGAAAATAGAATTGTGGGTATGTGTCGAATTCACAGCTGTGGAGCTGGATGGTAGAACAAAAAGAGGCCAGCCTGGGCTCTAGGAGCCTGAGTTCCAGTTCAGGCTCTGTCCCTGCCAGCTGTGTGACCTTGAAAAGGTCACTTTCTTCTTTGCACTTTGGTTTCCTCATCTATCATATGAGAAGTTTGTACACAGTGGTCTCTGAGTCTCTCTCAATTCTGACAGTTTAGGATTTGAACAATTTATTGTTTGAAAGAGGTACAAAGAAGAAAGAGGGGTTGGTAGTACTGATTTCAGTTCAAGTTATGAAGCAGTTTGTGCACCTGTGCCATCTTGGGGCTGCTTTAGGCCTTGTGGAAGATATGAATTCAAGCTTTCATTTGCTCAACAAATGCTTATGAGCACCTATTGTGTGCCAGGCACTGTGCTAAGGGTCAGGGATACAGACATGAATAAAACCCAGCATGTGTAGGGAGCTGTCAGTTACACAGAGGAGACAGGCACAGAAAAACCCATTTAAAAAATAATAATTTGCATAGTAAACCCATTAGGCTCTCAGATTCTTGATTAGCAACTAATATAACAAAGGGACATTCCTCACCCCACCTGCTCAGCTGTCACCTCACGCCTTCTCACAGTCACTGGGTAGAGGTGAAGCCAGGGCTGCACAGTGATTGTCTTAAAAATTTTATCAAGTGTGTGTGTGTGTGTGTGTGTGTGTGTGTGTGTGTGTGTGTGTGTGTGTGTGTATGAGAGAGAGAGAGGCGGAAAACCTGTATGTAAACATTACTCAGCTTCAATAATTATCAACCTTGTTTAATCTCTACCTTTCCTCAACTCCAGATTATTTTGAAGCAAACCAAAGACATCGTATCATTTCATCTGTAGATATTTAAGAATGTATTACTAACAAAACAGTGTTTCTTCTTTAAAGAACATCCTATAATGCTTGCAGTGGTCTGTTTCTTGATCTGCAGGCTGGCAATCTGGGTGTTTTCCCTTTAAAAAAATTCATCAGCTGAACACATATGGTTTGTTTCAGTGTATACACTATACTTCAATAAAAAGACAAAACAAAACATAACCACAACACCATTACCACAGTTCAAAATGTAACAGCAATTCTTTAATACTAGGTCTCTAACTAGTGAGGGACAAGTTTAAGCAATGTGGGAATCCAGCAATAAAAATAGGTGCAGGGCATGATGAGCAGGAGGGTCAACTAACCTGGCCTGGAGTTGGGGTAGGGGACACAGTTGGATGCCTAGAAAGTGCCACGGTCATGTCCCTCACTTCCCTGTCCTGTAGTGGCCACAGGAGACGCACACACAGGCATGCACAGGCATGCGCACGAAAGCGAGTGAGCGTGGTCTCAGAGGGTAGAACCTCTGGTAACTGCCTCTAAGTAGACATTTGGAACAGAGGAGAAAGTTCTCAGGGTTAGCTAGGGCCTCCACAGGACTGTGTAGAGATGGTGAAAGATCTCCCTGTCTGCCCACAGAAGGGAAGCCTGGGGCGCTTAGCATTCTCAGAGCTGCTCCAAGCTGGGGGCCCTCAGAGCCGGGCCCAGGCCACGTGGGTGGCTCAGGGTTCGCCCTGGGCACACCGCCAGCGCACACATGTGGCCATCCTGAGTGACGAAGAAGAGGCAAGAAAACGTACCTTTCTCACAGAGCTATTTTCCTTCGGATGTGCCCATACGCTCTATACGTTTTGTCTGGAATCCCTGGAAAGGCTCCCTTCTTGCTACCCCCACCCCTCAGAAGCTCCGCACATGGTTCAGAAAGAGCCAAGTATTTTGCACCTCCCCTGCCACCACCAGTACCACCCCATCCCTTGGATTTTTCAGCCTCTAGTCCTGCCCACGCTGTGGAGGCAGCTCCCCGAGGCTCCTTTCTTCCCTGCTCTCAGACAATTCCTCAAGGCCCAGCGTCTCTGCTTGGGGCTGCCCTGTGGGCCCACTCTGCGGCTGACCTCCGCGGTCAGTATCCTCAGGAAGGCTGCAGTCAGGGCGCAAACAGTCCCCGCCTCCAGGGCGGTTGGGAAGGCAAGAGAGGATGATGCAGCCAGTGCTCTCACCATGCAAGGAAGCTTTAATAAGCTTGAGTTTGGGGTATTAGTCCTGTTTTACTTTTACTTAAAAAATTTTCTGTTGCAGGAAATTTCCACGTTCACAGAGTAGCAGAGCACTCTGAGTCTCGTCCATTCATCACCCAGCTTCCGCAGTTATCAACTCACGGCTGATCCTGTCTCACTTGTATCTCCACCTCTTCTCTCCCTCCCATGTTTCCTTCAACAACTGGATTATTTCAAAGCTAATCTCAGGGAATCTGTTCAAATTCAAAAATTTTTAGTCCTTTTTGAGTAGGGTGTATTGGCATGACGCAATTTTAAAAAGTATGACAGGCTACAAAGAGAAAGGCGCTCCGTCCCTCCTTGCCTCTGCCTCACTGTGTGGTGGATTAATGTCCACTGCATTTTGTAGCTTCTCCCAGTAACACACGGAGTTGGGAATTCCCTGGCGGTCCAGTGGTTAGGATTCTGTGCTTTCACTGCCAAGGGCCTGGGTTCAATCCCTGGTCAGGGAGATCCCAAGAAGCGTGGCCAAAAAACCCCCCAGAAACAAAAAACAAAACCACGGAGTCCATTTCTCTACCTTGAATTTGGGCTTGGTTGTGTGAATTGCTTTGGCCAAGGGGACTTTAGCCAACATCACGCAGGTAAAGGCTTGAAAGTGTTTGTGCACTGGGCTCGCTCTCTTGCTTCTGGGGACTCTGTTGTCATGTGCAGAAGCCCCAGTCGAGCCAACCCACATAAACGTGAACTGGGTAAAACGGTGATGGTTTTCCGCTACTAAGTTTAGCCTGGGTTGCTGTATAGCACAAGTCAACTGCTACCTTCCCAGCTCTCCCACCCGCCCGGGGAACATTCCTTCCCGGGGGATATAATACTAGCAGCTCGTGCAGCCTTCCAAGACAGTCCGTGCATAAACAAGCATGTAAATACATGTTCTCCCTTCCCCACTCTCCTCTTTTTTTAAACAAACAATAACATACAGTTCCTAACCTAGTCATATTTGTTGGACGTAACTGTATTTTGGAGATCATTTCCTACCAGTGCACAAGGAGCTTCCTTTACAGCGTGCCATTGTATAAACACACCATACATTTCTTAATCAGGCCTTTGTTGATGGCATTTCGATTGTTTCCAGTCTTCTGCTATGAACTCCATCATCAGCACACATGGGAGTATGTCTGGAGGACAAACTCCTAGCTGTGCTCCCAGGGTACAAGCACAGTGGGGCACCACACAGAACCCAAGCTGTAGGGAAGGACAAGCTTTCTGTTCCTCGGGCTGCCTCTTTTCTACGGGCCACAGCTGTGCAGCTGCATATCCCCACAGTGTCCCTACCTGTCTCTTCTGCTGAGAAGGGCAAACCTGCCAGGAATGAGCCCTCTTGAGTCTGTCCAGCTCACCTGGCCTTCTACCGCCCAGGACACCACGGTGAGGGGTGCTCTGTCCCCGCCTCTCTTCCAGGCACTAGAATGTGACAACACTGACATGAGAAGCTTCTGGGGAGTGCACAGCTGTGATTCTGGGGACAGTTCAAATGAGTTATCATTTACTGACAGACACTAACAAGGCCAACAAAGGCAAGAGTCCTGGTACAAACAAACCAGTGTCTGGGGCAGCAGGACACAGGGGCCTGTGTAGAAAGAATTCTAATCAAACACCCTGCCCCGACGGCACCCCCAGGCCATGAACCCCAGGGAGTATTCGAGCCACAAATCTAAACAAACCAGAGCGGCCTGGATATGAAGTGTCCTTGCTGTATGGCGTAGGGGCTGACACAGAGCAGTGGAGTCCCTGCCGTGGACCCGTGAGCAAAGGCCCCCACCACCTCCCTGCTCCCCAGCGGGCTCCTCACTTCCTGTTCCAGTCCCCCAAGACCCACTTCTCAGAAGACTGGGCTCAGCTGGATCTCCCTGCTGCCTGGGAGGAAACAAGTTCCCAGAGGAGACTGGATCCCCACCCTGAGCCGCTGCCCTCTGCGTACTGCCCCCTGGGGAGCCGAGGCGGGAGTCGCTGTCTTTCTCTGCCACCGCGCCCCCTTCCTCTCTCCTGCTTGGTGGAGCTCAGCATCTGCTCTGTTCCTTGTCAACACTTACGTAAACCTCCCCCTTCCTCCCGACTCTGGGCCTCACGGCTTTGCTCGCAGACCCCTGTGGTTGCTCCCGGTTTGGCAGGCGGCCACCATGTTCAGTGCCAGAGGTGGCTGGCCCTCCTCTGCCTGGGTGTGGGGAGAATCCTGGGCTTGGAGCTCCCAGAGTGGGGAGACGGTTCTGTCCACACCTGATAAGACTGACGCCGAGGTGAGGTCAGAGCCCGGCCAGGAGCCGGCTGGCCCGGGGCAGATAACCTGAGGATACTCGGGGTCCTCGGTGGCTCTCGGGAGGGAAGATACCTGCGCGAGCAAAATAGCAAACTCCGGGGAACAGGGAGAAAGGAACAGGGAGTGGAAAGAAAGCCTGTGAGGGGGACCTGTGGTGCAGCCTTAGGGGTCTCCTAGGGGCCTCCATCTACCCACACTCATGGTCTTTATCTCCAAAGCTGGAGACACTCCGGAGAATTTTATCTCTCACTTCCTGTATCTCGGATGCTTGAGCTGCAGGAGAGTTGCACATTGCCAGGGGTTTTATTTACTCCCTGCCTGGGTCCCTCACGCCTGGAGAGGGTGGGCAAGGTTTCTCCTGATTTTCCTGCTGAAAAAATGGATCTTTAATAAATACTTGTCAGTTCATGGCTTAAAAAATCATGACTCTGCTTCTTGGGTAGAATTTAGTTTGGACAATACTAAATGGCTACTATTGATTGAGCCACAGCGGGCTGACGTTACCGCATTGAACCTCTCTGCAGGGTAGGTATGGCCTCCATTTAGTGGGGGAGAAAATGAAGGCACAGAGAGGCTGAAAGGCTTGCCCAAGCTCACACAACTTGCAAAAGGTTGGGCTGGGGTTTGAATCCCAGTCTGCAGGGCTCCAAAATTCAGGTTCCTTTCCCTCAGCACCTGAATGCTGCTGTGAGGTTGACGAGAAAAAACACTCAAGCTGGGAGCAAAACTTCCATCTTCTCCTCCTGCTTATTGTTTTTGGTTTGGGGCCCATGATCAGCCCTTGCACCATGGCCATCTCTGGGCACCATGCAGAGGGCAGGCATCAGCAGGTCACTGTGAATAAGCAGAGAGCAGGGCCCGGTTGACATTTGGCTTTGCACATAGCAGTGGGAGAGTAAATGAGGGCAGACCTCTTTCCCACTCCCCTGGCATGAACTGGCACTTGTTCTGGGCTAGTGAGAGGGTGGCTCACACAAATGTTGGCTGAGTATTTCTAAGGTTACTTAAATGGAACTAAAATGATAATAAAAATAATAAACTGTCAGATTCTTTCCCTTTATTCTAATCCCAAGTCTCTTATAAACTCTGTGCCTGTGGGCAATTTGGGGAAGTTGTATAACCTCCCCGAGGCTCATCTCTCCACTTTTATTTTTTGTTAATTTTTTATTTACTTATTTATTTAATTTATTTATTTTAAAAATTTATTTATTCGGCTGTGTCAGGTCTTAGTTGCGGCACTTGGGATCTTCATTGTGGCATGTGGGATCTTTGTTGTGGCGTGCAGGCTCTAGAGCGCGTGGGCTTAGTAGCTGTGACGTGTGGGCTTAGTTGCCCCGCGGCACGTGGGATCTTAGTTCCCCAACCAGGGATGGAACCCACGTCCCCTGCATTGGAAGGTGGATTCTTTTTTTTTTTTTTTTTTTAAGTTATTTTCTTTTTTTTGGCTGCGTTGGGTCTTCGTTGCTGTGCGCAGGCTTTCTCTAGTTGCGGCGAGTGGGGGCTACTCCTTGTTGTGGAGCACAGGCTCTAGGCGCACGGGCTTCAGTAGTTGTGGCACATGGGCTCAGTAGTTGTGGCTCGCAGGCTCTAGAGCGCAGGCTCAGTAGTTGCGGGGCATGGGCTTAGTTGCTCTGTAGCATGTGGGATCTTCCTGGACCAGGGACCAAATCCGTGGTGTCCCCTGCATTGGCAGGTGGATTCTTAACCACTATGCCACCAGGGAAGTCCCGGAAGGCGGATTCTTAACCATTGGACCACCGGGGAAGTCCCTCTTCACTTTTAAAACAGGATCATAACTGTAATGTGTTGTAAAACCCAATGCCTTGCACAGTGTTTGGCACATAGAACAGCCTCAATAAATGTTTGATGTTTGTGTGAATGCAATATAGGGACTGTCTGACTTATTTTGCTTTTCCTGTAGCACCTAGCATGTTCCGGACTTGTGCATGATTAATAAACATTTGTGACTTTGAGGTTGTCTTTATAGTTAAGAATGAGGACAAGCCCATTGAAAAAAAAACAACAAAAAAAAACCCCCAAAGAAACAAGCAAACAAAAAATCAGCTCCACTTAAACACAGAGAAACTCCTGTTAAGAGAGCCCATGATTTGCTGCAGAACCCATGGGGCACTGTGGTATTGGAATTAATAATAAAGGTGTGTTAATTCTCTGCCTTTGCCCCGGCTGCCTTCCAAGATGTAATGTGGAATCCTGCTGTTTCTGCTCCAGATAAATCACTGATAATCTTCAACCCACTGAGGGGCAAGTCATGGGGACGTACTCCCATGTCCACGGCACTGATGAAATCAGATTTCTTGGAACCCATTTACCAGCGGCTTTGAATTGGCCAGATTGCTTGCTGAGACTGAAATATTGCACACACGTGGCGACCTTGACTTGGCTGTTTCCATGAATCCTCTTTTCCCTTAAGCCATGGTTGACGTTTCCAAGTCAGATGGCAGGGATCGGGCTTCATCTTTATCTTTCCACTAATAATTATTGTCCAGATCTGGCCCACTCCCTGTGCACGCTCACTTCCTGGCATTGATTCTGCTCTGATGGGAGCAGAAAGGCTGGGAGGGGAGAGGAAGGTGGCTGCAGGTGACTTTGAGGGCTGACACCTTCTTTTCTCTTCTTGGTTCCTCCGCTGGGGCTCCTTTTGGGTAGCAGAACATTTTTCCCCCCACCTTCTGTCCACTCATCCATCTGTGCTTTCCTTTGTTTATCCATCCATTTATTTAAAACACACGAACTGAGACCCTGTTGAAGGGAAGCATTGTGGTGGCTGTGAGGGTACACAGAGAGGAGGGGAGATTTGGACTTGGCTTTTGAAGAGCTGAATGCAGGCAGAGAAAAGACATGAACCTAAATAGGGCTAACACCCCCAAATGCCAACAGTGGTTACCTCCAGGTAGCACATTTGCGTGGTTTTTAATCTCTTCTTTGTGAGTGTCTGTTTCTAATTTTTCCTTCAATAAGCATACATTACTATTTGTGTAACAAAAGTTATTCAAAAGGTGAGGGCTTCCCTGGTGGCGCAGTGGT
>NC_041214.2:51760661-51766332 GCF_002837175.3 Physeter macrocephalus | reverse complement strand
TGTGCTCCGCAACGGGAGAGGCCACAACAGTGAGAGGCCCGTGTACCACAAAAAAAACAAAACAAAACAAAAGGTGAGTACGTGGTAAACAGGTGCTAAGTGTACAGGGAGATGCAGATGAAAACACTGGGTAAGTAGAGAGGAGGAAAGTGGTATTTCCAGCCCAGGTGGATTTGCAAAGACTTTAGAAGAAGGTCATCATTGAGCTGGGCCTTGAGGCTGGAGGGAGACCTTGCAGTGGTTGTCTGTGGGGTGCCCTGCCCAGCACTTCTCCTCTCCTCTCCTCTGACTAGCTCCCCTCTCTGTGGCCTGCAAGGAGTTACCTCTTTCCCAGCTGACCTTGCCCTCATCCCCATGGTATCATGTGGCTCCTTAAGAAACGCCCTTGGGACTTCCCTGGTGGCACAGTGTTAAGAATCCGCCTGCCAATGCAGGGGACACAGGTTCGAGCCCTGGTCTGGGAAGATTCCACATGCCGCGGAGCAACTAAGCCCATGCGCCACAACTACTGAGCCTGTGCTCTGGAGCCCGCGAGCCACAACTACTGAAGTCCGTGTGCCTACAGCCCGTGCTCTGCAACAAGAGAAGCCATCGCAATGAAAAGCCTGCTCACTGCAACGAAGACCCAACACAGCCATAAATAGATAAATAAATAAATAAATTTATTTATTTATTTTTAAAAAAAGAAACGCCCTTATCTGAAAGCTTGGGAGGGCCCATCCTGGGGGCAAGAGGGAAAGCTAGAGACACAGATTTCAAAGGTGAGGGTTAGAGGCCATGCCCTCTGCCCTCTCGTTCTATAGATTCCCTGAGTAAACCAAGGACAGGCAGCTAGACCCCAGGCCTTGCACAATTCCAGCTATGTGACATACTGGCAGCCGCACACTCAAATCATTTTGATCCCTCAACCTCTGCCCCCCAGCCAACCCCGGCTTCAACATCTTGTCTGCTCAAGAACAGTGTTCAGAGAATATAGGCTGCCACCCAGCTCAGGCGTTTCTCCTCGGGGAGGGGTCCCTGACCCCAAAAACACGCCTGGATCAGCTGGCCTGACTGTGACTCTCTGGCTGAGATGGGGGCTGTCTGGACGCGTGGGTGGAGGCAGCAAGGTCACGTGGCTTGTTTCTGTTTCATCTCACTCAGTTACTTTAGCAACAGGAGACAGCAGGAGGCCAAGCACCACCCACCACGGCCTCATCCATCAGTCCCTGGAGAGGTGCAGGGGGCAGAGGCAGCTCTCGGAAGTCAGGAGGCGAGGGTCCTGCCCAGGTTCTCCTGGTCCCTGGCTGGCTGCTCCCAACAACTTACCTCCTCCCTGGGCCTGTTCTAGACAGAATGGGCGCCAAGTGCTCTCTGGACGCAGCTCAAGGAGGCATAGAGGAGCACAGTCCTCTGGGGAGAAGACCGTACTGTTTCTGCTCTCGGTGGCTTTGGCAACTATTTGTCAGCCTGTCTTCTGCGACTTAACTTGTCCCTCACCACCTGTGATACAGAAATGTTTGCTGACCAAACAGGCAATTGAACTCCAAGGAGGCCAGCACTTGGCAGTGCCTGGCCTACCAGGATGGATATTTCTTTAGCTGGGGAAGGAGGTAAACCTGGCTTTGGTTCCTAAGCATGAACTTGTAGAAGAAAAGAGATTGAGATAAAAAATAATTATGAGCAGCTCAACTCTATAAATATCTGTAACAAAAAAATAAATAAATAAAAGTAATACCTTCGGCATGGTCTTTGAAATTCTCAGAAAATTGTTACATCCATTCTCGTGTCATGTTCTCATAACCATCCAGAGAGGCAGGCAGAGGAGACAGGATGACGTCCATGCTGCAGTGGAGGACGTTGAGTTCCAGGGAGGCCGAAGATCCCAGGGTTTCTTGGATAATGGCTGAGCCAGACCTGGACCTCTGCCTTCTGGCCGCAGGACCTTTTCCTTAGACATGACCCATGAGAGCTATTACAAAGCAGAAGCATTCTCCAGCCTTGATTCTCTCCAGGTCATGATTCTCAGACTTAACACACATAAGACATCTTTCTGAAGAAGAAAGAAAACAAAGGTGCATTCATCCAACAAACAATTTTACTGCACATCTCCTATGTGCCAAGCTCTGGGCTAGGCACCAAGGATTCAAAAATGAACAAGGTGTGGTCTCCACTTCGGAGAAGCTCCATCTATTAGGCACTTACTCTTGCTTAATTAAATCTCCCATTTTGGTGTTGGATGGAATCACCAACCATGAGATCCTCAAAGTAAAACCTCCCACTCTGCAACCATTTTTGTATCCCAACAGAACTCCAGCAGGCTGCAGCTATGATAAGAAAAGGTACGCTTCTCCTAAAATTCCTGGGAGGATAACCAGGAACAGGGAGTAAAGATGAAAAGACTTAAGCAGATGTTAAAGCCACCCCTGGCTCTGGGATGGGGCCTGGGCTGCAGGGAGGTGAGAGAGGCCCCCTGGCTTGGTCAGGAAGTGCTTCCAGGAAACCAGTGGGAAGCAGCCCGCTGGGCCAAGGGTCAGGGGCTGACAGGGTGTCAGAGAGGAGCCTTGAGAACAGGTGCAAAGGGATGCCAAAGGAACCTGAAGTCCTTTCTCTGAACATGCACAGCCATTAAAGTCCTATTTCCACAGATGGGGACTTGGGGGCCACACCCCACCTACAGCAAATCACGTTCTGACTTGATGTGTAGAATCTAAAAGGCAGAGGGGGACGTCCCTGGCGGTCCAGTGGTTAAGACTCCGTGCTTTCACTGCAGGAGGCACAGGTTCGATCCCTGGTCGGCGAAACTAAGGATCCCACATACCATGTGGCAGCTTTGACAATGGGGGACCAGTCACTGCAGCCTAAGGAAAACTGTTTAGCATTTTACCTCTTTCCTTACACTGGGGCCAACCGTGCCTTGTCCTAGGAACAGAAAAAGTGTTCGACAGCTTTTAGACTCTCTTAAAGCAGCTTTTATCTGCTCAGTGACATGGCAGTGAGAGGACACGTTTCCACCTGAAGAACCCAAACTTTCCAGGTCTAAATAGGGTTCCAATGATACACTCTTAACTGACAGGAAACAATCTCTACCTTAGATTTCTGCTTTCCTCTGCAGAATTTGTAGTCCAGCACATACTGTGGGTTAACCTCGGCAGCCCCAAAGACACAAGGGAAAGGGATTCAGAAAAACCCCACGGCTGAGTGAGTTGATGATACAAGCAGGGACATCAGAAGGCAAGTTAGCGCTCACGGGTTTCAGTTGTAATGTATAGGGATGTAACCCGTAACACAGGAAAAGAAATTCCTTGTGTTGTCTTGTTTTGTTTTGCTTATTAAGACCACCTCTCCCATCTTTAAAACAGCAAAGAAATGCTATAAGACCTGGACCATTGGTGCAAGTGACAAGCGGAGTTGAATTATCCTCGTGTGATAATCATGCGAAATTAGACCTGCAAAGTGGAAGAGGCCTTAGAGATCATCTAACTGACTGATTATTTTTCTGTGAAGAATCTGAAGCCTCCATCATAAAAATAATAAGAGTGGGGACTTCCCTGGTGGTCCAGTGGTTAAGAATCCGTCTTGCAATGCAGGGGACGCCAGTTCAGTCCCTGGTCAGGGAACTAAGATCCCACATGCCACGGGGCAACTAAGGCCGCATGCCACAAGTAGAGAGCCCATGTGCCCTGGAGCCTGCGTGCCACGACTAGAGAGAGAAAACCTGCAAGAAAAGAGAGAGAAAACCTCCACAACTAGAGAGAAGCCCGCGCACCGCAACGAAAGAGCCCGCGTGCCACAACTAAGACCCAATGCAGCCAAAAATAAATAAATAAATATTAAAAATATAGTAAGCCTGGTTACCTATCATTTATTGGCCTCCCACTTGGAACCCAGTGCTTGTGTAAAGAACTTGTATGAGTTTGCTAGGGTGGCTGTAACAAGGTACCACAAACTGGGGGCGGGGGGGGGGCGGGGCAGGGCTTGAACAACAGCAATTTGTCTCACGGTTCTGGGGGCTACAAGTTTGAGATCAAGGTGTTGGCAGAATTGGTTCCTTCTGAGTGCTGACTGAGAGAAGCCGTCTCATGCCTCTCTCGCCTAGCTTCCGGTGCTTTGCCGGCAATCTCGGGTATTCCTTGGCTTGTGGAAGCATCACCCTGACCTCTGCTTTCATATTCACCTGGCATTCTCCCTGAGCACATGCCTGTGTCCAAATTTCTTTTTTAAAATAAGGACACAGGTCAGATTGAATTAGGGCCCACCCTAATGACCTCATCTTCATTTAACTAACTGTATCTGCAATGACCCTATTTCCATATAAGGTTATATTCAGAGGTACAGGGGTTAAAGCTTCAACAAATGAATTTGGTGGGGGGACACAATTCAACCCATAACAGAACTCTGCTTACATTGTATCTGGTCCTCAGAGCAAGGCTGCAAGGTTGGCATGATCCGTATTCTACAGATGGGTCAGGCCCCGCTCGAGAAGTGGGCAGCACTGAGGGGCACAGCCAGGTGGTTGTGAACAGCTTGGAGTCTGGACCCAGGCTGCCCGGGTTGGTGGCCCAGCCTCACCTCCCGCGAGTTAATGAATGTGGGACATTGTTTCACCTCCCTGTGCCTCAGTGTCTTCATCTGAAGAAACAGGGAGAATATAATTTCAAAACCTTAAACGTTCCAAATGCCAAAAATTATAACTCATTTGGCAGCAAAACCTGATCTGAAATAAACTCATTTGCTAGAGAAACCTGTCTTGAGTTACATGAGGCTACTTTACGTACGCACTATATACATCTCACTAAAGAAATATGAGTACATTTGATTACAGGATGCTGTCACAGATGCTACAGGATATTATGCAGCCTACAGTACATGCAATGCATTCACTTTCTCAAATCCCCAAGTTCTGACACACCAAACACTGCTGGCCTTGAATATTTGTTTTTGGATACATCTTTACTGGAGTATAATTGCTTCACAATGCTGTGTTAGTTTCTGTTGTACAACAAAGTGAATCAGCTATACATATACATTATCCCCATATCCCCTCCCTCTTGTGTTTCCCTCCCACTCTCCCTATCCCACCCCTCTAGGTGGTTAGAGAGCACTGAGCTGATCTCCCTGTGCTATGCGGCTGCTTCCCACTAGCTATCTATTTTACATTTGGTAGTGTATATATGTCCATGCCACTCTCTCACTTTGTCCCAGCTTACCCTTCCCCCTCCCCGTGTCCTCAACTCCATTCTCTATGTCCGCGTCTTTATTCCCGCCCTGCCACTAGGTTCATCAGTACCACTTTTTTTTTTTTTTAGATTCCATATATATGTGTTAACATATATAAGATTATACTATACATACATAGTATACAAAAATAACATACATATTTGTTTTTCTCTTTCTGACTCACTTCACTCTGTATGACAGACTCTAGGTCCATCCACCTCACTACAAATAACTCAGTTTCGTTTCTTTTTATGGCTGAGTAATATTCCACTGTATATATGTGCCACATCTTCTTTATCCATTCATCTGTTGATGGACACTTAGGTTGCTTGCATGTCCCGGCTATTGTAAATAGTGCTGCAATGAACATTGTGGTACATGACTCTTTTTGAATTACGGTTTTCTCAGGGTATATGCCCAATAGTGGGATTGCTGGGTCATATGGTAGTTCTATTTTTAGTTTTTTAAGGAA
>NC_041214.2:51758514-51760207 GCF_002837175.3 Physeter macrocephalus | reverse complement strand
GATGTTGAGCATCTTTTCATGTGCCTCTTGGCCATCTGTATGTCTTCTTTGGTGAAATGTTTATTTAGGTCGTCTGCCCGTTTTTTAATTGGGTTGTTTGTTTTTTTGATATTCAGCTCCATGAGCTGTTTGTATATTTTGGAGATTAATCCTTTGTCCGTTGTTTCATTTGCAAATATTTTTTTCCCATTCTGAAGGTTGTCTTTTCATCTTGTTTATGGTTTCCTTTGCTGTGCAAAAGCTTTTAAGTTTAATTTGGTCCCATTTGTTTATTTTCATTTTTACTTTTACTACTCTAGGAGGTGGGCCAAAAAAGATCTTGCTGTGGTTTATGTCATGGAGTGTTCTGCCTATATTTTCCTCTAAGAGTTTTATAGTATCTTGTCTTACGTTTAGGTCTTTAATCCATTTGGAGCTTATTTTTGTGTATGGTGTTAGGTAGTGTTCTAATTTCATTCTTTTACATGTAGCTGTCCAGTTTTCCCAGCACCACTTATTGAAGAGGCTCTCTTTTCTCCATTGTATGTTCTTTCCTCCTTTGTTGTAAATTAGGTGACCATATGTGCATGGGTTTATCTCTGGGTTTTCTATCCTGTACTATTGATCTATATTTCTGTTTTTGCGCCAGTACCATACTGTCTTGATTACTGTAGCTTTGCAGTATAGTTTGAAGCTGGGGCGCCTGATTCCTCCAGCACTGTTTTTCTTTCTCAAGATTGCTTTGGCTTGGGCTTCCCTGGTGGTGCAGTGGATAAGAATCTGCCTGCCAGTGCAGGGGACACAGGTTCGAGCCCTGGTCTGGGAAGATCCCACATGCCACGGAGCAACTAAGCCTGTGTGCCACAACTACAGAGCCTGCACTCTAGAGCCCACGAGCCACAACTACTGAAGCCTGCATGCCTAGAGCCCGTGCTCCGCAACAAGAGAAGCCACCACAATGAGAAGCCCACACACCACAACGAAGAGTAGCCCCCACTCGCTGCAACTAGAGAAAGCCTGCATGCAGCAACAAAGACCCAACGCGGCCAAATAAATAAATAAATAAATAAATTTATTTTTTAAAAAAAGATTGCTTTGGCTATTCAGGGTCTTTTGTGTTTCCATACAAATTGTAAAATTTTTTTGTTCTAATTCTGTGAAGAATGCCATTGGTAGTTTGATAGGGATTGCATTGAATCTGCTGATTGCTTTGGGTAGTATAGTCACTTGCACAATATTGATTCTTCCAATCCAAGAACATGGTATATCTCTCCATCTGTTTATGTCATCTTTGATTTCTGTCATCAGTGTTTTATAGTTTTCTGAGTACAAGTCTTTCTCCTCCTTAGGTAGGTTTATTCCTAGGTATTTTATTCTTTTTGATGTAATGGTAAATGGGACTGTTTCCTTAATTTCTCTTTCTGATTTTTCCTTGTTAGTGTATAGGAATGCAAGAGATTTCTGTGCATTAATTTTGTATCCTGCGACCTTACCAAATTCATTGATTAGTTCTAGTAGTTTTCTGGTGGCATCTTAGGGTTTTCTATGTATAGTATCATGTCATCTGCAAACAGTGACAGTTTTACTTCTTCTTTTCCAATTTGGATTCCTTTTATTTCTTTTTCTTCTCTGATTGCCATGGCTAGGACTTCCAAAACTATGTTGAATAAAAGTGGCAAGAGTGGACATCCTTGTCTTGTTCCTGATCTTAGTG
>NC_041214.2:51741369-51758257 GCF_002837175.3 Physeter macrocephalus | reverse complement strand
GAATTTTTGTGTCTATGTTCATCAGTGATATTGGTTTGTAATTTTATTTTTTGGTGAGATCTTTGTCTGGTTTTGGTATCAGGGTGATGGTGGCTTTGGAGAATGAATTTGGGAGTGTTCCTCCTTTTGCAATTTTTTGGAAGAGTTTGAGAAGGATTGGTGTTAGCTCTTGTCTAAATGTTTGATAGAATTCACCTGTGAAGCCATCTGGTCCTGGACCTTTGTTTGTTGGAAGATTTTAAATTACAGTTTCAATTTCATTACTTGTGATAGGTCTGTTTATATTTTCTAATTCTTCCTGGTTCAGTCTTGGAAAATTGTACCTTTCCAATAATTTGTCCGTTTCTTCATGGTTGTCCATTTTATTGGCATAGAGTTGTTTGTAGCAGTCTCTTATAATCCTTTGTATTTCTGTGATGTCAGTTGTCATTTCTCCTTTTTCATTTCTCATTTTATTGATTTGCATCCTCTCCCTTTTTTTCTTGATGAGTCTGGCTAAGGCTTTATCAGTTTTGTTTATCTTCTCAAAGAACCAACTTTCAGTTTTATTGATCTTTGCTATTGTTTTCTTCATTTCTATTTCATTTATTTCTGCTCTGTTCTTTATGATTTCTTTCCTTCTACTGACTTTGGGTTTTCTTTGTTCTTCTTCCTACTGTTCCTGTTCACTGAAGAATTCAAAGAGGAAATAAAAAAGTACACAGAAACAAATGACAATGAAAACACGATGACCCAAAACCTTTGGGATGCAGCAAAATCTGTTCTAAGAGGAAAGTTTATAGCAATTCAGTCTCACCTCAAGAAAAATCTCAAATAAACAATCTAACCCTACTCCAAAAGCAACTAGAGAAAGAAGCCTTGAATATTTTGAATTAAGTGATCGTGAACCTGCTGTCTGTCTGTCTGTCTATCTATCTATCACAGGGTTGTAATGAGGATTAAATGAGTTAATATTTGCACAGTGCTTAGAACATTACCTGGCACATAGTAAGCACTATGTGCATATATTTTAAATAAAATAATTTAAAAAATAATGACTGTCTTGTTTAAATCACTCAGGTGGTAACCAGGAGAGAAGGTTCTGGCCACTGAGTGCAGGCACGTCTGACACTGGAAGCTGTGCTTTCTGTGTAGCCTGAGACACCTCTGACACACCAGGGCTGGGACTCATGTCCTTTGGTCCTTAAAACTAGCCTTGTTTATACAGTAAGCTGAAGCACTCTCTACCTTCTGAGAGGATTATTCAGTGAAACCAGGTCTCCTATTTGTATTAGTTTGGTAGGGTTGCCATAGTAAAGTACCACAGACAGGGTGGCTTAAACAACAGAGGTTTATTTTCCCACAGTTCTGGAGGCTGGAAGTCTGAGATCAAGATGTCTGCAGGGTTTTTTTCTGAGGCCCCTCTCTAGCTTACAGATGGCTGCCTTCTCCCTGTGTCCTCACATGGTCGTCCCTCTGTGTGTGCCTGTGTCCTAATCTCCTTTTCTTATAAGGACACCAGTCATATTGGATTAGGGCTCATTTAAAGACCTTATTTGAACTTAATTACCTCTTTAAAGTCTCTGTCTCCAAATACAGTCACATTCTGAGGTCCCAGGGCTTAGGACTTCAATATATGAATTTGGGGGTGTGGCTCACAATTCAACCCCTGCCACTATTTTAAGACACTAGATGAACTACCTCTCACACTAGCTGTACCCCATACACATGCTGGCTCTTTCCTGCCCCAGTGTTTTTCGAAGTGTGGTCCAGGATCACCTAGAGTCCAATCACTTGGGCCCTTAATAAAAATAAGTTTGCCCCCTCAGCCTGTGAATCAGAATCTGGAGGAGGGGATTGCAGGCCCCAGGTATGGAGCTTGCTTGTTTTTTTACATTTATATAAAGGCTTAGTCTAATTAAAGAGATTCAGGAAAAGTCAGGTAGCATGGTAGCTCCCACCTCATCCCCAGCCCCCCTGCAGTCTCCTCCCCCACCTCTGACACCCCACACCCAAAATGGTTGCAAGAGGAGCTGGAGAGAGAGAGGCAGCCCCATGGGAAGTTGGAGGGGAGAGCACAGTGCATCCTGATGTCTCCTATAGTGTGGGTCACCCTACAGGGCAACATAGAGCCTACTTTCCCACTCAGAGCCTCGGGGTCCCCTTCAGCGCAGACAGGCAGAGCTTTGCAGCGTAGGTGCCAGCAGGGGAGGCCGTCCTCCCAGGCAGTGCCAGGGTGCAGCCTGACCTCGGGCTCCAGTCATTTCCCATGTGCAGCACCCCTGCCCCTCTCCCCAGCTCCTGGAGACCTGGAAGCTCTCCCTTGCCCCTCAGATTAGCAGAAGACTTGAGCCTTGGATCGTATTTAAGAGACAGCGATGGGGCATTTTCCAGAGCCCCATGCTGAAGCAGGGAGCAGAGAGTGAGGTAGCTCCTGCATCCGCGGACTCCGCTCCAAAACATCCAGTGATGTCGCGGGAGGTGGGGTCACACTGGCTGCCCGCAAGCTGATGTCGGGCACGGATTTACCATTCGCACGAGCACAGCCGATTAACCACGACCCAACCAACGTGAGCCTCTAGAGTGGGTGTCTGCTGCAGGTGTGTGTGCACACACCCTGTCCCACACCCGTGTCTGGGTGGCCACTAGCAAAACAGCGGTGAGCCGGACCCTAACCTGAAAAGGTTTTCCCAGCACCGTGACAACCATCAAAGCGAATGGCGATAATCCATCCTTCACCTTTCTTTGCTGGTTCTGGCTTAGATTCCTCATGTCTTAAAATACTTGCTTGGCTGGCAGTGACTCACCTGGACTGGCATTGAACAGAACAGGCAGGAGGTGCTTCCTTCTGAAGAACCGTCACAAACCTGCACAGCATCTGAGGTCTTTCATGTCACACATTGTTCCTGTCAAAGTGGAGACGTATTTCCTACTCTCTCGTCAAGGTTGGAGCTGCCAAAGAAAGTAAAGTGATTAGGATGTGTCAAACTTTGGCACTTGTCCTAAACAGTGTTTAAAGAAATCAGGTTTATCTGAGAATCTCTACCACATCCTCTACCCAGTGCAACAGGGGCCCTGTTTTTGATAGGACACTCTCAAAATTGAAAGTTCATAGGTAGAATCAGTCACCTCCGTGTCGGGTCCTCTAGTGGCATCTCAGGCAGTGTCAAGCTCTAATTGTTGGGATTTCATGAATTCTGAGTACTTCACTGATTTAAGAACTCTCTGGAAGCTGGTAATTTTGAAACTGCATTGTTTGTAAACTTGCAGGGTCAAAAGTTTTACTGTCCAGTAAACTGTGTTTATTCATCCTCTCTTGATTCCACCTGAATTCTACAGGCTGTAAATTGAGGTTTATTGGAAGTCAGACCTGGAGTCAAATCATAGGTTCGCCACTTATTAGCTGTGTGACTTTGGCCAAGTTACAGCACTTCTCTGAATGTTTCCTCAACTGCCAAAGTGGAATTGATACAATCTTCCACATTGCACAGTAGTGACTATTAAAAGAGATCACGAATGTCACAGTTGCCAGCACAGAGTCTGACCCATAGAGGCGCATTCCTTTTCACATCTCTCCTTTTCCCCCTGCTATTTGAAATAAGCATCATTTCTGGCTCACTAATGTTCTAATATTGGCACATTTCAGTATGTGGTTTTGCTTTTAGAATGTCATAAATAAACCTCCAGGAAAAATTAGAAATGATCAGTATACAGAGCCCAAGACCAGCAGTCGCTGAAGTCAGGAGAGGTGGTTTGTATGTTCAGACAGAAAGACAGGAGCAAAGAGACTTGGCGGGAGTAAGCAGCAGCAGGTTCCTCTTGAAAGCTTCCTTAAGAATTCTCTGTGAAGTGTGCTAAGTCGGGGGCAGCTCCAGGGGCACAGGCAAGGTCCCCGGGAGCCCAGCCATCGCCACACGCGGCCTCCATCCTACACACCATCCCCCGCCGTCCACCCCTGGTCGGGTCCAGCTCCAGTCCCCGCTGACTTCTCCAGCTCTTCCCATCAGAACCTCAGGTTTTATTATTTGCTGGGTTTTCCCCTCATTCCTTCATCTCTTTGGTCTCAGCTTCCAACCAAAGAAAGGACAGGTTTGAGCCCCGCTACACCCCTTATTAGTTGGGTTATTATGGATAAATTACTTAGCCTCTTTGAAACTCAGTCTTCCCATCTGTAAATGGGGATCCTACATCGTTAGGTTGTTATATAAAGACCAATGTGAATAAAATGCATGTCAAAGTATTTTGCAAAGTGCTGAGAAAAAAAAGAATTCAAATCCCTCTTAGCATGTATACCTCACTGGCACATAGCAGGTGCTCAAAAATATACTGTAGGTCACGTTTTGATTACAAATCTTTGCCATGGGAATGCTGTGCAACACTCCAACGCACCAGGGGTCCTCCCAAACAGTCCTCCAAGGGGCCCAAGGGTTCCTGGGTGGTTTCTGCGGAGAATCTGATATTTGCTGTGCGTTCGCCGTGTCCAGGCTCAGGCCTGGGGACAGCCTGTGCAATCTCCAAGGGATAGGTATTAACCAAGGTTCTCTCACCACGTGTGTGGCAAGTGAAGCCACATCAAGACTAATAATCCAGATATTAGTTTGTTACCACCATCTCTTACACAGAACTTAATCCCAGCAAAGCGCCTTCCCTCCTGTACATTTGGGGAGCCCCTGGGGTAAGATGTCTTACCCGTTCTCACCAACACATCAATGGCTGGGTGCCAGGTCCCACCCCTTTCCCTGCTCTGCCTCTTCGCCCAGGCAAGACTGCACTGTGGAGAAGATGCCTTTCACCCTGTTATGCTCGTTTCTGGGGTCCCCATTACCGTGAGCTTGTACCTCTGCAAACAATCTGTTAGCTTTTAGAGATGGCTTTGCCCAGGAATCAGACTTGGGGTAGGGCCCAGAACAGATTAACCGCTGTTAGCACAGTGTACTCAAACCTACTCCCTTCTTGGACCTGGATGCTTTGCCCCTTGGCGAGCTCACCATGCTGGGCTCCTGGCAGCCACTCCAACCCCTGGGGTTTCCCCACTAGCTCAGCAGATGGGACTGAATCCCAGTGCAGGCTCCAGCATGCAGGCTCCAGCTACACCAATGAAGAAAGGAAGGCTCAGAGGGGAAAGGAACTTACCCAAGGTCACGCAGCCAACAGGCGGCAGACAGCCAAACCCAGAGCAAAGTCCAAATCCCATGTTCTCTCTGATCCAAATCCCATGATCAAAGTGGCAACGTGACACGCTGTTCTGACCCTGGCGTCCCTACAGCAGGGCACACTGTGCCGGTCACTGTTTACTGTACGTACTTTTCTCCTCCCCAGAGACTTCAGTCTCTTTCTGCTTGGTTTCTATTTGGATTTATGCTTTCAACATAAAAAGCTGGGGATTCCTTGCCATTTCACCCTCCTTAGCTCCCTCCCATTAGACTCATAATTTATCTCCATGTTATTTGGCTCGTGGTTAAAAGTACCGTGGTGCTTATACAGAGATGAGAGAACAAGCAGGTCAACCTTAGCCAGGGTTAGTAGATCTGAGAAAAACACAAACCCCTTGGCTCGGTTCCCGAAGCCCCTACAACTTGGCCACCCTACACCAACCCTCTGCTCCAGCAGAAAGGTCCTGACCCTGAGTTCTCCTCATTCTGTCCCCAGTGTAGCCTGGTGCCTAGAGGGGTGGGGCCTGTGCCCCCCATGTGCTCACACTAACACAGCTGTCCCTCCCAGCCCATTCCAATGACCTGGCGTCTGCCCCTCTTCCTCACTGACACTCCAGTTCCCAGCAGGGATCCACACCCAGTCCTGGCCCCAGCCCTCTTGGCCCAAGACCTTGACTTTCTATTGTGGCCTTGCCAAAGCTCTTCTCAGGGAGCTAGATGCCCCTTTTTCCCAAGATGCTGCCAGGGGATCTGCCTCCATCTAAACAAACCTCCTGACCCCCATTTCCTCCCCAAGCTTGAACTCTCCCGACTGCCCTAGACTTGGGCTGTTATCAGCTCCACTCATCAGATGAGGAAACTCTTTTTTGGGAGGGAGGGGACGCACACCAGCCTGGCCTCCTGAGCTGGCCACTTCCTGGGGTCAGGCGACTTGTCATTTTCTTTGGTGGGCTCCTAATGTACCAGCAACCATGGCTCTTGGGTGCTCAGTCAATGCAGGGGTGAGGGTAGGGGGACTGAGTCTTCAGATGGACTTCTTAAAGACCTTAGTTTACCGCATACCCCCCCACCTCACATTCCTGGTCCTTCCATTCTTTCTTTTTTCTCCATAGCCCTTATCACCATTCTGATAGCCTATGGGTCCCCCTCTCCAAGTAGAGAAGTGAGCTCCCTGAGACCTGAGGCTGCTTTGCTTGAGCACCTGGCCCACGGTGGGTGCTCAATAACTCTCTATGGAACGGATGAGTGGAATGCCCGCGGCCTTGGCAGGCAGCACCAGAGCGCATACACCGAGGTGCTGGGAAGACCAGGAGCTCTCGTTTCTCAGCTGTCACAGAGGCAAGCTGCCTCAGGGCTGCCAAAGAGGATTTCCACACCTCTTCCATCTTAGCAGGGGCAATAAAACGTCCACAAGGGCTTCCCAGCACTGCACTGGGTGTGGGAAAGGAAAAGCCTTCCCGCAGCTTCTTAACCTGGCTGGACTCGGCCATCCACCCTGCTGAAAACGGGATTGTACCTGATGCTTCTGCACGCCCTAGGCCTGTCATACCCCGACCCCGCGGCACCATCTCTCCTTCCCAGACACGAGCTGTCTTACCCACCTTTACACCCCAGTGCCCGGCACAGTGCGGAGAAGCTATGAAGCGTGTGATAGATATTTGATGAATGCCTGGATTCCACGTGAGAAAGGCAGCCCCTTCTGAATTAATTAGGTGACTCAAAATGCCAGGGCAGGATGAGTTTATTTCTCCTTTATTGTGATTAATGATTTTATTTTTCCAAAGAGTTTTTCAATTCTGAGATTTAAGTTTTATATACTGTAAATTTTAAGATATCCCTCCTTTCAAAACAGACACAGCATAAATTTTAGAGTAAAACTGATGGTTATGTTTTTTCTCCCTAGAACTTAAATATCTCCTTTTATTGAGGGCCGATTAAAAAAAAAATGTGGAGTGTTTTATGATACTGAAAATAAAAGTCTGTGAGGAAAAGCTGATGTTGTCTTTACTATCTCTCTTGGAATAATTAAACTTCGTATTTATTACAGAAAGCTTTTTTAAAAAAAAAACAAAAAACAGGCAACAACTAATTATCCAGTTTCTCTTGGATTTAGGAGAGGGTGATTTACTTTCAAAAGAGGAAATAAGACACAGAGAAAAAGTAAGACAGTTGTTGTCACATCCAAAAGAGGAGAGACCAAACAATTTCTAAATGGAACTATTTATGGATACTAAACCAGACTGGACATTTCATTGATTATATTCCTCAAATTCAACGATCAGAAATTAATTTAGTCAGTGTGGTAAGAAAATTTAAGAAGAGAAAAATTCTGCTTTATGATTTTCTTCTTTTTTTTTAAATTTATTTTTGGCTGCATTGGGTCTTTGTCGCTGCATGCAGGCTTTCTCTAGCTGCAGCAAGCGGGGGCTACACTCTTCGTTGCAGTGTGTGGGCTTCTCACTGTGGTGGCTTCTCGTGTTGTGCAGCACGGGCTCTAGGCTCGTGAGCTTCAGGAGTTGCAGCACGCGGGCTCCATAGTTGCGGCACGTGGGCCCTAGAGCACATGGGCTTCAGTAGTTGTGGCTCGCGGGCTCTAGAGCACAGGCTCAGTAGTTGTGGAGCACGGGCTTAGTTGCTCCGCGGCATGTGGGATCTTCCTGGACCAGGGATCAAACCCGTGTCCCCTGCACTGGCAGGCGGATTCTTAACCATTGCACCTCCAGGGAAGTCCTATGACTTTCAACATTAGTTGTCTATGCTGATCACAATTTATGGATAAGTGTACAGGGGCCAGTTCACTTCATGCTGTGGAAACACTCCATTCGTCCCTGAGAGTTTTAGAAAGTTAAACCCCAGAAGGCAGTGTGGTGTTCCTCTGTTATGCCTGCCTACATAACAACCAGTACTGCATTCCTGCTAACAGCATCCAGATTGTTTCTGGGGGGAGCCATGCCCCACCCCACTCTCAGTTCCAGAGGTTAGGAATAGTCATGTGACTTAGGCTTGGCCAATCAGGAATTGACTCAGAAGCAGGGACATGAGTAAAGCTGGGCCAGTAGGAATCTGATTTGGGATTGTTGCTGGTGCTATTGAAACAGGTGTGCTTTCCCTTTTGGGATTGCTAACACTTGGAGCTGAGGTCTGAGAGTGAAGGCAACACAAAGGAAAGCAGACAGATGGTAAATTCAACTCACACTGCAACTTGGATGTATCAACAAACGTAATTTCTCTAGCTTACCCATAATCAATCTGGCCCTCCACTGGTTAGTAGGGGTTGAAACCGGTTTAAATCTTGGTACAATCCAATAATTCCAATATCCTCTTTGAGAACATGCTCAGTTTCTCAGATGGCCTCCCCCATCTGCTGCTCCACCAATAAAGATGATGGTGTCTGGCCAGTATTCACCTGTACCCTTCATTATGACTGACCTTGCTGATAAAATACTGAGATATGCCTGGAGCAGCTGGTAAACAGGTGCTGCCTTGAGTTCCCTAAGCACCTCCCACTGACCCCTCCCTGGGACTTTTCCCTAAGCTCCCCACAATCCATCAGTGAAAACATTAATTCTGGACACAGCAGGGCACTCCGTTCAGACTGGTCAATGCCTGAGCCTGTAAGATTTTTAAATGTTTTGGCCATCATCCCTGTAGGGTATATATAGTGGGGGTAGAAGGAGGGACTGTGCTTCTGCATCCTCATGGTGTTGAGAGAAAGGGAACTCCTGGCCTTGCACACACCCTTGAGTATAGCTGTCCGGTGTCTGCCCATGTCAGGACAAGGTCCACTTTTTGCCAGGACTGGGTGTGCTGCCAGCCTCTGATGTGAAGTCTGTGGATGGCGAGTTTGTAGTCTATCCACAAGTCTGAGGCAGTGCTCCCTGGCTGACATAGCCTCTTCTTTGCTCTTCCAGGTGCTTCTGACTTCTGGCCATGAATTCCTATCAGTCCTGGCCCCAGGGGTCCACCCTGCAGCCTGTACCACTGCATCACCCCACCACAGTGATCACCCTGGCAAGCTGGCCACAGACTTGTTGCTACATCTGGGTAGGGTCCAAGCTACACGGGGACCTAGCATAGCTTAAAAAGTCCATTGTGGGCCTCCCTCTGTCAGACCAAAATCAGGCTACCCAGGCTCTCCCTCTCATACTTCTGGAACCATGGCAGGGGATAGAGTCTTCCCATGCCTGTGGGGCTAATCATTACTTTTCCACCACAGTTGCTCCTCCCAGGCCTCTGGTCTTGTTCTGCTGCTTCTGTCCTTCCACAATCCCCCTTTCTCCCTCTGTCTAGACCTCTCATACATAAAGCCCAAGGTTTAGTCTACCAAACCCAGTCCTTGATCTTCTAAAGAGGAAGGTAATGGAATGTAGAGGCTATTTTCTCAAGGTAAGAGCTTGGATTACAGGGCTCTCATTTTGCTACCAACTCTTCCTTTTTTTTTTTTTTTTTTCGGTACGCGGGCCTCTCACTGTTGTGGCCCCTCCCGCTGCGGAGCACAGGCTCCGGACGCGCAGGCTCAGCGGCCATGGCTCACGGGCCCAGCCGCTCCGCGGCATGTGGGATCTTCCTGGACCGGGGCACGAACCCGTGCTCCCTGCATCAGCAGGCGGACTCTCAACCACTGCGCCACCAGGGAAGCCCCAAACTCTATTTCTGAATGTCAGAAGCTGAGTGTTACTTTTTTTTCTCTTTGCATACCTTCTGGAAAGAATCTTCATCCCCTCCTCCAAACCTGAGTAGACTAAATTCATATGCTCTGAAAGGCAAAAGAGAAAAGCACACTAATAACTTCAAAACATAATCCCTATTCCTTGTGACAACATCTTTCAAGCACCCTAACCTAACCATGCCTGAAGCCAGTAGCCCAGTTTAGCAAACCAGTGGAATCCATTTTAGGTTTAGCTGGTTAGAGCTGGGTTTCAGTCACTTGCTACTTGGAGTCCTGACGCGGGAATAACAGCAGCTATTTCACATGATTGTGTAGCATTTGGCACAGCTTCACACGCAAGTGGGGCTGGTTAAATGCATTTGATGGTCAGATTGCTGCCATGGCTAGAACCTGACAAGGACAAAGCTGGTTTTGAAGAACTCCCCAAGTCCATTCCTAAACCTTGCAAATGCATTGCTTCCTCTCATATGGTAGAAGGAAAAGAACGAAGAGAGAGGAATCTTTCCCTTGGGTTATCTGGGGTCAGAATCCCCTCTCCTCCCGTTCACCCCTGTGGAGGCTCTACTGAGACCCCATCCTATTCCTCCCTGTTAACCATTCCTGCTTCTCCTTACCCTTTAAACATGTTTCAGTTTCCCATAGCAAAAAGACAATAACAAAAAACTCACACCCAGTGACTTCCCTGGCAGTCCAGTGGTTACGACAATGAGCTTCCACTGCAGGGGCTGGGGGCGCAGGGTTCATCCCTGGTTGGGGAACTAAGATCCCGCATGCCCTGCAGCTCGGCCCAAACAAACACACAAACGAGCAAACGAAAAAACAACTCAGGCCCAGTTGTAACTTCCCCTTGCCGGCCAACCAACTCTCCTGCAGCAGTGGGCCATATCTACTACCCCTGCTTCCCCTCTGCCCTGACTCCATTGACTTCTAACCCACCGTGGCTTGGTTTCTGCTCTCACATCCCCACCGAAACTGGAGTCACACGCGCCAATAACTTCCTCATTGTTGAGATCAACAGGCACATTCCAGGACTAGTGCGCTGAACCTCTCTGTGTCATTTCCCACTCCCAACCACCTCCTGAGCCTGTATAATCTCTTCATTTGGACTGTTTGATGCCACTTTTTTTCCAGTTTTCTTCTCACTTCTCTGCCCCCTCCTCAGGATCCCTATTTGATCCTTAGAAGCTGGTGTGTGTCAGGGTTCAGTTCTCATCCATCCCATGATCTTCTCCATCTGCCTGCTCTCTCTGGGTCATCTCAGCCCCACCCCAGCTTCAGTGACTACCTGTGTCGACCCTTTCCCGGTGGGCATCTCCGGGCTTCTCTCCCATGCTTGGCACCTACAGTCCTGACTGCCTCCTGGATGTCTTCCCTGGAAGTCCCATAGGCACATTAAAATATATATTCAAAACAAGCCATCTTCCTCTCAGACTGGTTTCTACTCCTTTACTTGCTATCACAGTAAATGGTATCACCATCCGTGAAGCTGCACAAAGTACCTGGGAGTCCTGAATTCCTATTTTCCTTTCCCCTTTCCCTGCTTACTGAGGCAGACCCCTTGTACCTGGGTCCCCCAAAGCAGTGTGTGTAAATGGATGAATGAACTATGGGGGACACAGAAAACCAGGGCTCTAACTTGAGTCTAAAATTTGATGCTGGTTTACCTTTCACAGTTTTTCACTGCTTCTTCCTTAACAAGAGGGACAATCACTGTACCAGATGGTCTTCACCGCTGGTCATCTATGATTCAAGATGACTCCAGTCTGTTACCTCCGGCGCTTACCCACCATTCCTTCTTGTCCACTTAACCCCATTGCTCCTTCTTGTGCCTGTCCCGCCTAGGAAAAAAGGAGAAGCCCCTGTGATAAAGTAGAACTTCAAACGTAAATTGCACCACCTGGCAGAACACATTTCACCCTGATAAGAGATCCTGATGTATCCCTGCAGCCACCAGGAGTCACAGTGAGGGTTGGGAGTGGAGGAAGGAAAGAGGGAGGGGGAAGGACAGGGCAGTAGGAGGAAAGATAAACAGAGGTCATTTCCTCCTTTCCCTGTCTTGCCAGGTCACGTAACCCTGTGTGAGTCTTCCCAAGTGCTGCGCGCGGGAAAGTACCTGCCCTCTCTTGCAGACGGCTTCTGTTTGGAAATGAGTACCCTGACTGTCTCATGAAAGCCTGTGCGCCTAGCACTTTCGACTTCTCAAAACATCGCATGAATATGTTTGAGTGACTTCCAAGTGCAGGCTTTGTGCTAAGCAATGTGCTCCTTATCTCATTTAAGCCCTGCGACCTTAGCAGGTAGGTCCTGTTTTTTATCTCCGCTTTGCAGACGAGGAAACTAGGGCTTAGAGAGGTTAACTGCTTCACAAGGCTATCCAGCTAGCAGTGCAGTCCTGCAAATCATCAAATCAAACCCAGGTCTGTATCATTTTATGTCTAAGTCTGGGGTGGCCACGGTTACACTGCTTCTGATGTATTCGTGGTTATCTTCCATACCATACATACATTTAGGACATGGTACATCGAGGCGCTAGATAAACGCTCGGTGAAGTAGTGCCTAAACCACGCCAGTAAGAGCTGGATCTGGTCCCAGCTGGCAGAACTCAGAAATGCAGCTTTAGGCGGTTCCCAATGCTTTCTTGTATCTCAATTTCCTCATCTGTAAAATGGAGGCACGAAGCAAACGCCCTCCAAGGAGCCTGTAGCATTCTGTGGCTCTATTCCAATAGTGCAGTGTCCCCAACATGCTGCCAGGAATCTGGACGGAGAGCGTGATCAAACGAGCAGTACTCTCCGCGGGCGCTCCCCGGCCCCACCGCTGACGCATGCGCCCTCGCCCGCCGCCCTAGCGCCGAGCCCAGAGCAACGCGGCCCCTCTCCGCGCATGTGCAAGCCCTGGTGGCCCGAGTGCGGGTCCCGGGTGCAGAGACGGCTCCCTCCCCCGGCGCGGCGAAATCAGTGCCCTGGGTAGGGATGGGGTGATCCTGCCAGGAACGAGCCGGGGCCCACGGGGGATGCGGCTGGCCCTCGTTAGGAAAGGCCACAGCCTCCCCCAAGGCCCCTGGAAAGCTGTTCCCGTGCGGGAGAGTGTGTTCCACCCTCCGCGCCCTCGCTCTGGACGTGCTGGGCGGCACAGAGAGGCCGTTCTTTCCCAACACAGATGGAAACGCTCCCCTGGCACTGCTGCCTGGGGTGTGGAGGAGGGGAGGGCCCCGCAGCTCTGCCGAAGCCAGGGAGGACTTTCCTCTCCAACACCATACTGCCGATTAAAATGAAAACGTCTAAGGTCACCGAGGACATTTATCCAACTAGGAGCGGGGAATGGGAGGTGTGAGGCATCACCTGATAGTAGAAGCTCCTAAAGGGCAGCTGGCACTGCAGGGAGGCCCACCCTTCATTGCTGCTTAGGGATGAATAACAGAACCTAGACAGCTATTTTTACACTGGTTGAGAGAGAGAGAGAGAGAGAGAGAGAGAGAGGGAGACACGGAGGAGGGGAGGGAGAGCAACAGGGGAGAGGACTTAGGGAGAGAGCAAGTGCAGCCTCTTCCCTACTCATCCCGTGATCTTTCTTATTCCTCTTCCCAATGCGGATTCCCTTCCCAGAAGTTAAGAATTATTTATTACTTTAAAATCAGAAAAGGAAGAAGGGCGCTAATCAAAAAGTTCCCTGAACGGTGAAAATAAATGAGATCTCAACATTCTGAAATGGCCCCTGTCGGTCGGTCCCCTCAGTCCTTTCTCCCCTTGTTTGCCATCTTTTGAATGTCCAGGTCCGAGGTTATGGATCTGAATTTTCTTTTCCCTACTCAGGGATCATGGAATGGCCTCTAGGAGGTTTGGGTCAGTGGGCTGGAGGAGACAAGGAGGAGGAGCCTTTCTACCAGGATGCTATTCAGGTTGTCACTGTTTACTGTATGACTTTGTCCTGAAAGGCCTGCTTCTTCAAACGGGGATTTTTAGGCCATGGTAAGTTCTGGGAAGGCAGAAGGATGTCCAGAAAGGGTGGTTGCTTTCAATATCCAGCTGATACGAGGCAGCCAGAGCCTGTGCCTGTGCTTTCGTCTGTCAGAATAAATATGGTGCTGAACTCACCAGTCCAAGGAGATGTGCTATGGGAGATAGTCGCAAGCTGTGTGGGGAACCACTGCTGACATCAGCTCACTTCACACCACTCAGGCTACTTTGAGTCCATTGAACTTCATTTCGTTTCCTCCCCAAGCCCTAACAAATCTGGAAAAAGGAGGCACAGAAAATAATTTCAAAAGTTAAACGAGGCATGAAATGACCCCTGACATTAAAGGGAGGTTGTAGAGGTTCACCATCTTAAGAGTTTGCTTAGGGGAACCGCTTAGAAGTTTTTGACTGAGAATTATGGTGACCAAAAACAGAACAAAACAAACCCCTTACCGAGGAGGAAAGGTTACTTGGAGCTCTTTATTTCATTTGGCACTTCGAAGATTCACCAGATCACAATAAGGGTATAGGGTTGGGGATGTGTGTGGGGAGGATGAGCGTGCTTCATCTGTGACTGATGTCTCCCACAAAGAGAAGAAAGTAATCTTTCCCTCTGCAAAGGGAAGTTGGAAGTCAAAGCTGTGGAGAAGCATCCAACCCAGAAGTACCACAGCCTCCCAGGTTCCAGCACAGCTGGGCTCTTAGATATTCATCCACTTCTTCCGAAGGCAGGTCAAAGAAGATGGTGTTTTATTAAGGAGACAGTACAATTCAGGGGCTCTTTCATAGCAGAAACCACCCCCTGCCCCGGCTGCCAAACACCCCCATTATCTGTATTCCAGTTCCTTTTTAGCCGAGGTTGAGGGGAGACGCCCCCAAATGATCATTATTATTGTTGGCATGTATGTTTGTTTATTCTGTTTGGCTTTTAAAAACATAGCAGAACTTCTGTATCCAAATGGATAAAGACCCTGAGAGCTTTCAGATCACTAAGAAAAGTGGGAGCACAGCCATCCATATCCATCCCAGCAGACGATCCTATGCTAGTCCCCTCTCTTCTATCCCCAACAGGTTTAATGGTGGTGCCACACAGTATATTCAAGTGTGGGCAAGTTGATCCCTCCCTCCAGTCACCTTTACCGGACTGTCACTCTGTGTCTATAGCAAGTTAACCCAGGTCTGAAGATCAGAAAACCAGGCTCCTGAAGAGATGAGGTCTCACAAGAGATTAGTATGAATAATCTGCCTTTGCATATATCCTATCAGCTATCACATTTATTTTTAAGAAATCTAAACTATTCGAGTTCAAAATTCAGTGTCTTTTTCCTGTGATATGGTACAGGAGAAAGGGTTCCGGAAGTGGCAACTTAATTTGTATCTAATTTCAGCAAAATAATTGCAGACTGCTTCCAGCCTGAATAAGCAGTGAGGTATAGCTCCCAGTAGTTACTTATTTTAGAAGCACTCCCTCAGGATGAATGCTAGCTATTTTCAGTTGCATGTGGGAAAACCAAGGGCACTGCCAAGCTGTGGCAAGTTGGCATCGTGTATGAGCTGTCAACCTCGATACTTAGTTCCACTCAGATTCATTTCTGATTTTCGGTTGGCGTGTAACCTTTTTCTTTATTCACTTGGGGGTCCTGATCACTTCCTCTGTCTGCCTCCCTACCTTCCCATCTATCTCTATCCTCACAGGCAGCTTTGGCTGAATCCATCTAATAATAACAGTATGAGTACCAAGCGGGTTGTATAAAATCCTTAGGGAGAGATGTGAAATGAAGCACATTGTTCTTCAGGGCTCCTGGGGACCAGAGTGTACCCACTGACAAAAACAAACTAATATGCAGTGAAATTATACGTCTTTCCCTATAATTTATGCAGAATGCAGTAATGCTGGGATCGGGCCTGAAATAGCTATGGTACCTATGGCAGGCAGCCTCTAAAACGGCCCAAGGATCACCACCTACTAGTAGTCACTCCCTGTATGAACCGTCCTCTCATGTGGGCTGGACCTAGCGACCCTCTAAACAAACAGAAGATGACAAAAGTGACAGGATGTCACTCCTGAGACTAGATAACAGAAGATGTCTTTTTGTACATCTCTCTCTCTCTCTCCCTCTCTATCTCTCTATCTCCATCTCTCTCTCTGCCATAACTGCCATGTCGTGAGCTTCCCTATGGATAGGCCCATGTGGTAAGGAACCGACGTCTCCAGCCAGGAGCCAGTGAGGACCTGAGGCTGCCAACAGCCATGTGAGCGAGCCTGGAGGGGGAGCCTGCCTCAGTGGACCCTTGAGATGACCGTAGCCCTGGCTGACACCTTGACTGCAGCCCGTGAGACCCGGAGCCAGAGGACCACTAAACTATGTCCGGACTGCTGACCACAGAAACTGTGAGATAATACATGACTGTTGTTTTAAGCACCTAAGTTTTGGACTAACTTGTTATACAATAGAAATACTAATATTAATACTAATATTCCCTTAAGCAGGTAGTTAGGAGCTTCCAGTGACCTCACCAGGGGTCTGTCTCCAGTCTCACCTCCTGCTATAGCCCCGCCATCACCTCTGGGCCCACTTTTTGGCCACATCTTACTCCTAGGTATTTTTGTGTCTTTATATGAGCTGTTTCTTCTGCCTGAAATAAGCAGTCTCCTCTTCTCCATATAAATTCCCGCTCATCCCTTGACACCTGGCTCAGATGTCTTCTGGAAAACCTTCCTAACTCCGCCAGACAGAGCTCCTGTCCCCTGCCTTGGGCTTTGCCTCTGCCTGTGCTTCGTCACTCACGCTGTGCTGTCCTGATTGGCAGACGGGCTAGATTGCAACTCCTGGAAGGCAGGACACTTTTATTCATCTTCCAGTCCCTGTTACCTAGCACAGCACAGTGATAAAACACCATTTCTGAAACAGATCAATGGCTGTTTTGCAGAAGCAAGGATCCTAGGTAGCTAGTTCCACCCCCAGCTGATGCAGAAATTTTACATAGCATCCTCTAAATGTGTGGTAGAAGAATACTTTGATTAATTGGACAATACATGAATTTTTTTTTTTTTTTTTTTTTTTTTTGGCGGTACGCGGGCCTCTCACTATTGTGGCCTCTCCCGTTGCGGAGCACAGGATCCAGACGCG
>NC_041214.2:51702699-51741132 GCF_002837175.3 Physeter macrocephalus | reverse complement strand
ACGAACCCGCGTCCCCTGCATCGGCAGGTGGACTCTCAACCACTGCGCCACCAGGGAAGCCCAATACATGAATTTTAAGCACTCAACTCAATCAGCAGATCCAACGCTGTAGCAGCCTGCAGTGTTGTAAGGCTCTCTTGGTCTGCTATCAACTCCTCAGCCCTTCCGTTAAGGTCATGGGAGTTGACAGTCCTGTAATCTGAGTTGTTGTCATTTCAACCCATGACCTTTGATATGTTCCAGGCATCACAGACTTTCCTTCCCTTCATTTTTAGAGGAAGCTAGAAAGAAACCATGAAGGAAGGCATCCTTAGGGATAAACCTGGAAGAGGGGGAAGTTGTATTTGTACCTCAGTTGTATTTGTATAGCAATCTAGCCCATGAAGAGAGGGCTCATTGCAGGGGAGGTTGTTGGAAGATGGTATAGGTGTGGAATACATTGTAAGCCTATCTACTCTGTCACCACGTCCTGACAATTGTGCCTCCTATATAGAATCTTCTCCCTTTCTCTCCTCTGTGGCTCTTCTCCTAGTCTTGAATTCACCTATAACAGCTTCCTAACTGGTCTCATGACATCCACTTATGACCCTTTCCAAGCTCTTCTTTCCAAACTCTTGTGGCCAGAGCAATCTTTCTAAAATGCACATTTGATCACATCGCCTGTCCACTTAAACACTTCAGTGGCTCCCTGTGAATGGCCTGGCTCGAATCCAGCCTTGTCATGCATGCTGCCCACCTCCCTGTTTGTGCTGTGGTCACACTCGAGTCTTTCACGACCTTGAAGACACAAGTGCCATGCCACACAGAGATGCACAGACCCGCCTGCCCTAGTTAATCCTATTCCTTCAGATTTCATTTCACTCATCAATTCCTTAGAGATTTCCCTGATATCCCTTATTAAATCAAACCCCTTATTATGTACTTGGGGCACCACACATTGCAATGTCATGTTAATTTGCTTGGTTATTTGATCAAGGTCGTCTCCTTTTCTATTGTGTAAGTTCCATGAGGGCAGGTATCATGTCTGTTTTTGCCGACATTGTATTCTTGGTACCTAGTATGACTGGACAGAGTGGGCATTCAATCCATATTTGTTGACTTGAAGTGAGTGAATTATGGGTGCTATTAAGGGTACGTGGAGGAAAAGCAGAAATGCAGGAAGAATAAGGACTTAATGGAACCCAGAGCTGGGGCACAGGATGATAATTTGAATGCACGCCATCCTAAAATAGGATGTTGGAGTTTCTTTAGACTAATTGCAAAAGTTGCAGAGCGCACAACATTTATAGTTATATGTAACTTCCCTTCCCCCAGGCCACAGCCGCCTCAGGGAAAAACCAAGGATTTCGGGTCAATTCCCAGAGGTCTTTGGCTCTGCCTTCTGAACAGCTCGCAGGCACCACCCGCCTCTGACCGCAGCTCCACCCTTCTCCGCTGGGGGTGTAATGACCGCCTTGCTCTGGCTGCCCCTGCTGGCGCTTCTGCGCCCTCTCAACAGCGCCCCCCGCGCCCCCCCCCCGGCGGGGAATTGTCCCCCCACCCGCTCTTCTCCGTAGGCGATTCCCATCCTTCCTCGGCTGTCATATCTCTCAGTAGTTTCGTAGCACACAAGTCATTTCCTCTTCTTTGTTCACGAATCTTAAATGGAAGCGTCTAGGGCCTGCCAGTTGGTGTCATTTCCCAATCCGTGTTTCTTCCAGGGCCTGACAGGGCTGGAGGTGGCAACCGATCATCCTGCAAACATTTACTGCATCAGAGAGAGAGAGAGAGAGAGAGAGAGATGAGCAGATGCGGCGCTGGCCCCAGGAACTTGTCATCTGCCGGGGGCACCTTCAGGTACCTTCACCTCTGGATGAGGTATTCAGCTGTCAGACCGTGGCTGAGAATCCATCCTCGCGACACTAATTTTTGCCCGGAGCCAGGAGTTCAGAAGAATGTTAATCTGCTTTTCTTCCAGCTTTCCTTACACAGATGACAATATTATTACTCTCAGCTTTTACAGTGCAGGTCGATACACAGATCACAGGGTCCAAGAGGGCTCCGGAGTCATTTGAGAGAATTATCTTTCTTTCTTTTCTAGGTCTTCCATCTCTGTGAATCAGCGATGTGGAAAACCTGGGCCTCAGAAAAATTAAGGGAGGCTTGAAGTGAGCAAGCTAGAGCAGAGTGTTGGCAGGAGCTGAGGGCTGCCACGGTGGGAAAACCGAGCAGTGCGTCATCTGAGGGGCTCCGGGTGACGTCTGCCTCCTGTCAGCACCATCGGATCTCTGTGACTTGGGCAGGGATGAAAATGCGCAGCACAGCCAGGGTATCCTAGAGGTGTGTGGTGTCCGGACAGCCCTTGCCAGCCGCATTTACTTTTCCGAGTCATTCGAACAAAGCAGTTGTGGGGCTAAGCTTGCTGTGACGAGAACCCACAACAGATCCAGAAAGCCTCTGCCCTCACCGCCTTCGCTCCCGCAGCGCCGCACTCTTGCCTTTTTAGAGGTGTGAGCCTCATCACACGGCAGCTGATGGATGAGCTGTCCCTCCGGGCTGTGTGCTCCCCCAGGCAGGCAGGAGGAACCTTGGCCCTGTTTCCTCCGTGTCTCCAGGGCCGGGCGCAGGGTGCAGCATCTAGTAGGTATCTGATGAATAAATGAATGGCTATAGGGACATATAGGAGGCATAAGAGGCCCCTACAGTGGGAATGGGTTCAATAGCACCATACTGTGTTGGTTCTCTATAGTCTGCAGGACCCAAAGAAGGAATAATCTGTCCTTTCTAGAAAAGACATGTCTTGTGTGGGGATTGCACAAGGGAAGGTGCCGGCCAGCGGGGGATCAGGCAGGCAGAGGTAGAGGAAAATGGGGAAAACGACATAGGAAATGATGGTGTTCATCCTAGGGAGACTAAAGAGTATGCCAGGCGGAACCCTGATTCTCCAGGAAATTGACAGAGAGTGCCTGGGAACAGGACTGGGGGAGGCCCTTTCTCAGGGAGCCGCATCTCAGCCCCCGCAGAGACCCCCAGGCGGACTCCCGCGCTTTCCCACGGCCGTCCACTAGGGGGCAGGCGGAGGCAGGGGAAGAGGTGGGGCGGCAGCCAGCCGGCTCCTGGGCTGGGCGCCTCAGGCCGCAGTGCACCCAGGCTCACATCCAACACACTGGGCTGTTTGTATTACTCAGACAAGGCCCCGCCTCTCTTCCTGCCTGTCGTGGCCTCTGTGATTTTATACGGTGTGGCCTGTGACATGAGATACCACGAGACCATGGTAACCAAAGTACACAGCTCGGTGTGAATGTTAATAAACAGGAAAAAAAGTAATCCCTGGTTTTCTTATTTTACTCACCATTTGTGGTTTTTCTGTCCCTGTTTCACATATCCTTTATTATCCTGAACAATCAAGATGTACCCGAATTCCACTACTCTTTAAAATGAAACGATAAATGGAGAAAATATGCCCTGGTCTCCTGTCATGTAGCCTTGAAAGTAGTGACTCATTTCCTCATGTGCAAGTTATCAGTTCCTCTGGATATCCTGCCAGCACTCCTCTTGTGTACCAACACATCATCTCAGGGGAAAATTATGTTCTTGATAATTCCCACATGCCTTGAAAAGTCATTTCCTTCTAAGAAACTCCTGATGATGGGAATTCTTAATTGGTTTAACTTTTTCCTAATCCTCAAGTATTGAATATAAACAGCACAACTGTCTTCCCATATAAATTATCCTCCTATACATATTATCAGGCCCACAGACCTGGGACTCAAATAAACTAGACTGAGCATGAAGGAATAAACATTTTACCAGGCCAGATCACAGAAATGAAAGTCTTTGTATAGAAATGAGCATTGCTTCATACAAAATCAGAGAGTTAGAAAGTTATTTTCCTGCCTGCTGAGAATGTCCGATTAGAAGCCCATCAGTGCTTGATAACATTAATAGAAAGCCTTGCTTTAATGAAGGTAAAGACTCTTTAATGAATTGCATCTTTAATTGTAATGAGAACAAACCAACCATATTACATGAGCCATTGGAAAATGGTAAAGCCATCTTAAAAGAAATGGTTTTCTAGTGGAATCAGAATTCTTAAGCAAACCTTTCAGGCTGCAGACTTTCTTGAATGCTTCCCCTGATTTCATTCCAACAGCAATCACAGCTGGGAAATATAAAGTATAATGTCAAGTTACTTTAATGGTATGCAAAATTCTCAAGAATTTTCTAAATATATGCATTTCCAATGATACCATAGACCAGTTGGTCTAAAATTGTTCGACTTTCAATTAAAAACATAAACAAACAGGCTTGGATATATTTGGACACAATGTTGCTGGCGGTTCCAGATTCCATTGTTTAAAGGTATTCCATAAATACGACAAAAAGTGTGGAGAAGGCATCCATCTGATGCGGTATTCAGGTTTACAAAGAAAGTAATTACAGGGCCAGAGACTCGGTGTCAGCCTTCATTCATCTAAATTCTCTTTCTCACATCAACATAGCTTGACCTTGATTTTTTTAGAGGCAAGTAAAGGATACTGATGTAATTTGAATAAACCAGTTTTTAAAATTCCCTGAGGAGTCTGGAATCAGAAATTACAGGCTTGATGGACATAAGCTTGAAGGAGTAACCAACTCTTAAGTAATTATGGTGGTTTTAAAACAGTATCTTCCCTTCTTATTGAGCTAAAATTTCATCTTCTTTCTAGGGAACGTTTATTTGTCCTATTCTTTGGAAAATACCCAAACGCTGGTTTCCATCCCTCCCCTCCCTGACATCTCCACCAGGCCCTTGGTGCCTCTGCAGTGGCCTCTGTGGTCAGTGGCCATCTCTGCTGCTAAATGACCTCCAACCTTCCTCGCCTTTCTCTGAGGGCAGGGGCCTCGCTTCTCTTCCTGACAAAGCACTTTCAGTCAACTCCTGGCTTTCTTCATGGTTGATTAAACTGTCTGTGTTTATTCAGGACCCTTCTCCTCTTTCTGTGTCCGGCTGCTGACCTTTCTGTGGGTTCATGGAAGAGGAGAAGGCTCACAGGGCAGTCCATCTGACTGCTTGTTTGCAGCTCTGGTAAAGATTTGGTCCTGGAAAATGTTTAGGCCATTGAAATATTAGTATGTCTTCAAAGCCTGTGACTTTTTGCCTGGGTAGGTTTCTGAGTTGCTGTTACTGAGTGAGGTCAGAGGCACGTAAACAACACTAGATGCCCTGTGAGTAAGAACTGCTAACATCTCTCTTGAACCTCACTGATGTTGATCATCTTGCCACTAGGTTCCACAGGGCTTCACACGGTCGTGGTTCCTAATAAGAGTAGGTATGGTCTTAATTGCTTGGAAATGGGAAGGAGAGAGAAACTGAAGCACAGAGAGTTTTGCTGAGTGGCCAAAAGACAAGCCAGAACAGATACCTCAAATCAGAATGCCCTTTACAGAGATTCTTGTCAGCATGATACCTAATCCCCAGCCTGCATCCCTGGTCTGGGGCTCTCAGGCAAGCTCAGCTCCCCCCAGCGGCACCCAGGCTCTGGGCCCAGGTCAAATGCAAGTTCTACCATGTGCAGGCATCACCCCCTTCACCGAACACTATAACATCTACTTGTTGTACCTCTCAAAATGACATTTTTGTATTTTGCTTATTTGTGTGAATCTTAGGGGCACAGAGACTGCCTTCTGTACTTTTACTGCCTGGAAGCATGCAGTGCATACGTTAGTGAAAGTATAGATAAATGAAGGTACAGGTGGACACAATCTGAAGGCCGTATGTTATGTTCCTTCAGTGCCACCTTACTCACCTGTGCTGACTCTTATCCTCCCTCACCATCTCTCAGAATATACTCTGCTCCCAGCTTGTACAATTGGCATGGCCTGACTTCTCCCTTTATTTGTTCATCTCAGCTTTATACAAAGCGCTGCCTAGTTATTACTCTCCATCTCATATTGTAAACTCTTAGAGGACAGAGGTTCCATTGAACTCCCTTTGTCAATTAACTTGACTGTAACACAGAGAGAGGCTAGATGCTTAACGGACTTCAGAAGACGATGCTTAGAATCAGAGAAGTGGCTCCCTAGAGCTGACTGCTGGTCTTCTTCAAAGTGTTTGATGGTCCAGGACTTGCTGTATGTTCTCGGTCACCATTAAGCCCTCTCTTGTTATGAATCCCCCATATACATTTTGTTTGGTTTAGCAGCACGTGAGTTGGTGAGAGACCAGGAAAATCATTCTCTGAAGGCAAGGTTTCTCAGCAGCGGCTCTTTGACATTTTGGGATAATTCTTTGTTGGCGGGGGGATGGGGGCGGGTGGTGGTGGTGCTGGCGTGTGTGTTGCAGGGTGTTTAACAACATTCTTCATCTCTCCCTTACTAGATGCTGGTCGTGTTCCCCAGCTGCGGCAACTAAAACCATCTCCAGACATTGTCAAATGTCCCTTTTAGTTGGGGTGGGGGCAGACATGCTGCTGGGGAGCCACTGTCTAAGGGATAAAAGCTGGAGGGAAAGAATGATCATAACCAGGGTTTCTTCCTTTCTTTGGAGGTTTTCTGGGTTTTTTTAGAAAAATATAACCAGTCTGGTGCCCTGGCCTAGCCAGTTTCAGGGAGAGTCTCCCAAAATGCATTTAAATTATACAGTACTTCACCTCTTTGCCTTTTTTTTCCCCTTAGCGGCCATTTTTTTCCCCCATCATTACTACTGGGTTGGGCCCTGATTTCTGTGGCTTAATCCCATCTTGTTTCAGGAATCCCACTGACTTTTAACAAATTCTGAGGGGCACACGACGAACCTCTAGGAGAGGCAGCTGGCCAGAGGTGCTGGGCAGGGCTGCCTGCTGTCCCCAGCCTGGACACTGCCCTGGTGAGGACATCGTGCTTGGGGATGTGCTCCTCCCTTTGGGGAAAAACTAGATTTTTATCTCTTCCTTGGGAGTTAATAAGCCATTGGGGGCAATAACTCACACAAAACCAGGCTGCAAACCAGACCGCGACCGTATTGCCTTAAAACGCTTATCTCCTCAGAGCTCTGCCCAGGGTTTGAGCTCTGAATGTGGGCAGCGTGAATGTGGTCCAGAGTGCATGCAGGGCCCCCAGGCCACAGGCTCCAGGCCCTGGCTGGGTACCTGGCCCCTTCTGTCTGTCTCAGCTGCCCAGGGATGACCCTTGTGTACTGATGGGGGAGGGAGGGAGGAGGCTGTGGGATCTGAGAGGACAGTGAGAGCTGAAAAGATGTGCACAATCCTTAGACATCATTTACAGCTTCTGCTTCATTACAGGCCGAGCGCCAGTTACCCCTCCTGCGCAGACATCTTTCCAGTAGACACCGTGCCTTCCATTATCGGGAGGCCTGGGAAACAGCAGTAGCTGTGATGGACGTGGGATCAGGACAGAGGTACTTGGATGACCTCATGAGATATTCTCTTCGGGCTGTGGGAAAGCCTGATGAAATAGCCCTGCTTCTGAGGAAAGCTCATTTCCCTAGAGAAGGGAACAGTCCCCACTGCCCTGGGGGAGCTGATCACTCGCCGAAGGGGGCTGATGGCCCCTGCAGGCTCTGGTTTTTCTGATCCCCATCTCCCTCCTTCCCTTGAGGACCATCTTCCTCTGTCATTATATACTTTACTCAAGGATCTGGCCACTGTGTTTGCTAACACTGGGTCTCTCAGGAGTGACCTTTGGCATTCTGTGCACAGCTTTCAGAACCCAAGCATCAGCAGGGGTTTTTTCTGAGTGGAGCTACAGCCTCATGGCTGCCCTGAGCGATAACCCCGTGTCAGGTGTGTTCTCCAGGCTTGTCACTTGGCCATATCCTGTGGGATGTCTTCTCCTTGACTGTGGTCTGATTTTGATAGACATTTCTGCTAAGTGGACAAGGAATGCCTTTGTGAAGTTCGTATGTCTCCTAATAGAGGGGCAGGAAAAAAAATAAAAGAACACCGTGGTCCCCATGTTTTTAACCAAGGAAAGCAGAAAGCCACCTCTTTTTCCATGCCATCAAGGTATCTGGTGCTGTCTTTGGAGCCTTGTTCATCAGAGGTTCTCTCCAACTTGGGCTCTGGAGGGAGTGCAGCTCCACGGGATTGGCGGTAGGTCCACAGAGTGTGGAAATGCATCAGCTCGACCCACTTTTCTGTCACAAACCAAGTGGGGCAATAAGCGAACCACATCGAGAGACCTTTTTGCCACTTGAGTCATTCTCACTCCCATTGCTGGGCCTTTGTTGGAGTCCTTTGTCACTTCTGAAAATGTTATTTCTTAGGAAGTAAAAGAACAGTATGACCATGGTTAGTCTTGCTGGTAAGTTCCGTTACTTGAGGCACATTTACTATAATAGAAAAATGTGAATCTGACCAGTGTGTTACAAAGCTGGTTACTACCACAACCGTCAGCTTTGTCCCCACGGCACCTGCACTTCAAAAGCATGTTCTTCAAAAGCCATTGTGTTGGGGAAACGGGATGAACAGTGCTGTGCGGCTGATTTCTGTTCAGAAAGAAAGAGGAGAGAATGAAAAAAATCCGTGTGGTTGCAACAGGGCTCTCTGCAAGTGTTGTTTCCACACTGGTCTGGTTCGTTGGTCAGGGATCTTGGTCAGGGATGTTCTGTATTTTCTCTGTGTATCTAGTTCGCATGACTTCTTGTTCAGCCCTGTCTCAGTCAATATTCTTCATGCTCATTTAGGCTAAATGTGCCTTTTCTTCCTTACAGGTGTCTCTGCTTCTCAGAGGCTTTCACACTTGGTGTGAGCATCCTCTACAGACATGAAAAGATGTGAGGTCCCGGATCCCTAGGATCAACATGGAGCAGCTTTCTAGATCACTAATTTTACTCACAGACTTTTGGGAAATGTTGTTTTATATGAAATAGTGATCTAACAATGGAGTTGTGTGCTCAGTTTGCATACATTTTATTTTATTTTTATTTTTTTTACTTTTTTTAAAGCAAAGGCAGCAGGACTGGAGCAAGATGAGGAGGAAGGTGAGAGGAAGTATGGTTAGAGAGGTATTCATGGTCCAGATCTCAGAGGTTTTTTTTTTTTTTTTTTTAAGATGTTGGGGGTAGGAGTTTTTATTAATTTATTTATTTATTTTTGCTGTGTTGGGTCTTCGTTTCTGTGCGAGGGCTTTCTCTAGTTGTGGCAAGCGGGGGCCACTCTTCATCGTGGTGCGCGGGACTCTCACTATCACAGCCTCTCTTGTTGCGGAGCACAGGCTCCAGATGCACAGGCTCAGTAGTTGTGGCTCATGGGCCTAGTTGCTCCGTGGCATGTGGGATCCTCCCAGACCAGGGCTCGAACCCATGTCCCCTGCATTAGCAGGCAGATTCTCAACCACTGCGCCAGCAGGGAAGCCCTGCATACATTTTAAAGATAATGCACAATGCTTCAGAAACATTTTGTGCTGGTAGCAGATGCCATAAGCCATACCCCTGAGACTCCTGAAGTGGGTAGTATTATGGGTTGAATTGTGTCTCTCCAAATATGTTGAAGTTCTAACTCCTAGGACCTCAGAATATGAACTTATTTGGCAATAGGGTATTGCAGATGTAGTTCCTTAGGTGGGCCCCTAACCCAGTGTGACGGGCGTCCTTATAAAAAGCAGAAATTAGACACAGACATGCACACGGGGAGAAGGCTGTGTGAACGTGGAGGCAGAGATGGCGGTGATGTGTCTACCAGGCAAGGATGCCAAGGGTTGCCAGCAAACCCCCAGAAGCTAGGGGAAGGCCTGGAACAGATCCTTTCTCACAGCCTCAGAAGGAACTAACCTTGCTGACATGTTGATTTCAAACTTCTGGCCTCTGGAATCGTGAGACAACATATTTCTGTTGTTGAAGCCCGTGGTACTTCGTTACAGGAGCTCTGCGCAAACTAATCCAAGGGGTCAGTATTTTCTCTTGCTGGAGGTGCTTCATGGGCAGAGTTTGAGATCCCCTGAACCATGCCATTTAGGGTTGGACAGACCAGCTTTGGATTCTGGCCATGCCATCTACAAGTCATGTGGCCTTGGGCACGGATCCAAAAGTCCCATTGCGAGGATATACTTATTTTAAAAATTTTTTAATTTTTAATAAATTTGTTTCATTTATTTATTTTTGGCTGTGTTGGTTCTCCGTTGCTGCACACAGGCTTTCTCTAGTTGCGGTGAGCGGGGGCTACTCTTTGTTGCGGTGCACGGGCTTCTCATTGCGGTGGATTCTCTTGTTGAGGAGCACGGGCTCTAGGCATGCGGGCTTCAGTACTTGTGGCACGCGGGCTCGGTAGTTGTGGCTCGCGGCTCTAGAGCACAGGCTCAGTAGTTGTGACGCACGGGCTTAGTTGCTCCGCGGCATGTGGGATCTTCCTGGACCAGGGCTCGATCCTGTGTCCCCTGCATTGGCAGGCGGATTCTTAACCACTGTGCCACCAGGGGAGCCGCTCCATTGTGAGTATTTAAATGAGAGGCTGAGTGTGATAATACCAGGCACGGGACCTGGTAACCTGGTGGGTTCTCGGTAGATACTACTCCTGTTTCCTTTTTCCCTTCTGACCTTCGTGTCCCTAGAGGTCATTTTGTCAGAGAGACAGGAGCTCAGGAGCCCTGGAGAGGTAAGATGACATCCTCAGTCACACCATGAGCTGGTGCAAGGCTGGATATCAAATCCAGGCCACCCGACTCCACACCTGTGCTGTGGTTCCCTATGATGTCGTCTTTGGGGGGCTCCCCACCGCCTGTTATAAAAATTCTCTGCACGTTGTCTCCCACAGACAGTTGCAAAGGTGATGAAATAGGTGACACTCTAGGCCCTGGATGCTCTTTGTACCATCTAGTGAGAAGTTCCTGCTATGGGTTCTTGCACTGTCCAGAAAGACTTCTTAACAGAAGAAATGCCTGTTACTTTATTGCTTACTTTGTTCTTCTTTTTACATATTCTTTAAAAAAAAATTTTTAGTTGAAGTATAGTTGTACAATATTAGATAAGTTACAGGTGTACACTATAGTGATTCACAATTTTTAAAGGTTATACTTCATTTACAGTTATAAAATATTTGCTATACTCCCTGTGTTGTGCAGTATATCCCTGTAGCTTAGTTTATACCTAATAGTTTGTACCTCTGAATCCCCGACCCCTATATTGTCCCTCCTTCCCTCTCCCCACTGGTAACCACTAGTTTTTTCTCTATATCTGAGTCTGCTTCTTCTTTTTTGTTATATTCACCAGTTTGTTGTATGTTTTAGATTCCACGTATAAGTGATATAGAGTATTTGTCTTTCTCTGACTTATTTCACTTGAGCATAATGCCCTCCAAGCTCATTCATGTTGTTGCAAATGGAAAAATTTCATTCTTTTAATGGTTTTAATAGTTGAGTAGTATTCCACTGTATATATATATATATATATATATATATATATATATATATATATAGCACGTCTTCTTTATCCATTTATCTGTTGATGGACACTTAGGTTGCTTCCGTATCTTGGCAGTTATAAATAATGCTGCTATGAACAATGGGGTGCATGTATCTTTTCCAGTTATTGTTTTGTTGTTTTTTTTTTTGGATATATACCCGGGAGTGGAATTTCTGGGTCATATGGCAGTTCTATTTTTAATTTTTGAGAAACTTCCATACTGTTTTCCACAGTGGGTGCACCAATTTACATTCCCATCAACAGTGTATGAGGGTTCTTAACATGTTAGCACAACGTAATTATTCCTCATGAAAAGATTATATTTTGTTCAAAAGTGTTTTGAAATGTTCATTACAGGAAAAAAGGGTTTGGGCCTTTTAAGAAGAAACCATTATAAAGTCTGAGGGCTGATCAAGGTCGTAACAACTGCGGAGCCCTGTCCTGCAGGAACACAGCTGGGTTCATAGTAATAAGCCATTGATAAGCAAGGGATTAAATTAGTTGGTGGTGACTAATTTCAGATGCAAAGTGGCTTGAGTTACATCTTCCCGATAGAGGAGCATATTGGGGAAAAATCAGTTTGCAAATTTAGGAAGGTTGCTTAAGTTATTATTCAGTATCGATAAAGATCAAGGGTTTGGAGTCAAACCTGCACAGCTCTCGCCCTCTGCAAGAAAGCTGGACACCCTCCGGAGGAAGCTACAGTCTCCTTCCCCAGAACATGCCCAGGGCACCTCTCCACACAGTGTTGCAGACAGTTGCAGGGGGTACAGGTTTCCTCCTCCCACTCACTCTTAGGCCCCCCAACCTTGGGTTAAGAGCCATCATCTTCTCCCTTATTGGCCTCTTAAAAAAAAGCTAAGTGCTAGGTTAAAGGAGAGTTTATGATTTCTTTTCTATTTCATGCTAGAGCTGACTTGGGAAAAAAATTGTGTGGCCTGGAGTGAAGAATACTTATTGGTATAGTAGTGCTGATGAAAGAAACTAAAAATCAAGGTTTACTGAATGAAAAGAACAGAAGAGTTGGGAAGCTGTGGCTGGGTTTCAGGCTGACAGTGTGTGGTCCTGGGGCTTTGAGTCAGTGGCTGAGCCTCTTTCAGCCTCAGTTTCCCTGCCTGCACCCATGGAAGTAACAGTGTACACCTCACAGCTGCCTTGTGAGCAATAGATGGGACAATATCCTCGATCATAATGCACCGTGTAAACTGTCGCATGAATAGAAGGTGAAATTAATATGGAAAATAAAGTTAGTAACAAAAATACCTAAGCATTTATATTTTTTAGAACTTTGTTCTGAAGTTTGAGGATTTTAATACACTCTAATAAAAAGTATATTTCATGAAAAAAAAAAATGGGTCCTGTTCTATCCCATGTTTGAATTTCTATATCTCATGGAAAACCTAACCTAGAAGTTGCAAACCAGCTCCCAAATGTGTTATTTCGCTTGCAGGGTGTTAAACAAGTTTTGTTTCATTCATTTTTTTAATCAGTTGCCAACATTTAAAACTAGAAGTTTTCTTATATAAAACAAAAACAAAACCTAGATTTCAGCTCTGCTTTGGGGGAAACAGAAGCTGAATTACTGGCGCACCTGTCTGGGATTTCCCATGACTTACTGCTCCCCACCTTGGGTTGTTTGCCACCTCAGGTCAGCCATACCCAAGGCACCCCCATCTCCCTGGTATCATTTTCCCAGTAGTAGGACTAGGGTATCAAATAGCAACTCGATTTGAAAAATCAAACCTGTAAAGAGACAGCAGGTGCTATAAGGATGCTCAAACAGGGGCTGTCTGGTCTCCTACCTTTAGCCGGGTCTATGTGGGTCAGGTTGGGTGAATGTGGCCGGCGTGGACAGAATTCCTTTCTCGTAAAGTGAGCACAGGATCCCTGTGAGGATTAAGTTAGAAGACATATGTAAACACCTTGCAAGAATCAATGCTGGGTAAATGATAGCTCTGAGCAGGGCATCAGGGCATCACAAAGATTCTGACGAATAATCTGCAGTTCAAACTCCAGAAGTGATGGCCACAGTCAGGCAGCAGCCGAGCACCTGGGAGGATCAGGCTGAGGAATAAGGTGCCCCCTGAAACCACAGTTTCTGAGAACAAGGATGCAGGCCCCCAGACTCACACAAGAAGACCAGGGATCCAAGGTGGAAACAGACCCTCGGTGTAACACAAATGCCCTTTGCCTTTGGCAAATCACTCCTATGTCACCAGGAGTGTTAGAAAGCTCAGGAGATATGAAGGGCCACACACAGCAGATTTGATGTGTACCTGCTTCTACTCCAAAGAAATATTAACCAGTGACAGCTTGGTGCTTTTGCCCTAAGCACTCACTTCCAGTGCAAATGCACAACTGACTTCCTGCAGAGAGCCAGTGACCAGGAGCCTGAAAATCCACAGGGCAGCCTGGGCGTCTCCTGGGTGGGAGGGAGGCAGCTACTATGACCCTGATTGGCGTTATCTTGGAAGGTACTGCCAATCCCTAGAAGCCATGCCCAGGGATGATCTCCCCACTTTCTTCTCCCTGCCATGGATTCCTCCCAAGTCTGTTTTATAGGAAGTTGCCTTTCTTCTATTTCTTCTGAGCAGAAGGGGACCATCCCTGGGTTGAGCAAAAGATGAGTGAGTGATTAGTGGCTGCCGTAAAAGGATCTCGTAAAGGATTTATGTTGTCACACAAAAAGGATCTGGTTTTTACACATCTGTCTTTTCAGTTCATTTGTGGCAGGTAGAAGGCTGCCAAAGTCATTTTATGACGCCAGGGGTAAGGCTCGCTTTAGGAAATGGGGTAGCCAAGGATCTGGTGTTTCCCCACACTGTTTCCTCCTTCATCTCATGACCTGACAAAAGCAGCTCTATGAGTCACACGCTGAGTGGCCTACTATTGAGGAAATAATCCATTTGCTATGGTAAACTAGGGATGTCCCTTAGAAAGAAAATCAGGGCTTTTCCTGGGTGGGTCCTGCCCTGGAGTGGGACAAATGATGCAGCAATGAGCCCCACATTGCGGATGTTGACGTGAATAGGGGTGCATTTTTCACAGGAAAATACAAGGTCATCTCAGTTCAAGCTGTAATCAAGGCAGAGCTTCTGAACCAGGGTGGGAGGGTCCCCAGGGAGCCTGGATTCAGGGAAATCTGGGTTGGAGTGCTTCTTGGTAGCCACAGGCACTCAAGAACCCTGGGGAGATCCACCCTCCACCCCTGTCCCCCCCAAGGGAGGCTGTCTGCTCTGCCAAAAGCCTGAATTTCCTAAAATGGCTCCAGTATCCAAGAAATCCCTGGATAGACACTTTCCAGATGGACTTTGGCTGCTGACTATTAACAGTCTCAACTGTTCCCCACATCTGCTTCTAGGAGATCTCACTGGCTCTGCTCCCTCAATCAGTAGAGATGAGGACACCTCACCTCCATAAATCTTGAGATTGGTGGCTTCTTATTGCCCTTTAGCCCTGCATTCACTCTCTCTCTCTCTCTCTCTCTCTCTCTCTCTCTCACACACACACACACACACACACACACACACACACACACACACGCACGCACACGTGCTAAGATTATCTCCTTGATCTCTGGGCCATCAACTCTGGGCCGAACCACTTGGACAATGGTTACTCCCCCAAATCTGAAGAAGTGTACCCCTTAGCCAATGTTTCCAATAAAAAATCCTGCCGTTTAGCATAGGTTTATTCTCTGTCTGAAATGTACAGAAATGTAATGGTCTCACGTGTGAGATGGTGATGATCAGAGCTTGTCTGCTGGACCGGACCAAACTGAACCTGAGCATTTCTTGAGGTTTCTTCTATTCCTAGAATCTCATGATTCTGAGACCCTTCCAAATATACACACTCAAAGTGAGTTTTTCTAAAAACAAATTGGATCTCACACAAAATTAGTAACAACTGAACCAAGTACAGAATCTTACTTGGTTCTGGCCCCAGGAGGAACTTGATAATTTACATTTTAGGTGAAAACTCTTCTCCCCTTTAAATACTGCATAAAAATGGCAAGATTCTCTACTGACTAGTAATGTTACCGTAGCAAACAAAGGGGAAACTATGAAAATCTGACACAGAAATATGTGGCCTGTTATTCCAAAAAAAATAAATGCAACGAAAAGAAGAAAGTTGGCCTCATCCTCCATCCCAAAGCACCACGCAGCCCATGCCAGCCACCAGCACAGCCCTCTGGTCCTCTCCCACCGGGCAGGCCCCTGTCTTTGCTCAGTTCTTCCCAAGCCTTCAGCGCTTCCTGTCCCACTTTGAAGGCAGGGGTTTCTTCGTCTGTATTCACAGCGTGAATTCACAGTGTGAATTCTCCTTTCAGAGGACTTCTGAAGCCCGCCTGCCCTCCAGGCCAGGGGGAGTTCATCTCTCTGTCTCAGGTTCCTAGCCCTTCGTATGAGGAGACAACTCTCAACACCGCTGGCTTATCTTCCCTTGTGTAGTTCGTACATGTGTCTGTCTCCACTGCTGGGATTAGACTTCCAGAAGGCAGAGACGCAATCCTATCTGTGGGCCCTTATACAAGTAGACACATCTGATACATTTTAATAAAGTTTAAGTGAATTGAAGAAGGGTGACAATACCTCCACTCTAGATTTCTCTGTATATACCACAGATTACTTGGAATGTCATATGAGAGTGGGGGTGACTTAGCAGATATTGTCAGGGTTTCTCAACCTTGGCACAAGTGACGTTTGGGTCAGATCATTCTTTGGTGTGAGGACTGTCCTGTGCATTGCAGGGTGTTTAGCAGCATCCCTGGCCTCCACCCTCCAGATGCCAGTAGCATTCCCCCTCCTCTCAAGTTGTGACAACCACAAATACCTGCAGACATTGTCAATGTCCCTTGGGGTCAGAATGGCCCCAGTTTAGAACCACTGATATAGGTGATTCCCGAAGGAGAGGGACTCTTCCTGAGAGGAAGTATAAGACACCTTGCCCAGTGAGGAGCCTGCCCAGACCTGCCCCCTACTCCTATAATCATCACTGTTTTAATACATCAGCAGAAGGCAGCTATTTATAGCTTCTGGCCAAATATTTTACTCTGACAGGCTGTCACTGACAGGTTGCCAAACACTGGAATTTTCTTAAGTGGGGTGTGGAAAGAGAGAACAGGGTAAGGCCCATCCTCTGTGAAATATGAATATCTTTTTTTGGGAGGTTGTCGTCTTGGAGACAGCACAACAGCTACTAAGAGGTGCCTGGGGTCATGCCAGGAAGACAGAACAGGCAAAAAATAACAACAACAGAAGCTGAAATGAAAGACGTTTTTTCTTAGCAGGATGTGGGGAAACACCACTCTTAATAAATCAACACATACAAACTCAAGGAAGGTGTTCACCTATTTTGGCACAAGCCACAGAGCTGTGGGTGGAGATGGTTGGAATATTTTTGGTGTGCAGGGAGGTAACCCCACAGGTCATCCCTTTGGCCTCCGGATGCTGGGGCCAGCCATCAGCCAGGCGGCAGCCCACAGGCAGGTGGAAATGTGATGAAGTGCGTTGGCTCAAACATGGCAAACAGTGTTCGGTGTTGGCCAAACCACCACCCTTGCTTTTCTTTCACGCTATGACACTCTTTCATGTCAGGGAGCTGAGTCTGAGTGAGGCCCCAGTGGCCGTGATGGACTCAAGGTCCAGAGCCCGGGAGAACTGTGGGATTGTTTTTCTCCTCGCTGAGGCATTAAAGGTTGGTTTGTGAAGCACTGACTGAGGCATTACACATTAATGCCTGCACAGAGACTTTGATTCCATGTATCTCATGCTGACGTAGAAACTGGAGCTGTTATATAAGGTGTTGACTCGCCGCCCTTTCACGCAAGCCCCCCTCATCACATCATGTACCTCTCGGGGCCTGGGGGTGGGGAGAGTTGGGGGGTGGGGAGAGGGGGATTGAGGCCTGCAGAGCTGCAGGGGCAGGACAGCTGAGGAAAGGCCTGAGGTTTGGGGCAGCGCATCTTAGCACAGCTGCTGAGAGGACGTCTGCCTGCAATAGTGATAACCACCTGACTGCTCTCACCTTTGATTTCTGTTGGCTGCATTCAGATGTGGGGAGCCAGCTAGGGGCCTCTGATGAGAAAATCAAAGATTGGAGGCAACAAACAGGTTGTCGATACCACACGCTCCTCTCTGACACCGAAAGAGAAACTCTGCTGATATGCAGTTGGACTTAGCAAGGCCCTGTTGCATCAGGAGCAAACATGGGAACAAGGGCAAGAATGACATGAACTACAGTTTCTGCCCTGATGCACAGGTGCTGAAGGAAGATTTTGCACTTCTAAGGACAAGTCTGCAAAATAGGTACTGAAGGGGATGTGGGATCTGGGTGAGGGCAAGGTGGCCACACCCGGGATGCGGGGACCCTCTGACCAGGACTGAGGGGCCCAGAGGAGAAGGAGGCTACGGGCACAAGCCAGTTCCGGGGTGACAGTCTGCCCTGGATAGCCCTGCAGACACTTGGCCTGCTCTCCGTCCCTCAGCCTTGCTCCCCAGATGGGGCTGAGGGGCTCCCCTGGAGCAGCCCAGGGGAGGGCAGAGCTGGTCGGGACAGACATTCTCTTCCTTGGGAAAGCAGCCCGGTGACTCACATATTCCAGGCAGGCAGTGCTGCACGTCTAGACTTAATTCTTGCTGTGATGCATCCAGGCTGCCTCCACACAACTAGCTAGCAAAGTCCCTCTGGTCGGGCCTCATGGGGCCACACCCAGCACTTAGTTAGCCCAAAGCACACTAAGCGGACAAAGCCCTGGAAAATGGGAGGAAAAAATTGGAAATAATTTCATATTTCAGAAAAAAATATTGAAGTGTTCATCATGGGCAAAATCAGAACGTTGTTAATGTCTTTACACATTGTACGGCCGGGCAGTTTCTTACTTCTGCGTGTGCTGAGGCCACCGTAGCCCCTCCTGCCCCTCCGTCCTGCTTTGACCCTGGCCCCTGACGAGGAGGCCACCCTCCCCTGCTCAGCAGGGGGCCTGGAACAAAGGCCACCTCCCCAGTCCCCTCCGAGGTGCTGGAAGGTCTTTCTAGGGAGGTGTTGGGACCTTTCCGCAGCCCTGCAGACGTGAAGATCCTGTAGTTTTTTTCTAGAACGTGCCCTTGAAGGCAGACGTTGACCCTGGCAGCCAGTGCAGGAGCCTTCTCCCCACCTTGTGCCCCAACACCCACTTCCCAAGGGAGCAATTAATTAACTATAGTCCTGATTACCAGAGGGAATATCTAAATAGGCAGCATCCCACGATGATTCTCCTAATAAGAGAAACGATGGGAATCTGAGACCAGGGCTGCTGCCCTCTTCCCAGAAAGGGCAGAGCTGCCATTTGCTGACCACCCTCCTGTCCCAATGGGCCCTCCTTCCCCTTTATGACACTCTCCCATCCTAGGAACACCTCCCTGACCCTGTGACATTTTGTGTCCCCCAAGTGCAATGAATCTTTGTCACCTTGCGTCTGTGCCTGAGATTTACCCGCCCTCTTTTCGTTCTGTCACTGCCTGGCTGAATGATGGGGTATCTGACAGGGCAATCTGGTCTCTTCTTCCTGTTCCCAAGTACAAGATGCACCTTCAGGGCTGATGACCTTGTTCATCCCCCAGGATGAGGAGTAACTCCCATCAGCTGGCACGGAAAGACCAGGCTGGGAGATACTGCCCCAAGGGGGAGAGCTCTTGGGGAGAGTCAGCCTCCTAAAGTTAGCCCATGTCCTGATCCGTGTCCAGTATCCCCCCAACAAAGCCAGGCGACAATATCTTCTGGCTCCTCTGTTCCACATCAGCTCACCAGGCAGAGGAGGGGACTCCAGCCAAGCAGAAGGCAGCATGTGGGTCCTGGCTTTGGCCCTCTGTCAAGACTCCTTCCAGCCCCCTTGCTCCCTGGTTGCTTTTAATCAGTCAAAGCCCAGTGTTCCAGATGAGAAAGGAGCAGGGAGGGGAAGAGGCTAAAACTCTGTTCAGGTTAAAGCGGGATTTATTGTAATTGGTTGTTCATACTGACTTCCAGCACAGTGCCTCATACATTGTGGCTCAAATTTAGTATTTCTCATCCATGTCTCATCAAAGCCTGACGGTCCCCGGGTCTCTTTTCATTTCCACAGAACCCTACATTGGTGGGAGCGTGGCAGGGCGGGGAGGCAGGGGCTCAGTCTAGTAAGCGACTCTGGGCTCAGAGATGACCGCTGGTTAAGTATTAGTGTACTTGCCCTGCCAGGTAAAGTGGTATGGTAGATAATTTTTGGTTTGGGTTGGCTGTGCCCTGAGTCACCTCTGGGAATTACTTCTTCCACATACCAGAAGCTGTTAGTCGAGGTGCCTGCCTGTCCCTGGCCCAAGGTCAGGCACTGGAATTTTTTGAGGTCAGTCACATCTGCCTTCCCTGGAATCCGAAATTGGAGCAAAGTCATCAAAAGACAGAATCCAATTGGAGGTCATTCCTTATTCACAGCAGTGTACCCAGGTGACACTGGTGAGGGGGTCTTGTGTCTTAGACCCTTGATTCTGCGCTGCTTCCTGCCCATGAAGTTCCGCAGTTCCTGTCCATTTTGTCCTGGTTTCTGAGCCTGGTTTCCTAGCCATTGAGAAATTAGCTGTTTTTCCAGTAAATTCCCTTTTGGTGTAGATTAGCCAGGGTTGGTTTCTGTTGCTTACCACCCAAGGAGCCCCAATTCACACATGCAATGAACCTGGGTTTCTGAGCACCCCTTAAGTCACGCTTGGTTTCAGAATGTTGCCCCAAAATTGAAGCCAGGGAAGTCTCTTCATTTACCCAGACTCCGTAGTAATCATCTCCCAGCATCCATCTCTTTAGTTGCCAAGCCCATGCTGGTTATTAGCTGAGTATGGTTTCTAACCTGCCTTTTGGTTTGTTGCAGTATTCTTTTGCTCAGTTCAGACTGGGCCAAATCTTTCCACCCTGTACCTGGGGAACAGATTTGCTTCCCACGTGTTCTGCTGCTCGATGCTCCTCAAACACACACTAGGGAAATGCAAACTGGGACAATATTTTTGCAAACCAAATTGCAAAACCATAATCAAGAGCTTTTAAAACATTCTTTCCTTCTGAACTAGTAATTCAACTAATTGAGGACTATATCCTAAGAAAATTTTCAGAGAAGCAGAAAGATGACTAAGCATATTTATTACATTATTATTTTGTAGTAGCCAAAACTTGAAGACAACTTAAATGTCTAGCAGCAGGGAAATAAACAATGGTCTGTTCATATGATGATATGTGATACACCCATTCAAAATCACAGTTTTGTGGAATATTTAATACTATGAGGAAACTCACACTATCTTGCGTACCAGGTGTAAAAAAACCAGGACACAAACCTCTAAGTACGGAATCATCTCAATCCATTTTATTCAAATTGGGAAGGACTGCACCAACATATTAGCAGTGGTTATCTCTTTATGGTTTAGTAGGAAACCCTCTGAGGTAAGAACTATGTCTTACTTAAAGTTATAGCTCTAATTCCTAGCTCAGGTCCAGTCATATAGCTTGCCTGGTGAAGTAATGAGGAAGTTTCTTTTTATTTTTCCATAATTTTCATTTCTTTTAAATAATGAACGTGCATTCATGTAAAATCAGAATAAAAAACATTTTAGGCAATAAAGCTTCAGTGCATGAGGTTTATTGAAATCCTATTCATGCTTTAGGGTCCACAGGGAAGTTTTAAAACATGGTAACAAATATTTGATTGCTCCTTCTTAAGAGAGGTGGGGTCTGTGTCCCCTCCCTTTAAGTGGGACTGCTTCAACCAATGGGCATAGTGGCAATGATGTTCTGTGACTTCTGAGGCTGTCATAAAAAGCCATGCAGTTTCTGCCACATTCACTGAGGGTACTTGATACTGATGCCCTGAAGTGCAGTGTAAGAGCTCAACCATCCCAAGGCTGCCATTTTGGAGAGGTCATCTAGGGTGCTCTGGTCGGCATTCCAGCTGAACCTGTCCTTCATTCCAGGTGCCAGGCACATCAGTGAAGAGCCACCTTGGAAGTGGATGCTTCCAGCCCCCTGTTGTTTGACTCACTGCTAGACAACTGGGGTCCAGACACTATGGAGCAGAGACAGGTTGTCCAAATTGTGTCTCATCCAAACTCCTGACCCACAGACTTCCTGAGCATGATAAAATGGTGATTGTTTTATGCCACTAAGTTTGAAGTGGTTAGAGAGCAGTAGATACAAAAACATTTCTCCTTAAACTCCTTCTTTGTGAAGCCTTTCCTGATCCTTCCTGTCCTTCCCATAATTCCATGTCCTAAATTAAAACTAGTCATTCTTGTTTTCCAAAGCCCTTCTCTATACCTATATCAAAGTACTGACTCACCTTGCCTTTGGCTTTCTCCAGATGATGAGTTCCTTAAGGGAAGCAACTGTGTGAGTCACTTTTGCATCCTCAGGGCAGTGTCCAGCACATGGAATCTAACTGATGGTCATTCTATTCCTTTTTCTATTAGTATAATGCACAAGAGAGACAAGAATTGACAGAGAAGCCAAATTTGGTGTGTGCATCAGGCTTTCATGGAGTTCTAGCTATCTCCATGCTTCTGGGCTGCAACTCAGTGCAGCAACGGGATGCACTGGGATGGCACTATGCCTGTAAACCATCCCAATTCTTAGTTTACTCAGGCTGCCATAACAGCGGGGTGACTTAAACCACAGAAACTAATTTCCTTACAGTTTTGGAGGCTGAAAGTCCAAGAACAAGGCATTGGCAGGTTTGGCTTCTTCTGAGGCCCCTCTCCTTGGCTTGCAGATGGCAAGTCTTCTCACTGTGTCCTCACATGGTCTTTCCTCCATGCATGCACATCCCTGGTGTCTCCTCCTCTTCTTATAAGGATACAGTCCTATTGAATTAGGGTCCCACCCTTATGTCCCCATTTATCTTTACCTCTTTAGAGATCCTGTCTCCAAATCCTGTTATAATTGAAATTGGGGCTTCCACATATGAATTTAGGGTTGGGGAGAACACAATTCAGTCCATAACACAGTGGATTCTTAGTTATTGTTTACACTCCCTGTAGTTGTAGATGTCAGTGAAAAGAATAAATGAGCTCAGTGATCTACATTCTACCCACAGATACTTTCCTGGCTGTAAGTTCAGGCTTATGCTGTTCTTGTTCCCCTATCCATTTACATGATGGCCTGCTTAGGGGATAGACGTCTGTGATAACTTGTCCTTCTCCACAGCCAATGGCAAGATCTGATCTCAGGTAGCTTTTGTTTGTTTGCTTGTTTTCTGTTTGGTGCCCAAGGAAACCTCAGACAAACCTTCAGTATAAGACAGTGCTGACTGCAAAGTGACGCACGACATGTCACTGTGTACAAGTGGGTGCTCTTCTGTTGCAACCTGGTCAGTTTACAATAGCTGAATAAACAGCATCTAAAACGGGGCTTGGGAGGGAAGCTGCCATCAGCAGTTGGAGGATGATTTAAGGACATGCAGGAATGCCAGGAGCTAGGGTGACTGGCAGCTAGTCTTTAGAACTTTTCTTCGCAAATTAATTCCTAGCAGTGTCTTTTTTTGTCAATCTCTGTTTTACTGTTTTATATCACATTCCAAAAATGAGAGAGAGAGAGAGAGAGAACACAATCGTCTACTGAGTTGAATTGGACTTGGAATTATTTTACATCCATATCTGTGAGCTACAGGTGCTGAATAAGGCATGGAGCAAATATTCAAGGTCATACACTTGCCCTTTGCAATTCAAATTAAAGTGCACCTACCTTGCAATTTTTGCCCTTGTTTTCAGCTGGTCTTTGTCATACTACCTCACTATCAAACCAACCCTCTCCCCACCCCTCCTCCCACCTTACTTTCACCTCTTAAGGAATGAGAAAACGTTTCTTGTTCTGATTCACGCTATCACTAACGCATGCTCCACAAGAATCAATCAGCTTTCATTTTCACATAATGTAGCATGTTTACACAATTACCAACCACCCTGGTTGCATGGAGTGTTCTAATATTATAAAGTTCTTTATGTGAAAATCAGTTCTGAAATACATTTTTATCTGCCGGTTGAAATTGGTAAGAATTTTGTTCCAGTCTGTAAGAAGGCTTTATCCTTGCTCAGTACTATAAAGCTCTCAAGATTTTATCTTTCTTGAATTATCTAAAGGTAGGAAGAGATTCAATTCGCTAAGAGTCCTTGTTTTTGACACAAAGACAAATATCTGCTCCTAAGCTATACTTCACAAAGCAATGATGCATTTTAAAAACCTCTCAGGATCATGAATTCTCCAGATAGAAAAAATGAACCTAAAAAAATGAACCTAAGTCTTGCTTTCTTCATTAATCTTAGTACATTCTCTCTCTGCTGCTTCACTTTAGAAAAGAGATATAATTACTATCTCTATGAGTCAGACTCGTTGCCCAGCACCTGTTAGAAAATTAAAAAATATTTTCCCCACATCACACTACAAAGTGAGGCCATTGTTCTCATGCAGTTGCTGATGTTCATTCATTTTCCAAAATGACTATATTGGAGGCTTTAAAAGCCATAGTGATAATGAAAAACAATGACTAGAGACTTTTCCAAATGCCAATACATAAAGATAGTAACATGAACTTGATAAACTCTGATTTTCATTCTTTTTAAATTATTCATAGATCAATAAGGGAGAGTCTGTTTCTCCCAGGCATGACGTAGCAGCAGATGCAGGCAGTTCAGAGTTGTCTTCTTAAACCATACCCCAGGTAGTTACTTAGGCGTTAGGTATGGAATTCAGTCAATGCTAATTACAGAAGGAGACTCAATATGTGTGAATATGTTATTGATGTAAGAGATTAAGGGATAATTGTAAGTAAGGAAAACTGATATCATGACATAAAAACTATCCAGCTCAGGAAGGAGCAGAGTATAATAAAAAATCTTTACACAGTCCATTTCTTGCCTAAATGCTATATAAAGAGATAAAGGTCAAAATACTCTCGTTTTTTGGATAACAAATGTAGTGTTTGATCCTAGTGCTAAAAACCACTTAGATCATCACTTCTTTCAACTCTGCCATGCTTTTCATGACTTCAAAGGGTGTTTCTGTACAGACTAACTTGGAATTTACTTTGAATGAGAAATACAGGCTGCACAGTCACAGATTGTTTGAGGTAAGCAGGAGAGCTCTGCTAATACTCTCACCCAGCCCAGCGTATAGGTAGCATGTCCAGGCCTTTGCCATGTGCACCGTGGGGGAAAAGCAAATGAGACGGTGCATGCCCTTGGCCAATGGTGATAGTAAGTGAAACAGAGTTAGGAAATGCCTCCAAAGTGAGGGACGCTGTTACTAATTTTTGTCTTAATCTAGGCTTTTGACGCTGTTACTAATTTTTGTCTTAATCTAGGCTTTTTTGATTAAAAGTATTTTTTATATTCTTCTTTTCCTGAAGCCATGAATCTATACTGAATGAATTAGTGGAAAATTCATTCAACAGGAAATATGTAACTTATGTTCTTCACCTCTTAAAGAAATTTCTGTTTTGATCCATTTCTTTGTAAATAATTATGAGTTCAACAGTTTATTAACGACACAGTCATTGGAGCTCCTGGGGTTCATTCAAAATGCATTGGAGAATTGTTTAGAAGCGAATTGAAATCAGGTAACCAATGCTTTGTGGTCAAACACTGACTTGTTATCTGCAGAAAAGCAGGTTTTCATCTTCCTCTCTAAAATTTTTTACAGTATTTAATGCAAGAAATTAACTATCTGGTACAGATGTTTCTTAATTTATCACCTCAGCATAATGATTGGCACAAAGAGCTTAATAAATGTTTGTTGAATGAATGAATGAAGAGAAATAATATAAAGTTTAAAAGTATGGATAATTTAACTTAAAAATCAGCATTTCTTTTCAGGATTAATTTTAGAGAGCAATGTCTGTTCTAATTTGTTATGGACTAAAAATAACCAAAAAATCAAAATAAATAAAATATATCCTGGGTATTTTCCAAACAGAATAATATATTCTACATTAAACACTATAGGGATTTGCTTCTCCCAGAAGCAGATGACTGGAGGAAATTTCTAGCTTTGACTTCTTATATTACAAAAAAAGAGAAAGGTGGTCATTGGAATAATGGTAATTGAGGCCACTTTTGTTTTCATCCTTTGGTTCCCAGACCTCTGTATTCTTCTGACACAGTGCTTTATAGAGGTCTTCAATTCAGCACAAATACTGCGGGGTGGGTTATGTCCCTCCATCTCCACAGAATATTTACTGCCTTTAGTTTGCTGAACTAGATATGCTAAAAGATTTACCCAGTGAAAACAACCAGAACGCTAGACAAAATAACAAAGAAAACACTTTTTAAAGGCATCAACAGATGGCACAGAAGTAAGGAATCTGCAGAAATCAAAAACAAGACAGAAGTAGCGACTTTGGGAGAGGAGAACCAAAGCCAGCTCTCTCAGTATTTCTGCCAAAACCTGGAAACCTTGAACTTTTTGGAAAATGTCTGATAGTGGAGGGGAGGAGATGAAGCCTTGGCCCCATGCAAAACTGGAAGTTTTATAGGAGACTCTCAGATAAAGCTGGAATCTCAAAGGGCTTTACCTTCAGTTCAAAGGATGAGTAAAAAATAACCTGCTATGCAGGAGACAGCCAAGCATCTGATTTGATCTTTATGCTGGAGGAGAGTGGGATGAATTCTCACCTGAGAATCTGTACCTGCAGCCTGGCCCTCACGTGGCTTTTTGTATGAATTTACTTTACCTGCATCTGAAAAATTGAAAGAAGAGAATTTTAATATAAGTGCTCCAAGAATGTTTGTATAATCAAGAGCAAATGCAAATCTTTTATGGAAGAATGCAATCTCTACCCAGGTCTCAAAGAATTCCTATAGATAAAGTTCCAAGGAACTTAAGCTCACATAAAAACACACATAGGCATATTCTGCCCTTCCCCCCCACCCCACACAAGAAAATAAAGCACCATGAGTGAGAACCAGTAGAAAGAGGCAGAAAAATCAGATCTGTAAAGATGATCAGACACAATATAAAATAAGCATGTTTGGTATGTTTGAAGAAATGAAAAGTTTGTGAACAAGGAATAAGAAAAATTTTAAAAACAAATCTAGCAGATTGGAGAAAAATTGAATGAAACTTTTAGAAATGGAAAACTGCTTTATGCAGAAAGATTATGAGGCCAAATGGAGGAAAGTCTGAGATGCAAGAACAAATGGTGAGCAAAGAAACTCACGAACATTGACTACATATAACAATAATAGTCATGTCTAATTTGTGAGGTTAAACAAACAAGATAGAATTCAAATATGGTCAAAATATAATATAAATTGCAACACTGTGAAAGTTGTAGTTGTAATATTCTAAGGTACTTGCATTGTTTGGGTGAAGCATCAAGAGATTAAGTAAGCATGGTAAAATATCTGGGTAACTCCTGGGACTTCCCTGGTGGTCTAGTGGTAAAGAATCTGCCTCCCAATGCAGGGGACGTGGGTTCGATCCCTGGTCGAGGAACTAAGATCCCACATGCCACGGGGGAACTAAGCCTGTGCACCACAACTACTGAGCTCGCACGCCTCAGCAAGACAGCCCCGCGTGCTGCAAACTGCAGAACCTGAGAGCTCTGGAGCCCGCGCACCACAATTAGAGAGAGAAAACCCGCATGCCACAAGTAGAGAGAAGCCTGCATGCCACAATGAAGATCGGACGCAGCCGAAAAGTAAAAAATAAAATAAATAAAATAAAATAAAATACTTTAAAAAAATGTCTGGGTAACTCCTAAAAATAGTTGTAGAGAGAATTACTTCCAAAGGAACAGAAGTAGGGCGTGATTGTGGGAATAAGAAAAAGAAATGAAAAAAGAAAATCTATTCAGAAGATGGCAAGTAGGAAAAAGAGAGAGAGAGTGGAAAGCACATAATAAGACGGTAGAAATACATCAAAGGAAGAAGAGCAAAGACAGAGTCTTAAGATGCTTTGCTCCAAAACAAAACAATGGGAGTCCATACATACTCTAAAATGTTCATTCACTCTATAATTTCATACTGTTAACAATGAAAAAAGAGCATAAATGACTTTTGAGAACAAAAGGCTTTAATTTCAAGTATCTCAAGTACAGTAGTAGTTCAGCTTATCAGAGACCAATGTTTCCCATAACAGGGCTTTTAATGGGATATTGGAAGGGGCTGCATCAAGGCCTTCTGTTTTATATTAACTTTATTTAAAGTTAAAAGAAACTTTAACTTTTGAAGATCTATGTCTCAAAAATGGACTTTTATAGACAATTTTTAGGAGCACTTTTATGATTACTAAATTTAGAACATGTTTTTATTCTTATAAATTTTGACCTTTGTCTTTATCTGGAGAGTTTTACCTTGTGAACAGCTGTATAATTTGTTATTTCTCTCTCCTTCTGTACCAGTCTTAATACTCTTTTTCTCCTTTGTCTGTATTTAGAAGAAACTGCTTTTTTAAGGCTATAGCTAGGACACCATATTCTAGAAATAAATCAGGAAGCACAGGACCTAAAGACTTAATATAGAAAATGACATATTTTAAAAAAAGGAATGTGAGGTCTGTAATATTTTGCTTCTACAGGATGCTAAATCACTTCCTAGAGGGGCCTCATAAGATTGTGCAGTAGATCTTTTCTTAGGTCTGTTTTGTTATTTCCTATATGCTACTTTCTTTCCTTTGTTCTGTAATGCTTTTTTCATAGCTTCTAAGCTGTTCCTTCCTTCCTTCCTTCTTTTCTGCCTTCCTTCTTGATTGCCTACTCTCAAATGAAGCTAGATCTTTATTTCAACAGATAGGTTACAGAGACATCTCTCAAGTTTGCTCTGGAATGAGGGTAACATCCCTTCTCAGAGACAAAACTAGGGAGTTGGGGGGGAAGGTGATGTACCTGTTCCCTGGTCCAGTTTTCAGCTTACAGTGCCTATTTGCCAGTCCAGGCTTTGTCACTTCCTAGCTGTGTGATTTGGGTGAGTTGCTTAACCTCTCTATGCCTCAGTTTTATCATCTGTAAAAGGAAGCTAATAAATATGTCAACCTCATAGGGTTTCTGGGAGCATTAAATGAAATACTTTTAAAGCCCTTAGTATTGTACATTGCCCATGATAAACAATAAATATCTGCTATTATCATTTTCTTTATTATTGCTACTACTACTACTACTAGTACTAAACTGTTGTTACTGCTGCTACTACTACTCCTACAAGTACCATCAGGTGCATTTCTCTACCCGGCTGCTCAGCTTCTGTTATGCTGATCCACTGCTATTGAGAGAACCCCACTTCCTAGGGTATAGTGCATCACTGCCCATCTCTCCCTCCTCACCAACACTCACACAAGATTCCTCTTTTCTTTTAGGAATGGCCATCTCAGAATGTTCCCAGCAAAGTAGTTTGGGTTCCTTGAGGGGCAGCACCCATGTGGTACAGCAATGGGGCGCCAGGCTCTTGCTGTGACTTGGTTGTCTGTGTGCTGTGCATATGTGACCTTTCCTTTTCCATCACAGGGCTTTTAATGGGATATTGGAAGGGGTTGCATCAAGGCCTGTTAGATGCCATGCCATTTTACACTGGAAATCTACTTTCTGCTTTTAAACCAGGGACACAAGGTGTGGGCATAGCCTGATGCCTGTGAAGACCTCGCCTTTCACCAGGCAAGGAGGACTCCATGCTTTTTTATTCATGCCCTTTTGGTAATGAACGAAAACCCCTCAATCTAATGTGCAACGAGACCCTGATCCTAACCTGTGTTAACTAAAGGAGTATAATAGCCTCATTTTTACACACATTTAGATAAGTTAGAAGATCTGAGGTAAATTATTCCCTCAGGAGTACTAGGGACTAAATCTAAAGGCAGCCAAGGAAAACTGCTGCGACAACATTCTTATCATATTTTCAGGAAAGTTCAGAACCTTTACAAGAAGAGCTGTCCTGAAACTCATGATATTACATTTAGAGTAAGGTTTGTATTAAACTTTTAATGACTGAGTTTCAATACTGTATGAATATACAATTTCTTCATTAAAAGTTTAGCTGCTTTTACACTAAGGAAGGTCAGAAGAGGCGTAAACAACAAAAATAAATAAATGGACATTTCATAAAGATGTGGTTGAAATACAGTCAGGATCATATACTCAGTCAGGTCACATGCCCTCAGACCCAGCCAGAAGCTCACCCTTTCTGGTGTCTTTCCAACAGCTGTCCCAATCCTAGAGGGTTGGATGGTTGCAGAGACTCTGGGTATCTGGGGGCCATTGATAATTAAAGAGTGCACCTATTAAGTTAGTATTAGAAACATTAGGGACATCGGTAACTAAAGTAGGAATAGTAATATAGATTCTATATACATATGCTACTGAAATGCATTATTACCAGTTTAAAACATCACATTACAGATGTTTTGACAAACGTTTCCAAGGGCCTTTAATAAATAAGCAAAATAAACTCTCATATTGGTTGTATGACTATATTTGATCATAAATAATAAAATCAAAATATGGAAAAATATCTCTTTCCATCAAATAGGGCCATCTTTCCCTACCAATATACTGTGTCCAGGGCACAAATGGTAAAAACAAGTATAATCTCTTTTCCCCAAGTTAATGTAATGTAGATATCAAGAATTTGATGACATTAACAATTATTGGCTCAGAGTTCCAACCATGTAGTTACAAAGAATTTAAGCCCTCCCTGACCCCAAACTTAATCTTTGTGTCTCACATTTCTCTTCACTGCTTCTCCTACTGCTGCCAGCTGGATATTGAAGGAGAACTTTTTCTTCTTGGTGATTGCAGGTCTGCCTTACACTGCATAAAGCAGATGGGCTTGGTCGGTTCTGGGGTCTCTCCAGTTAACAGTATATTAAGAGTTCCATGGGGACATGGTCACAGAGAACCACAAGGACCCCACTGATGCTGCACTCAGAAATTTCCTCTTCTGTGATCTGGGCTCATGACTGGGAACTCTTGGGTGGAGGCAGGCCCAGGGAGGGGAGCCCAGCCTCTGTCTTGGATCTGAGGTCTGGGAGGCCAACCCTCTGACCTGAGGTACCCTACTAAGTTATGCCCAGAAGGTCTAATGCTTCAATGCAAACAAGATTCTGGTTGATTTGACTTGCTAAGTTAGAACAGTGGCCTTTAACATGGAGTATGTGTACCCCAGGGGTACTTGAAGGGGTTGATGATCTTAAGTTCATAGAGCTTCCTGGATTTCCCTAACTTATAAATATTCCTGTTGAAATAAAGTGTCATGTTAGAAATGATATTTTAGTCCACACTAGGATTTTCTGAGTTCACATACAAGTAGATTGTAGCCATGGGAATTAGACAATTTTGGACTGATGGGTCTCTTTTTTTTATGCCTTGGCTTTGTCAAAGTATGCATTTGGAGGACAGTCTCATGAAAGCAAGGCGAAAATAACACTAGTAAGAAAGGCTGACTGTTAAAAATTACCCTTCCTGCAATGCATTTAAATATAAGCAGCTCTTTTCAGGTCTTCTTTTTAAAAAAAAAAAAAAAAAAAAGATAAATAAATAAATAAATAATTTATTTATTTTTGGCTGTGTTGGGTCTTCATTGCTATGCGCGGGCTTTCTCTAGTTGAGGCAAGCAGGGGCTACCCTTCGTTGCAGTGCGTGTACTTCTCATTGTGGTGGCTTCTCTTGCTGTGGAGAACGGGCTTTAGGCATGTGGGATCAGTAGTTGTGGCTCAAGGGCTGTAGAGCGCAGGCTCAGTAGTTGTGGCACACGGGCTTAGTTGCTCCGCGGCATGTGGGATCTTCCTGGGCCAGGGCTCGAACCAATGTTCCCTGCATTGGCAGGCAGATTCTTAACCACTGCACCACAAGGGAAGCCTCTCAGGTCTTCCTGATATTTGTCCCCAGGACACTTCCTTATCTGGAAAGAAAAGAAACTTTAAATAGCAAAGCAGTATAGGTTAGTGTCACTAATTATTTTAAATGTAATTAGAATGTTTTCTTAGACTATCAAAATTTTGGAGATATACTAGATAAACTTTCTATGACATCTTTCCACTTGGCACTTATTATTCTATGAAGTAGTTAAAACAATTTTTTACCCAATACTGTTTCAAATGTTTATTATAATACAGTAAAATCCTCATCTTATTTCATCATAAAATGTTTAATATTTTCCACATCTTACTAATAAAAAGTAAATCAGATCCTATGTACAGATCAATTATTTTTGACTGCATCTACCTTCTTTTTCATTAAATGTAAAGAGAAACATTAGATACTGATTCATGGTATCAAGAAATGCATTGTCAGCAAAACTTAACTTTCATACTTAATTATTTGTCAAAATTTATAATATATTTATGTTATTTTTAATAGTAGTATATTAATAACTGTAGTAACAACTCAATCCAGAAGAACTTTGTAAAGTTATGTACATGCTTTTGTAGTAATTTAATATGATAGGAGAGCAATAAAAGGTTTACAATTATAATAATATATTAAAGTAACAGTTTTAGTTTTAAATGTTCATATTTATAATATACTGGTTATCATTACAATATCCTTTGCAACTATTTAAATTTATGATGAAATGTTTTAGATGTGAACCTAAAAATGTGCAAGAGGTACATACTAAAAAAATTTTTTTTTCAGGGTACATTGGCAAAAATATTGACCAACAATTCTGGAGGGAACATGTGTATAAGTCCTTACTTAATCACTGCTATTAAATAAGGTAGTGGATTCTTTTCTCCCTAACTTCACCTCTTCTCACTAACCTCAGTTCTATACTGAGTACAATCTGCCCCTTGGAAGAATAAAAAGATTCTAACTTTGAGATCCCATGAGATTCCAGCTTAAACCTCAACCATTTAAAAAGTCTAGTAATAGAAAATGGAAACCTGGCTGCCCTGGGTTTTAAGAAATTCTGCTTTAAATGAAAGAAGTAGTCACTTGAATCTTGACAGTAACCTTTATTCCCTAGAAATTTAAGGTTCCAGATAGGAAATTACAACTGTAGAACTCATTCACTTTAAGAAGGCAGAAGGCAGAAGGTGTCTCTTTAGATTAATGTGTTAGACCACATCAAGCTCACTTGGGAGAAAGGTGGATGTATCTTTCCATGGTGCCCAATGCAAAGCCAGATGTTCGTATTTTTCAGAAAGCAAATATATTTCTAATGTTAAGTCATATGAAAGCCTCTACTTAAAAGTGCTTCAATATTCTAAATTATATGTCTGTCTAATTTTTGGTTTTGAATTATTATTATTTATGAGAATTAATAGTAATAACAACCATACAAGTTAAATAACAGCAGTAAGTATGTTAATAAAAAGTATTCAAAACTTTTTAATGGCAAATGAATTCAATCCCTTTCACTATTTTCTGAATTCAAAAAGATTAGAGAATATGGCCACCCTGTGGTATAATGAGATGAGCTGACTTTATGCTCACAGACAAGCGAGCATAGTGCCTTACTGTGTTAAATACAGATTTTGAAACTGAGAATCTGAATCAAATTCTCATTCAGTTCTACCTTTAAAATAAACTGATCTAGGTGTAATACTCAAGTTACTGTTTTATATTTAAGTGATTGGGAACTACTTTCAGGGGGAATAATGATACTCTAATATTTCCTTCATAATTCTAACAACTTATCTAAGTATTCTGTTTCACAAGCCTCAAAAGAAAACCCGCATTGTCAAATTTTCTTATGGGAATCAGATATCCAAATATATATCATTATGAGATTAAAATGTAAGGTTATTCAATGACTTGCCAATGATCAAAATGAAAGTACTTCTACTGGATTTTTTTTTTAATAACAAATCTCTAGTTCTTTTCAGGCTCATTAATTTGGGTGATGATATAAGCTATTTATGAATATTGGCTGAATATTGATTTCCTTTAATTCACTAGTTTTTCTGGAGAGTTACAGATTCACAGTCAATAGGCAAAGGAGTAGAATTGAGTGCACTGGAAGCTGAGATGTTGAATGGGTCCACACGATGTGGGTGGCGGTGGTCTCAAATTAGGCATAAGGGAACCGAGTATGGTGAGGCAATTTCCATCTAACACTAACGCACAGCTCTTAGAGGTGGATTATGCCAGGGGCGATGGCAACACTGTGAGCAGTGATTCTCATACTTTTAACATGTATATGAACCACCTGAGGGTCTCATTAAAATCTGATTTCATGCAGCAGGTTTGGGTGTGAGGCCGGATATTCTGCATTTCTAACAAGCTCCCAGGAGACACTGATCCTGCTGAAGCACTTTGAGTAGCAAAATTTTAGAGCACTGATACTGTTCTTCCAGTGTAGAAATGAGATGTGTGGCCAAGAGTTGGAGGCTCAGGCTCTCTTGTCAAGTCAACTGTTAAGCAACTATAAGAATGGAAAATTATTCAACATTTAAGGGACCTATTATCTCCTTCTGTAAAATTACAGGTCTGGACCAGATGATGTGTCAGGTCCCTTCAGAACTATAAAATTTAAGGACTTTAAGATAATCCTTATTTTTATTTTGGCTGCTATCTTCTGTATTTTCCCTCATAAATTGTTAGCAAAAGTCGGAAAGAAGTTTATTGCATTGTATCACTCCCAAAGCTCACCACTGAGTTGTGCTTTGCATTCTTTGAGCCAAGATGATAGCTATTTTTAATGTCAATTTCCACATTCTTCTCTCATAATTCTTAGAACACTATTCAGATTTGTAGTTTGCTTTAAGGAGAATTCTTATGAATACTGAATCTGTGGGTTAGTTATCTGTTGCCCAAATGAAAAAGTAGTTCCTATTATTTCACATTTTCAGAGAAGCTGTAATATTCTTAAATAAAGGGTGATCCTTTAATTGGAACCAATTTCATACACTGCACCCCTGCTAAGTGGCAATGGCTGGTAATGGTTTCAAAGTGCATTTAACAGGGAACAAATTCTTTCCCTTCTCTGAATAGAATTTGAGTCAGCTGCTTCCTGTTTATTCCCATTATCAGCATCTTTATTCAGAACTTCATTAACTCTTGTTTGGACTACTTTACAAATCTACCGATTGGTGTTCCACCTCCAGCCTTTTCACGCTATAATTATTCCAATACAGCCCTGCCAGAGCTATGTTCCCAAATTTCAACAAAGTGCATGCCACTTCTAAGTCAAAGTCCTGCTATGGGCTCTTATTCAACACCTCCAAGCTCTGGGGTCAACCTACCTTTTTCAGGTTCCCACTACTTCCCTTCACCAAGTATTTTCTACATATCTATGACTCTATTTATACATGTCCTCTACCTGGTATACCTTCTTCTATAAAACCCTCCTCCATTCTTCAAGACCTATTGTAAATTCCAATTCTTGCTTAAAGTGTTCCCTGATTCTTCCATCAAAAAGTTGAACTCATATAACACCTTGTTTTTGATTCTCTTCTCAACACCTGCTGCCCTATATTATAATCTCTGCATACACTTCTTCACTGCCCTCTATTATACAATTCTTGGGCATCTGTAGTACATCTTAATTATCGTTGTAACTTTCACAGTGCTTTTTCAATTCTCCATATCTGTTGAAGAAATGAGTGAATATATAATATAGCCTAAGTATTAAGGCTATATTATGAGGGTAAGGGATTTTTCATACATTTTTTACTCACTTAATGGATATAAAGCATTATACTATATAAATGCTAGAGCAGAGAGAAAACTTTCAAATTTCTGGATCATGGTAAATATTGCCATAGGATAAGTGTATTTCAGATTCAACTATTGTTAAAACTTTTTATCTGTTAATTCAGAATATACAAAGATGATATAATTTATATTTCAGATTCTAAAGATGCAACACAATTACACTGGCTTTACAATTTATTATTATACAGGGTTAATATTTTCAAAAGAAAAAGTAGAATTTCTTCCTTAATATACCACAGACACTGCCTTAGGAATGCTTCCATTATTGTCTATCATGGTTTGGGATCATTAAAGGTGCCCTGTACAAGTTACAATATACATTAATTATTTTCTTAAAACATGAAAGTAAAAAAATCCATAATTATTATGGGATTTGTGAACTTTGGACACACACCAAATTGATTTCCCGTGCTCAGTAAGAGTCAACATGATGGTTCGGAATTTTCAGCTACAGAGAATTAACCCTTTTGGGGTACTAGGTTGATCTATAAGTGCAATATTATAATAATCATAAGAACTTTAAAAGCTAAAGCTTGAGAAAACTTGTTGCATAATCAAAAAGAAATTGGCTATAATCTGTAATATTACAAAAACTTTTAGACTAATAGAACATTAAAAGATCTTGGCTAACATAATTTTCAATATTAATTTCTCTTCCAGTCAATTCTATTGCCAGAAAATATAACTTTTAAGTAGTTCTGACTAACTATAGTCATTTAATTCAATAAACTTTTAAAAAATAGTGCTTGAGAAATCTATGTTAACTATAGAAAAATTCCCCCATCTTTGTCTACCAATCTAAGTTTAAGAAAAGAACCAAATAGTATTATAATTTCCTAAGGAATATTTTCTATGATATTCTTTTCTTTTGACACCTATAAATTCTTCCACTGAAGTCATGGAAAATGTATGTCTATAGGGAAATTAAAACTATTAGACTTAATATCCATTATATGCATTTGAGAGTCCTATTTTGCCATAATATTCACTGGTTTCTTAACATTCCTGATACTCTTTCATGCCAGGAGTTAATCAGTGCAAAAATCAAGGAAAGTTTGAATATGTTCTTAACCCTCAGGTTACATACTCTAATGCTATTCTCTTTTCTAAGTGTCTTACTTCAAAAGATATAAGCACACAACCTAGACTGCTTCAGATGGTCTAGGTTGAAATAAATGTAAATATTGTCTCTATGTTTATCTATGGAATTACCTCTCTAACATACGTGTGGAATATAATACAGCCTGACTGCAGATCATGATTCTATTCTCAGAGTGCCTATTTACCGAATTACTAATTGTAAAGTAAGAGTGTAACAACAAACTGAGAAACCAGGTTTTGCATGGATGGTCTTTATATCACTTTAGAAAAGCTTATGGGTGATGTTCTTTACAAATTTAAATATGTTCATAATTTAGAAAAAATGTATCCCCATGGTTCCTGAAGAGAGAACTGAAATTGCAAGATTGTGGAAAAGCATGTATAATATGACAACAAAGACTGTTGCCCAAAATATTCTCCTATGCTTTTACTAGAGTTTCCACTAGCTTTTGCCATCCACCTTATGTCATGAGTATTTGTAATGTGAACATGCAAACACCAGATCAAAAACACTGAGGTCTGGTGGAGTAGTCTCCAGAGTGCGGCACGAGTACTGCTGGCATTATACAAGATAATATTAGGGGGTATATTAACAACATTTTGTATTTTAATAGATACATATTTATGTTAAAGTATATTAAACTCATTACTTTATAATTATTCCTCCTTGGGTCAAGCTTCCTTTTTATATAAATTTAAGTTTAAAAATTGAGTGCATTTAAAGAAAATATTAGGTAACCACAGTGTACGTGCTTCTGACAAAAGTCATGATGGAGGTTTGGGACTCTCTGGTAAGCAGAAAAGTGAGGTGGAAAGGTTGGGTTCAGGTAATAGTGGTTCTGGTTCTAGCTCAGTCACTAACTAGCTGTCCCACCTTAGCCAAGTTAGACTTCTTTGAGCGTCTATTCCTTATCTGTAAAGAGACTGTTGCTCTTTCCCTCTAAGAAGCCGGCTGAGGCTGCTTGTACAGCCATGGCCAAGATTAAGGCCCGAGACCTTGGAGGCAAGAAGGAGGAGCTGCTGAAACAGCTGGAGGACCTGAAGGTGGCGCTGTCTCGGCAGCGCGTCGCTAAAGTGACAAGAGGCGCAGCTTCTAAACTCTCCAAGGTCCGAGGTGTTAGCAAATCCATCGCCCATGTTCTCACCGTCATCAACCAGACTCGCAAGGAGAACCTCAGGAAATTATATAAGGGCGAGAAGTATAAACCCCTGGAACTGTGCCAGGTGACGCCGGCTGAACAAGCCCGAAGGGAACCTGAAGGCCAAGAGGCAGCTGCGGAAGGAGCCACACCCACCGTGGAAGTGCGTGATCAAGGCCTGATCATCCAGGCGTCAATAAAACACGAACATACTGGCAAAAAAAAAAAAAAAGAGAGAGAGATTGTTGGGGTTGGCCTCTAAGATCCACTCCAGCACCACCATTAGATGACGTTATGTTCCCTTGTCAAATGCATTATACGCCAATCTCTGTAAAACAAAAGCAAGCATTGTTAAGACTTTATACACGATGTGCTCACTTAAACTAGTCAGGGAAGTTAGTGGAGCTAATGTGGAATTTTTTGAGGTTAAAACACCCTAGATTAGATCAATCCTTTGAAAGATTGGATATAAACTTGATTTTGCTTAGTAACTTTACTTTTTTTGCACATGGGAGGGATTCCAAGTACCTTCGGATTCTCTCATCTATATGGTGGCCAAATAGCAGAGAGTTTTATGTGCCATATTTCACATGTGTTAGTATTCTAATCTGGGAGTAAGAAGCCTGGATATCTATGATGCAGTCAGATGAAGGATTTGAGTAAAATCAGTCATGGAAGAAAAATACACCATTATTAGATGGATAAAATGATAAATACTAGCGTAAGGTAAAGAGTTGTGTTTTAAGAAACGGGAGGAGCCTGAAGCTTTAAGATTACATAAAATAGCTGGTCTGGTTTCTGGTTTTAATTTTTCACTCTGAAAATAGAAAACATGTTAACAAGATGCCCATTTTCAGGGGTAATACAATTTGAATCCCAAATTAGCACTACGTGCATCTACTAAACTGTCTTGAATTAGTTCTCTACACAATGGCTCCAGAATACTAGTTAAAACCAAAATCTGACCTGGAATACCAAAAAGCATTCAATGCGGAAAATCTCTACCAAGTAATATTTTCATGGCCAGGCTCCTTGTTATCGAAAATAATCTATAGTTTGAGAAATAAACCACCTTTTTCTTTCTTTTTTTTTTTTTTTTTTTTTTGCGGTACGCGGGCCTCTCACTGTTGTGGCCTCTATTGCGGAGCACAGGCTTCGGACGCGCAGGCTCAGCGGCCATGGCTCACGCGCCCAGCCGCTCCGCGGCA
>NC_041214.2:51668278-51702675 GCF_002837175.3 Physeter macrocephalus | reverse complement strand
CCCGGACACGAACTCGTGTCCCCTGCATCGGCAGGCGGACTCCCAACCACTGCGCCACCAGGGCAGCCCAGCCACCTTTTTCTTGAATTGGAGTTTCTGTCCCTTTTTCTAAAGGGTCCCCAGACTGTCTTCCTGAAGATTACCTATCATTACTTCTGATGACACTTAAAAAGAAATTAGATTAACCAATTAGATTGTGAGGTGAAAAAGAAACTTTTGATTATGATGAACTTTGTGAATATTTGAATAAGCATTTTGAAAATTATCAAATTAAGGATTAAGTCCTTTCATTTTCTATTTGGAATACTAATTACATCTATTTAACCTATTCAGTTCAACAAACAAATGAACAAACACCAACAAAACCAATAAAATCTATTATTATTATTATTATTTTGTGGAAGTAGATCTGCTTGTAATGGTGCAAAAAAGTAGAAAAGATGCTATGGGTGAAAAATTTTACCTATGATCTCTAAAGGGGCATATTCATAGAGCACATTGAAACACACAATACATAAATATAGAAATTGGCCCTCTGGAATACCAACAACTTCATTATCTGTTGCAGTTTCAAAGGCCTCTTGGAAAATGTGGTTTCACAATTCGTTAGCTTTTCCAACTGTCTTGTTAAAAATATCTGTAAGTATGCATTCTTAATCTGTGGTAATAATTTGATCTTTTTCATCCTCATACAGTGAGTTTCTGGACTCTGGGGAAGACAGGCATGCGGTGTGGAGCTGCTCCTGACTTTGGCTCCATCACTGCTGACTCAGTCTCCTCTGCAGAATGACAGCCAGTCTCTGCCGGGTCTCACTGACTGAAGACGGTCGACCCCGGGGAGGGTGTGGCTGGGGGAATGTGGGCAAACCTGAGCTGCTGACCCTGCTGGGCTGAGTTGAGGCTGGGGAAGCGGTGGGTTTCGACACTCCGTGCAGGCTGGGGATTTTGATTCTCTTTTCGGAGTTCAGTCTTGCAAGCCTCTTCTCTCCCTGACTGCTGCTAGCTGCAACAGAGGAGGTTAGGCTGCCCTGGCATGGTGACAGGGGTAACCGTCCGCCGAGCTTCCTGAGCTCCAGGAGCTGTTCTCTGGCTTGACTCAAAGCCTCCGTCAGTTCAAAGCGTTCTTCACACTCTCTACGCACTGTTTCCTGAAGAAAAGTGTTCTGCAATGAGAAAAGGAAAGAAAAAACAGCCCTAGCTTTAAACAGTGTACATATGGATAGTTACTGGCAATATAAATGGAGAACTGAACTGGAAATCAGAGGTCTATGTTCTTTGACAGGGAAAAATAAGTCAAAAATGCAAATGACCTGTGAAGCTGTAAAGAACTTTAAGAGAACATTTGGATCAACCCTCACAGTTTGCAGAAGAGGAACCAAGAGTCAGGGTCACTCAGATGATAGTGGTGGAGTTGGTGCTAGAACCCAGAACGTCCAATGCCTACTTCAGTGGGGTTTCAACTCCCCTGTGCCTGAGAGAGTCTGTCCTGCACATGTGACGTCTGTAGTTAATATCTGTAGTGCAATTAAGTATGTTATTTTATTTATTTATTTATTTAAAATACATTTATTTATTAATTTTTTGGCTGCATTGGGTCTTTGTTGCTGTGCGTGGGCTTTCTCTAGTTGTGGCAAGCCGGGGCTTGCGAAGCACGGGCTCTAGGCGCACAGGCTTCAGTAGTTGCAGCATGCATGTTCAGTAGTTGTGGCTCGCGGGCTCTAGAGCACAGGCTCAGTAGTTGTGGCACACGACCTTAGTTGCTCTGTGGCATGTAGGATCTTCCCAGGCCAGGGCTCGAACCTGTGTCTCCTGCATTGGCAGGCGGATTCTTAACCACTGCGCCACCAGGGAAGTCCCAAGTATGTTATTTTATAATGAAGGGAAACTGCAGTACATGACAGATAAAAATTGCTCGAATTATAAAATTGAAAGAATAAAATATATCAGCTCTAGCATTTAGATAATAAAATCAGTAATTTTATGTGATGCTTTCTCAGTAGAACTTAAATATACTGATGATCTGCTCTTTTGTAAGATATATATTGAAATAAAGAACAAAATCTGCTTTGAACTCCACTCAGCAATCATGTATCAGGTTACTAGAAGCTGTAGTGGATACAGTTCCTGCCCTCAAGAAGTCTGCAGCATCATAAGTTTGAGCAGAGCTGCTGTTTATGTCCCCAACATTGGTTGGAGCCAAGGGTGGAAGCTATGAGGGTTAAGAGAGGGAAGAATTTTTTAATAGCCAGAGCTGTCCAAGGGTACTCTGAAGGGTTGAATCTCACTTGACTGGGAGGTTTTGGAGCAAATTTAAGCTTCAAGCGTGTGACTAGACTAGAGATCATTACAACTTCTTCAAATGATGAGACTCTACATTTCTAGTTGAAGAATGATAGCCATCTTTCATCTATGGAATTCATCAAAATTACTTCAAGCCCCGTGGTAAGAATTAGGTCTTGGATCTCCCTAATTTCCTGACATTCATGTCTGCAGGATGTCAAAAAAGAGATAGAAAAGTAAACACTTCAAAATGGTATCCAAATAAGTAAACACAATTCAAGTGATTGTGCTGTAGGATTTTTCAGCTGAAAATGATTTTCCATCAGGTTAGCTTGTTTGTAAAAACAGCCAAGGCATTCCCAGGTCTGAGGCTCAGTGGAAAGCATCCTCCTAAGGGCTTACTGACTAATCTGCTGTCAGTGGAACTAAATAACAAAGCATCAGGGAAAGTAGCATCTTCCTGTATTTGAGTTTCTTGTGATTACGGTCAGAACGCCATCCAATTCCAAATTTGGTAATTAAAATTGCAGAATATGGAGCAATTTCAGATTAACAGTTGTACACTAATATTCTATAAAATCAGTGGCATGTCTGGGTCAAACAAAGCCTCATCATTTACATATATTAGTAATAGACATATAAGAGCCATATATTCACATTTTTTTTCAAATCATGGGGATTAATTACTTGCTTCCAGTTATTATTATTTTGGAGGAACAGGAGACCAAGGATGGTGTTTGTGGCTTTATCATCTGGTTCTCATTAACTCTTCCTGAAATACTTGTTAAAAAGGCAGGAGAGGGAGGGCTAGAGAAGAGGTTAATAAAGTGCCTTGTTAGGTGTCATCTCATTTCTTGCTCCCAACAATTATATTTGACAAAGAAAGACACTGAAGATCACAGCTTTGAAATGGTGGGGCCCCTGCCTGCCTCCAGAGCCTGGCTCCAAGCTGCCTATGCCTAAATTAATTGTCTAATTAATTATATCAAGCATGTAGGGGCCATTTTGTTCCAGAACATTTAAGCAATAAAAAACAGTAAGACATCACATCTGGTTTTGCCCAACTTCTCTAAACTTAAACTAAACTTTCTTTTAAAAGGAAAAAGCATCAATGCATTTTGTTCCCTGTCTACTAGTAAACAGGCAAAATGTGTTGAAGTGATTAGATTTACAGGGCTTTAAATAAGTTAGTATAAAAACTCTCTTGATTAAGAAAGCCATGGGAAAGAGTTAACTTTATGTGAATATATAAAAGAAAAAAATTATAGAAGTTAACAATGCAGTCAATAAATGGGTGACATGAATAAAAGGTACACAAATATGGAAGGATAAAATGATGGGTGATGTGATGACAATGGCTCTCATTAAAAGAAAAATAAAATTCAATCCATTTACTAAAATTAATTTCAGGGACTTCTCTGGTGTCTCAGTAGTTAAGAATACGCCTGCCAATGCAGGGGACACGGATTCGAAACCTAGTCCAGGAAGATCCCACACGTTATGGAGCAACTAAGCCCGTGTGCCACAACTACTGAGCCCGCATGCCTAGAGCCCGTGCTCTGCAACAGGAGAAGCTACCGCAATGAGAAGCACGCGCACCGCAACAAAGAGTAGCCCCTGCTCACAGCAAATAGAGAAAGCCCGGACGTAGCAACGAAGACCCAACGCAGCCAAAAATAATTAATTAATTAATTAATTAATTAAATTCAAGTCTCAAAGGAAAGGAGTAGTGCTCTATGGAAAACATCCATAAAGCAAGTCATTTAAAAGCTATTTCGGGCAAGTGACACTACACTGAAGGAGGAAATGAAGATGTGGAGCGAACCCAAAATGTCCCCATAACAAGTACAGTGGGAGCACCCACTCTACCCGTCAACTCCAGATTGAATTTTGGAAGGGCTGCTGACCATCTTGGTCTGGGGCTCACTGCTCTGGAACTCATCATTCTTCAAGGCTATTAGTTTCCAGAACAAAGGACAAATTCTCTTTTTTCTATTATTCCCCAAACCAGGAGAACCTCTAAACTGAGAACAGGATCCAAAGATAGGACTTCTATTTTTATCTTTGTCATAAACACTATGAAATCTCAGATGAGTCTCACAATATCTGTATATCCTCTGCCACCATTACTTCCTCCTTTAAAATTTGGATTATAACTCAGTTTTGTACAACATGTAGTTCAGATGTTAGAATTTATTCAATCATGGAATAAACAAATGGAAATAGAACACATCCAGTTTAGGGGACTGCTATTTCAGAGGTGGAGTGTGTGTGACAAGGCATGACAAGAGCACACGTGGATGTGGCCAGAGTCAGGGAGACACATTAGTGGAAAATTCCATCATATGTGGAAAAGAATCATTCACTCATGGTTAGATTGCTTTCAGCAATTTAGGCAAAATGTTTGTCTTTTGGGGTTGTTGATCTTTTTGTAAGGTTGTGTTGCTGCAGAATTTTAATATGTGTTTTCACTGAACAACACAGGAAAATGTCTAAGATGGAATATGTTCAGTAAGACTGAAAATCATGGGCAAACATGAGTATAATCAGTGAAGCTATAGCATTCTAACTGTTTTAGGTAAAAGTATCTTGGCCATATTTTAGCATGGTAAAATAGTGTTATCACTGGATTGCAACTAGACTGTAAGTCAAAATGGAAAGGGAGGCATGAGTCAGGTGAAGAGGGACAGTGAGTACAAATTCCTGGCAGTGAGAGAGGGAGAGTCACATCTCGGGACGACACATGGCTTAGTGTGACTCAAGGGCAGAGTACAGAATGGGAGGAGAGACCAAGACTGAGGCAGGCAGGAGTAAGCAGGATCAGATCAAGGACAACTTTGACAACCTGCAAATATTAGAGTTTTAACTTAATTCTGAGGGCCGTATGGAGTCATTGAAAGGTTTATTTCAAGCAGGGACGCTGGCATTGTCAAACCTGCAATAAAGGAAGATCGCTTTGCCAGCTCAGTAGAAAGTAGCCCTGAGTGGGGCAGGATGGGAGGCAGGGAGGATAGGAGGCCAGTTTTCATGGAGGAGGTTCCTATCCCGAGTACCCCTTGGTTAGGGTGGTCTAGGACAGGGGGAGCTAGCATTCCTGGGTCCTTAACCTCTGCCAATTGGTTGAGAGCATTATCTATAGATATGTCTACAACATTTTCAGATAAAGGCCACTTTGAATGGACTTAAAATATGGCTTAATTGCACTTCCACTGGGAAAGTAAATTTCAAAATGAAAATATAAATTAGCTCACCATCTGTTTGAAATTTCTAATATTAAAAAATGTCCAATTTCCCCCACTCTTTGCAATGTAAGAGTGGTTTATTTTTATGTTTGTTTTCATTTTTATCCTTAGAGACAGCTGGGTTACTTTCAATTCCAAAAACAGTGGAAGAAGCAAGAGAAGGCTTTGCTGGGTAACTTGATCATTCTGAAGGTAAGAATTCCATTTGTGATGGCAATCAGCTGTATTTGGCATAATTTGGGGGAAACATGCCAGGAAAGCAAGTCCTCAGTGAAAAAGAAGCACAGATGGGTGTCTTTGTTCATGCTTTATTATACCCAGTTAGGTCTGAACCAGTCATGCATTGATCAGATTACAGTTTCCACCAACCCAAACTAGATCTATCCTAGGCTGGCCAACTGGGTGGGGAGCTGAGGTGAAAGGAGACTGTGGAAAAGGTGTGGAAACCAGAAAGATGAGTAGGAGTTAGCAAAGGACATGCCCAAACTTCCATTTAAGGCTTCTGTTCAACTAATCTGATCAGCCCCAAACACTGCAGAAAAACAGTGGAAATGGCCTTTTGGAAAGGCATGAAGGAGAATCTGAATAAATTTCCAGGAAAGAAGCAAAATGGATGTCAGGCAGGTTGTTCTTAAAATTGTATTTCTATGCTTGCAAACATAATGGACACTGTGAAATAACTATGGCAGACTTCAAACCAGAAGTAGAAACAGAGGGCAATACTCCCTTGGACTGATAGGCTTCAAGAGCGGATTTTCAGGATGGAGAGGAAGAGCCTATGAAGTCACAGTGTTCAGAATTTACTTTCTAAGTCAGTAAGCCAACTTTAATTGAGACTTAACTAGTATTAATTAACTACAACAAAAAACAATTTCTCCATATTTTTTTCTCATTCTGTCAAATTTCTGTCATCCATACTCTGCCTCAGGGCTGACTCTCCAATACGTGAAAGACAGTCTTGCCTGGGTCTGCCTCTCCACGACTGGAGATCCTCAATCTGAGCCCTCTACCCCTGCCAACCAACCCTAGGAATAGCCCCTCCGCACCTACACCCCATCCTCTCCTGTTCCCTGTGGAGCCAGAAGTTAGAGAACCTCCCTTTTACCCCTTTACTCTTTGGAAAAGACTCAGATGTTCTCTTTATTCAGGCCCAAATTGAGAGCTACTGATTTTTCAATTTACTAACTTTGGTTTCTCATAAACCGAGTTACCAGAGAAATGTGTAGCATTTTCTCTATATCAAATAAATATAGAAATACAGTAAATGCATATCTTAAAGCGAGGCAAATCCCTCTTGCAGAAAAGCTATGTTTTCAAATGTATGTATTCCTAAATTTTAATTAGACCCATCCTTACCAGATGTATTCGTAAACTTTCCTAAATAAATAGGTTTCCTTTTTTAAAAATAGGCTTTACATATGGAAAATATTCAGAACACCAAAAAATTTAAAAGTCATCCATAATCCCCCCAATTTTAAAAAGCTATAAGAAGTGAAACCTCTGCCTATCTCTTCTTATCCCCCAGTGGTGACCACAGTAAATAATTTGGGGAAAATTCTTCCTTCACTTTTTCCTGTCATTTCTCTATGTATGTGATCCTATAGAGAAACATATATACTCTCCTTTTTTGTTTTTTAAACAAAAACAGATCCAAGATGCCAAGAGATGGTCAGGTGAACCAACAGAAACAGCAAAAACAGCTGTTGTAAAGAAAGAAAGCAAATACACATCTACAATGCATTAGCCACAATTCTGACATCCAAAAAGCTCAGTAAAGAAAAATGTGTCTAACTTGTAACATTTGGTAATAAAATCTGACTGGACTGATAATCTTGTTATTTCACTCAGTGGGGCCATTCCTGTGTTTCACTGAAGAAATGTTAATGTCACTGCATGGAAGAGGCTACCCTAGATCTCCAGGGGCATATGCATTTTGCTAACTTTCTAAAATTCAAAATTGAATTCCAAAACCTATCTGAAATCAAAGTTCTTATACAGGAGATTGTGAGCCTAAGTTGCATGCTCCTTTCCTTAGACACTTTCTTTCCTTAGAGTCCTTGTTAGTCTCCTCTTTTCCTCCTACCTCACTAGCTATTCCATCTCTGTCACCATTGCTGAGTCTCCTCCTCCTCCCAGCCTCTCAGAGTTTGAGAGTTCTCAGCCCTCTTCTTTGTTACCTCATGCCCTGGGTGATCTCATTCAGCCCCAAGGCTTAAGTATCAGCTACACGTGGATGTCTCCGAAATCAGCATTTCTGGTCAGCCTTCCCCTGAACATACCGCCCATTCAACACCTCCATTTGGATATCTAACATACATATTAAGGTTAATATGTCCCAAATCAAATTCTTGATATTCCTCCCCAGTTGTATTCCTTGACTAGTGTTTCCCATCTCAGTAAATGGCACTTTCATTCTCAGTTGTTGAGATTCCAAACTCTGGAGTTATCCTTGACCCTTCTGACTCTTTCATATCATCCAACCCATCACCAACTTCTGTTGCCTCCATCTAGGAAATATATACCAAATCTGGCCACTTGTCACCTCCTTTACCACGATGACCATCAATGCTTTTCTAGACCTTTTCAAGGACCTTGTAATAAGTCATTCTGCTTTCATTTTTGCGCCCCACCCCCCAACCTTGCAACCTATTTTCCACAAAGCAGTCAGAGTTATTCTCTAAAAATAAGTCAGATCATGTCACTCCCTTGTTCAAAATTCCCAGGAGCTTTTCATCACACTTAGAAAAAAATCCAAAGTCTTTACTGCCTTTAAAGACTCCACATGGGGCTTCCCTGGTGGCGCAGTGGTTGAGAGTCTGCCTGCCGATGCAGGGGACGTGGGTTCGTGCCCCGGTAAAAAAAAAATAAAAAAAAATAAACTCCACATGAATTGGCCCCTCCAACCTTGCTTTCTACCACATCCTCCTTGCTTACTAAGCTCCAGCAATGCTTGCCGACTTCCTTGTGGTTTCTTGAAGGTTCCCAGGATGTTCCTAGCCACAGGGCCTTTACACTTCCTGTTCACTCTACCTGGAATGTTCTTTTCCTCACTTCAGGTCTGCTTGAATATTATCTCCTCAGAGAGTCCTCTGACTACCCCATCTAATACAGCACCTCTCCCTCAGAAAGTATGCCTTTACCCAAATTAATATTTCTTCTTAGCATCTATTAAAAAACAACTATTTACATGTTAAATGAGTGCATAAACAACTGCATTAGACCTATAATGAAAAAGGATATATATGTATATTATATATATATTATATATATATATAAAAAACTGAATCACTTTGCTGTACACCAGAAACTAACACAACATTGTAAATCAACTCTACTTCAATAAAAAAATAAGATTAAAAAAAACAAAAACAGCCACAGTAGGCACACAGATGTATACCCAAGCTTGCCTCTGGGATTCTGTGTGTTCATGGAGGAGCTCTCCTTTTGTTCAGACTTGAAGAATAAACAGAAGTGTGTTAGGCACCTGATACTGAAATTTAAGCTAGAATCTGCTTTGTCTTAATTTTTAAATTTCTCATAATCTTAAAAAATATCTCATTAAGCTTCATATTCTGTTGTTTATTTGCTTTACTTGTAACTTTCCTGGTTTTTCTTCTATAACCTTGTCCTTTATTCTTTCCTCTGCTGCCCTCTTTATCAGGTCCTCTTTATAATTTACTCCTTTCCATTATTTTAAATTATTTTTTAAAATTAAGGTAATATATTATGCATAGTTAAGAATTAAAATACTATAAAATTATAATGAAATAAAGTACTCCTTCACACTTACAAGTTCTGCCTCCCAGGAACAACCATTTTCAGGTTTTTAAGCTGTTTCTTATGATATTTATCTCCGTAGTCCTAAATAATATCATTATACAGCTATCTCATGGTTTTCAATTTTGAAGTCGTTATCTACTGATTTCATAGAATGAAAGACAAGGATTTAACTTCCTATTTCAATTCGTAACAGTTGTTTCTCTTCCCCCCATTAGGAGACGTTTCTGCTCCATTGGGAGAAGCTTCTATCACAATTTTATTGGAAAATCTTCCCAATTTCTATAGCAATTTTCAGTCAAATCTATATTCCACCTTATATGATTATAGTATATAAATATTATGTACATCTTAGCCATGCAGTGTACTATGATTACATTTTCTTTCCTGCAAAGTTTCCTTCTAGAGTTTATTATTATCCTGTTACTTCTCTGCTTAATTTTCTAGGCGTTGATAACTAATTTTTCACCAAACCTACTTACAGCAGTGTAAATATCCTCTCAACATGTTCAAGCACTCCATGTAATCTATCAGTTCTCTTTTTTCTCAGAGACATACTTCTAAAAACCCTCCAATCTTCTGCTGAACTCAACCTGGTTACTCTCTAAATCTGTTGCACTGCTGTCATCCTTGGATTTCTTCCCACCATCATCCTGGGGAAATCTCTCTACCTCTCTCCTGTGCTGGAACACTCATTTCCTGATTCCTGTGTCTTCTCCCTTCTTAGTTTACTCCCTCTTTGTGGTGTCATATATCTTCTAACATCTTCCTGAGAAAGGCTGCAAGGGAAGTACCGTTTTTGAGAACTTTAAAGTCTGAAAATATCCTTGACACTTGCATTTAATTGATCTTTTAGCAGGATATAGAATCCTAGGTTGGAAAAAATTTTCCTTCAGAATTTGGAAGCCATTGGCTTCTAGTTTCTACTGCTTTTGTAAAGATGCCATTTTGATTTCTAATCCTTTTTAAGTGACCCCTCTTTCTTTCCTGAACGCTTTTAAGTACTTATGTTTGTCCTTAAGGTAATGACATTTCATGATGAAGTGCTTTGGTGTGTTTGCTTTGCCATCCATCATGCTGAGTGGACCCTTTCAATATAGAAATGCCCTTCAGTACTTCGAAAAATTATTGGATTAGTTCCTGGATAGTTTTCTCCCTTCCATTTTCTCTGTTCTCTCTTTCTGGAACTCCTATTAATGAGGTATTAGATATCCTGGCTTGATCTTCTAATTTTCTTTTCTTCTCTCCATCTCTTTGCCTTTTCCTTCTACTTTCTGGGTGATTTCTTCATCTTTATCATCTAAGCCAAATATTAAATTTTTTATTTCAGTTCTTGTATTTTAATACTCATTCCTGTTCTTTTTTTTTTAATAGCCTTCTGTTCATGTTTCATGGATACAATATCTTCTCTTTTCTCTCTAAAGATATTAATTGTGCTCTTTTTTGAAGCTCACTTTTGCTTCCTACATTGTTTTGTATCTGTCTCCTATGAGTTCTTTTTTTGCTTATTTGTCTGATCCTGACTTCTGCCTTTCATGTTAGAGGTGCTCCTCAAATGACTGGGGATTCTTGGCTTTTTGGGTTTAAAAATGAGTCTTCAAAATGTTACTGGAAGCTCTGTGTGCCTGCATAAGGGCTTATTTACCAGTATATGTCTCAGTGGGTAGATTGGACATGGATATAACTTTTACTTAAGAATATACAAACAGCTCACACAGCTCAATATCAGAAAAACAAACAACCCAATCAAAAAATGGGTGGAAGACCTAAATAGACATTTCTCCAAAGAAGACATACAGATGGCCAAGAGGCACATGAAAAGACACTCAACATCACTAATTATTAGAGAAATGCAAATTAAAACTACAATGAGGTATCACCTCACACTGTTCAAAAAGACACATGCACCCCAATGTTCATTGCAGCACTATTTACAATAGCCAGGACATAGAAGCAACCTAAATGTCCATCAACAGAGGAATGGATAAGTAAGATATGGTGTATGTATACAATGGAATATTACTCAGCCATTAAAAGGAATGAAATTGGGTCATTTGTAGAGACGCGGATGGACCTAGAGACTGTCATACAGAGTGAAGTACGTCAGAAAGAGAAAAACAAATTGTATATTAATGCATATTATGTGGAATCTAGAAAAATGGTATAGATGACCTTATTTGCAAAACAGAAATAGAGACACAAATGTAGAGAACAAACGTATGGATGCCAAGGGGGATGGGGGGGTGGGGTGAATTGGGAGATGGGGATTGACATATATACACTATTGATACTATGTATAAAATAGATAACTAATGGGAACCTACTGTATAGCACAGGGAACTCTACTCAGTGCTCTGTGGTGACCTACTAAATGGGAAGGAAATCTGAAAAAGAGGGAATATATGTATATGTATAGCTGATTCACTTTGCTGTACAGTAGAAACTAACATAACATTGAAAAGCAACTATACTCCAATAAAAAAAAAACAACTTTTAATTAAAAGACCCCAATTGTCAGTAGCCAGAAGTCTTTTCTATTGAGCTAGCTCATTTCGCCACAGAAGGCTCCTCCAATTTCCTGGATATTGATAGATAAGCCTGGTTGTCTGTGTTTTGGGAAGTGAGTGGGTTACAGGGACTGGGAGGTCTCACCCTATAATACACAGACCTTCAGTCCAGCTCTTGCCTTATCCTATATTCTGCTGTTGTGTATCCTCAAGACCAAAGCCTCTTGCATTCAGTTTTTCTAGAGTGTAAACCTTTGGTATCCTGCCAGGATGGTAGGTGGGGGCCACTTGGGGGTTAGAGAGGGCATCTAAGCATCTATTTGCTCCTTTTACAATAATTCAAACAGCGCTGTTTTCAGATCCACTCTTCTCTCCCTCTTTCAGAGGTATCTGGTGTCCTCAATTCCAGTGTCATGTCACGTGATTGGGTTTGCTCCTTTTAGGAGTCCGCATACTCCCACACTCTCCACAGGCATTAGGTTTCAATAGCCATAGCCTGCTGATTACCTCTCGTCCATACCTTACTTTCCATTTTCCAAAATTTAGTCAATGTCTTTTCATCTAGTGTCACCTCATTTCTTGTTCTTTTTTCCTTATGGATTTATTCACTTTTTATTAATTTACTGTCATTTTAGTGGTGTTTGGCATGGAAGCAGAGATAAACATATGCATTCAATTCTCCATGTTTAACCAGGAGCATTCCCTCCTATTTTTGAATCTTTCATTTTCATCAAATAGCTGCAGGAAGTAGTAGAATTTAAAACTTCTGCCCCTTATGTTTTCCTTATCTATAATTTTAAGACAACAAAAATATTGAACTCTCTGTACTGGCTTTCCTTTGATAGTTATACATGAACTGTTTTTTCAGATTTACCACATTCTTCCTCTGGATCACAAGGCCCCTAGCATCGGGGCCACACTGTCTTGATAGGACTCATACAGAGCTAGTAGGAAGGAAAACTGGCATCAAGAAGCATGTGATCTATTTTAACCTGACTTTAAATGATAATGTCCTATTCTCTAACATATTATGTTTCTTTTCTGACTTCCTACTTTTTTTTTTTTTAATGTTCCAATTTTTATGTCTGTGTCTTCGCCCTATATAGAATTTCAGGAGCCCCCTTTACACATTTACATTTCCCATACAGTTTCACTTCCCATTTTCTTTCTTCTTATTGACCTGCACCTTTTGTTGCCTCACCTTCTTGACCCTTGTCGCCTCACCTTCTTGACCCTTGTCTCTGTGGCAGCTCTCCACTAATCCCTGCTCCATGCAGGAATGTCCATTTTGCCCTTTAGAGGCTATGGCTTTCCTCCTATCCTTGAGAACTTTCTTTACACAATTAAAAACAAAGTTCTATCTATTCTCTGGCCTCTTGAATGACAGCAGGGCTTTCCTCCCCTTAATTAGCTTCCTTTTTAGACCATTAATTTATCTTCTTTCTAATGGGAATTTGTTCTCCACTTAAATGAAGCTTTTTTTTTTCTCCAGAACCTGAGAAATTTCAAGTGTCTGGAATGCATGGTCACAAAAAAGTAGGGCTTTTCACTTTACCTGTTAACAACCTTGATTCTTTCTGGTTCATAACTCCTATCACTTTTATTAGCTCATTTCCTATTTTTATAAGAATATTCTGGACTTTAGCATTCTTAACCAGAGAAGCAGTCTTAATTATTTGCTCTTACAGTTCAGTTGTAATTATTTAACTTCTAATGGAAAGTCTGCCCTCAGGCATGTCCTTAGGTAACTACTTTTGTGCTGATCTCTTTCTATTCCCTAATAATGATCCATGATCATTTATATACCAACTCAGTGTCTTATATCTTTCAAAAGTCCACATTTAAAAAAATAAAACTTTATCTCTAAGTGGCTTCCTTTTACAACTAACAAGCAGGAAGAACTCCAAATGTAGCTCCTTTTGTGTGAAAAAGATATTTGCTCTCCACTTTTAGCCTAGCTTTTCTTGCCAAAATTACCTCCAGAGGCCCTGAGATTGGCAGCCTCTAAAATGGCTCCCAGTTATCCCTGCCCTCCTGCTATTCACAGCCTTGTGCAATCCCTTTGTGTTGAGTGTGGGCTGGACTTGTTGTTTCATCTCTAATGAACAGAATGCAGGAAAAGCAGTGGGATGCCACTTCCGAGATTAGGTTACAAAAAGACTGTGGCTTCTAGCTTGGTCACCTTCTCTTGCACGTTGTCATTCTCACTCACTGGTTTTGAGGGAAGCTAGCTGCCACATTGTAGGCTCTTCTTTGGAGAGGTTCATGTTGGAAGGAACTGAGTGGGGACCTCTGACCAACAGCCAGCATTGAACTGAGGCTCTCAGCCCAACAGCCATGAGGAAATAAATCCTGCTGACAACTACATAAGTGAGCTTGGAAGCCAATGCTTCCCCAGTTGAGCCTTTAGATGGGACTGCAGCCCCTGACACCCTAACACCAACCTCATGAGAGGCCTTGAGCCAGAGGCATCCAGCTAAGCCCTACCTTCAGATCCCTGACACTCAGAAACTATGAGATAATAAATGTTGTTTGAAGTACTGATTTTGATGACAATTTGTTATGCAACAGTAGAAAACTAATGCAAGTCCTTATGGCCAATTTTTTAGTTTTTAGTCTGTGCTTTTTATATGATAAGTTTCTTTTTAGGCCATTCTTTCCTCTGGATGCCAATTTAATTGCTCACATAATATTTTCTGTAAATTCCTCTTTGAAAGCAGGGAATGGCAGTTGCCAGTTTTGTTCATAATTGCATATTGATGACTAGCACAGTGCCTGGCACTTGAATAGTTGCCTATTATATATTTACTGGATTTGACCCTTCAGTCTTTTTCTACATGTCCTAGTTTATAAGTTACTCATCACTTTCCATATTGCCATTTCTTTTGGGGATTTAAGAGTTAGAAAACCTGCTGATCTAGTAACTTTGAGTTTTTTCTCCTTTAATCTGCTGTCCCTCCTCCTCTTGAACTTCAACACTGCTGTCTCATTTGAAGCATCACCTCTCTCCTTCTCCAGCAGAGCTGAATCCATGTGTGCTTGCTCTTGCCACTCCTGCCTGGACTGGTGGAGCAGCTCCCTTTTTCAAGGGAGGCTGTGCTGCTGTGTTCCAACAGGAGACACTCAATCATGTAACACCCTAACCATCTGGTGGAGTAAGCACTAGTGTGTTTGTTGTTTTTCTAAAAGTGAGAGAGAGAGAGAGAGAGAGAGAGAGAGAGAGAGAGAGAGAGAGTGTGTGTGTGTATGTGTGTGTGTGTGTGTGTCCTGGAGATGTTGAGTGCCAAGCCTGAGGTCACTTTGAAATTTGGAAGCAGAATAACTAGAATTCTGGTATCCTAAAAGAGGAAGCATAGAGATTCATGACATGAAGTTTGGAGAGTCAAATCTTGGAGATTCATATTTGAATCTTTGCTCCACCATGTTGTGTGACCTTACAAATTATTCAAATATCTTGAGTCAGTTCCTCATCTGTAACATGGAAATAATTCCTACTCTATAGGGTTTTAGGCATTATTCTTGATCCAGTATTCTGTTAATTCTACATTTTAACTTAAAATTTCTTTGCAGTAGGTTCACTTCATAATTATAATGATAGCATAAACTTTTAATTTGGGTTGATAATTTAAATACAGGAAGAAAACATGGTATATTTGTTAACTATCAATATTACTACTAGCACTTTCCTTTTATTCTTTTATTAAGATGCCAATAAAACCAAAAAAAATTACTCATCACTAACATTCAGAATCTTCCACCATTTGCCTTTATTTGCTATACTGTCATAAATGGGGTCAAATATTCTAATGTGACAATATTCTAATTCTTGGCTATTGGAAAATTGTCCCGCTGTCTTAATAAGTTTGGGCTGCTATAACAAAATACCAGAGGCTGTGTGGTTTAAACAACAAACATTATTTCTCACAGTTTGGGAGGCTGGGAAGTTCAAGAACAAGGTGCCAGCAGATTTGGTGTCTGGTGAGGGCTCGCTTCCTGATTCAAGATGGCCATCCTCTTGCTGTGTCTTCACATGGTGGAAGGGGTGAGGAAGTTTTCTTTCATAAGGGCACTAACCCCATTCAGGAAATTAGTTGATCTCTCAAGATGTAATCACCTCCCACAGACCCACCTCCACATATTATCACACTGGGGATTAGGTTTCAACATATGAATTTGGGGGGACACACATTCATTCCATAGCATCCACCATTTCTAAACTGCTCAGCAGTTCAGAAATAATATTTTCTTAGGAAAAAAAATTTCAAATCGAAATAAGTCTACTCTGGTTTAAATAAAAACACTGCTGAAATAATCATGCATACATAGGAAAGAAGACCAATACATGTAAATTATCTTATAACTTTAGATTGACAGAAAAATAAAACCCTAAAGAACAATTGTTTTTAAAATATATTGTCCAAAATATTAACTTAAGCGGCAAGTACTCTAAAAGTTTCTTTGGCAAAAATTTAATGTCACAACAAATAAGACATAAATTTATAAAGATTTCTAATCTTAGAGGTTTTAAATGGTCATTTGCAACACAGTAGAACTGGCTGAGGAAACCTTAGAGATTATGTAGTTAAATGTATTATTCATTTTACAGAAAAGGAAGCCAGGTCTGGAGAGGTTAAGTGCCTGCCTAGTTAAGGACAGAGCCAGGATATGACCCCAGATCTCTGATTAACAGTCCAGGACTCTTTGCATGACACCAAGCTACCTTTCCTGTTTTGTTTGTTGAAAGAACATGCACTCTTCCACTAACTGCAATGGTACCATCACCTGCTTCTTACCTCTTCCTGGGACTGGTTGAATTGCTGTATCAGTTGTGCTTGTGCCAGCATTACTCTTTCCAGTTCATCTGACTTCTGTTTCATTTCCTTCCTCAAGTCCTCTGAAACTGAATCATTACTGTCAATTTCCTTCTTCAAGCGTGATTCAAATTCTGCAACCAAATTTTTAAGGTTTTCGATTTCTTTCTCCTTTAACTCAGATTCTTCAGTATATTGAATATGGGATTCATGGAGTTTTTCTTCAAGAGTAGCCACTTTCAGCCTTAGATCTTTAGTAGCACCTTCAATTAAGTCAGATATCTGTAAGATAAATCTTGCATTAGTTTATGGGTGATAATCTCTAGGTATCCACAGAATTCTTGTGGTTTTAAGAGGCTTATTCTAAATAACTGGTGTTCTGATCTAATGAAAACAAATCCTACGACATATATAGGCCTTCAAGATTTTAAAAGTTAAGACTAAAATTTTATTTTTATCAACTAAAATGGAATTGCATTAATCACTTGGGCATACTTGGAAATACATAAATCTCTGTGGCTGAACTGAGCTACCAAGGACAGCTCAAGTCTTGATCAAGTGCCTGTCTGGACTCACTTTAGGGTGGCTTTGGGACCTAGAAATGCCTGATGTTTGGGGATGCATGTAGGAGAGCACCACAGCTATAGTCTACTCAAACCATACCAGTTAAGTTTTCCTTCAATATATATTTTTTCTTTCTTGAATATGATGACTGGAGGTACCCTAGACACTACACCTTCTATAGCAGCCCTGCCCAACAGAACTTTCTGTGATGATAGAAATATTCTGCGCTGTCCTATATGGTAGCCACTAGCCACATGTGACTATTGATAGTGGTGTGCTGGTAAATGTTTAACAACAGACTCACACATACACACACAAAAGCCAGATTTATATCTAATTTCCATGGTGTGAATACTCTCACCATGGCCAATTCCAAGCTATGAAGGTGATATCACTGATCATTGAGCTGGGAAGAAATGCACATAATAGTCTCTTGCTTGTTAGTATGGGCTCTTGTGCATTTGAAACGTGGCAAACATGAGTGAGGAACTCAATTTTCAATTTTATTTAATTTTAATTGATTGAAACTTAAGTAGACACGTAAGTTACCACATTAGACAGTGCAGTTCCAGAGGATACCAGAATACTTAGAAAATATACTGCTTCTGAAGGTGGTGCCTCTAGACAAAGAGAGGAAAGAATATCTTGAGAAACTTCTCCTCAAAGTCATGAAATTCTTTAGAAGGGAAAAGATTACTTTTTTTTTCCTTAAAAAGCAAAACAAATAACAGAAAACAGACCAGGAAGAGCAAAGCTCCTTCTGATGAAACATATCCTTATTATTTATGCTATGGATATTGTCACATAAATATTAGTACAAGAAATCAGCCCATGAAGAATGGAAAACATTCATAGACCAAAGTTCCAAGGATTTTGTGAACCATTACTTAAGATTTATGTATCCAAAATTTGTTTCAAATGTTAAATTTACATTAAGAATAACTTTTACAAGAAATCTATTTACCACACTTAGTAATTTTATAAATTAAATTAATATTCCATTTTCTTCAATTAATCCAGGAAGGAAGAGGGCCACTGCTAGGTCTGAACAGTCGTTTCCTTCATCCAGAGGAGAGCTGACACTGAAACAGAGCAGGTTATCCTGGGGAGAGGAGGCTCACATAGCCACAAATATGTTTTGATATTTTTAAAAGGGAGTCAACATTTAAAAAATCAAGGGACCTCCCTGGTGGCACAGTGGTCAAGAATCCACCTGCCAATGCAGGGGACACGGGTTCGAGCCCTGGTCCAGGAAGATCCCACATGCCGCGGAGCAAATAAGCCCATGCACTGCAACTACTGAACCTGCTCTCTAGAGCCCATAAGTCACAGCTACTGAGCCTGTGTGCCACAACTCCTGAAACCTGCGCACCTAGCGCCCATGCTCTGCAACAAGAGAAGCCACTGGAATGAGAAGCCTGCACACCGCAACGAAGAGTGGCCCCTGCTCACCACAACTAGAGAAAGCCCACGCACAGCAATGAAGACCCAATGCAGCCAAAAATAAATAAGTAAATAAAGCTGAATAATATTCCTTTAAAAAAATCAAAAGAATTCACTCACAAAATCTGGACTTATGATTTCTCTTGAAAGACTGTAGCCCTGGTAAGTTGGAGCCTGCCTTTCAGCACTCCCCTGCTGATGGTCCTGAGCCACCTGGGGACTGCAACAGCAGTCACAAGGTTAGGGGAAATGGGGGGTGGGGGCAGGAGCCAGGAAGCAAGAGGCCTGTCTAGGATAGAATCTGTCCAGAAGAGAAGGGGCCTAAGGTGAGCCAGGCTACAAGTTCCCAGCACGTGCTCCATTGTCCCAAAAGGACTTCACTTAACAAAACACAAATTAAGACATAAAATTACTTTTTAAAAAATTTTTTAAGAATTCTTTTTTTGGTGTGGACCATTTTTAAAGTTTTTATTGCATTTGTTATAATATTGCTTCTGTTTTATGTTTTGATGTTTTGGCCCCAAGGCATGTGGGATCTTAGCTCCCTGACCAGGGATCCAACTCACATTTGAAGTTAAACCCCCTGCATTGGAAGGGGGAGTCTTAACCACTAGACCACCAGGGAAGTACCCCCAGAGGTAAAATTATTAAGAATTTCAAGACAGCATTTGCAGAGTGTTAAAACTGAAAGGACTTTTTGAGTGTGGGGACCTGTGGTGCTACACTCACGTGGCTGGCCCTGCTTATCGTTCCCAGTGAGCCACTATACCATACTCCCTATACACCAAAGTAGAGGCCAGTAAGTCTCATTTAAGGCTAATTTACATAGACTCTTAATGAGTTTATTCAAAAATATGATTCCACCACTGGGTCTTGGTTAATACACACACACACACACACACACACACACACACACACTCTACTCTCAGGTCTTATGAAAACAAGGGAACCTTAACGAAACCTTGTATTATATTTAGGACACATTGTTTAAGAAATTATGGGGACTTCCCTGGTGGTGCAGTGGTTAAGAATTTGCCTGCCAATGCAGGGGACATGGGTTCGATTCCTGGTCCGGGAAGATCCCACACGCCACGGAGCAACTAAGCCCGTGCGCCACAACTACTAAGACTGCACTCTAGAGCCCACGAGCCACAACTACTGAGCCCGCGTGCCTAGAGCCCATGCTCTGCAACAAGAAAAGCCACCGCAATGAGAAGCCCACGCACCGCAACAAAGAGTAGCCCCTGCTCACCGCAACTAGAGAAAGCCTGCGCGCAACAATGAAGACCCAGCATAGCCAAAAATAAATAAATAAAAAAATAAAGTTAAAATGATACTTTGAAAAAAAGAAATTATGGAGGTGTGATTACATTTAAAAAATATTTCCCTTCATTAAAAAATATTTAAAGTTGAAAATATTTGCAATTAAAGAGGATAGGCTTTAATTGTTGGTAAAATTTTAATTATATGAAACACCTCATTATCTTTTGTTGGATATTTGAGGTATTGGAACATCTAACCATGCTAATTATTAGTTATATAATTTATGCTGTTTTAAAAATAAGTTTATTTTAGTAGGAAAAAATACCATACATAGCTGGATTGTATGCTTATATAATTTATCTCAGTCATTCATTCTGGAGAATAGCCAAACCATTCTACCTACCTAAAACTAAGGCACAATGACCATGAGAAAATCTACAGGAGTTATAAATATAGTGGTGACCTTAGGGGGAAATAACCAACATCTACAGTTTCAAACCCATTAAATAATGATGAACATCATAATGACAGACCTTCATTTGTAGTTCTTCTTGTTCTTTCTTACACTTTTGGATTATTTCTTGGTGTTTTTCCTTTTCAATATCGAGTTCCAGTTTAACTTCTTTAAAGAGAAGAGCTTGCTCCTGAAATTCAACTAAATGTTGGGCTCTTTCCTTGGCGAGTTCAGCTTCAATCTAGAAAATAGCATTTAACACACAAATAGAGCCATTTTATCTTAAGATAAGTAAATTAAGCCTATTTTCAGACTCATATTTTTTCTCCCAGTTTTATTCAGATATAATTGACATACAGTGCTGTATAAGTTTAAGGTGTATGGCATAAAGATTTGACTTACATATATCCTGAAGTTATTATCACAATAAGTTTACTGAACATCCATCATCTCATATAGATACAAAATTAAAGAAATCGATTTTTTTTTCTTGTGATGAGAACTCAGGATCTAATCATTTTAAAAATTCTAATCCTAATATTAATTTTTAAATTCTAATGTTTAAAAAAAATCTGACTCAGAACTCGGGCCAGAAAAGTTGACCTTAGGTCAAATAGTGTTACATCTTCTAAGACCATCAAAACCTGTAAAATGAGTAGAGAAGTTAGTACAATATATTATAACAATTTTCAGAAATACTAAAAGCTTAATCTTCTGTACATTTATGGCATAAACTCAGTCCTTGCCAGCAACCCTATAAGGAAAAAAAAAAATTTTTGAGCCACTTACACTAAGTTCTGCTGAAAACTAAGAGTGGATACAAGGTATAAATGTCGATTTTTTTAAATGGTCCTTTCTTGATAGAGATCAGACAGTTTTGGGGTCAAAGATTATCATTTTAATGTGATTGAGGCCAGAAGGCTGATTGAAGGAAAACATAGTCAGTGATGCCCGTATCCAGATTTTGACTCACATAGAATCACGGTGCTGGAAGGGACCTTAGAAATCCCCTAGTTCATTTTCTCAAGCTTCCATGAATTGTGGAAGAAGAAACAAAGGTTTTGGATTGAGTTTAAATCCTGGCTCTAAATCCTGGCTCTGCCACTCTAGTTGTGTGATCTTAAATTGTGACTGTAACCTCTCCTGATGTGGTTATAACTAATTCCCTTGGGGGTCATTATGAGGACTAAATGAGATGAAACATCTGTGTAAAGCTCTTGCACAAGCAGGAATTCAATAGTCAGTGGAGATTACTTCTACATCCTGACTTCAGTCTCTACCATGGAATTTGCACCAAATCATTGTCTGCTCTGTGCCTCACCACCACCAGAAACCATAATTCACTCCTTCCCCAGCAGGCGTTTCCATTTTCAGACAGCGCTCAGCATTAGGAAGTTTTTCCTTTAGTTGAGCCAACATCTCTCTCCCCGTGGTTTTTAACCATTGGTTTTGGCTCTGTCTACTGGAGCAAGAGAACAAATCTATGAGTCCTGGAGTCATTTAGGCCTGGGAGACTATATAGTGGAGTAGAGAAGGGATCCCAGTGACAGGCCTGCTCGGGATTTACATTGTGCCATGATTATAAATTCTAAGAGGGAGTAAATGCCAGATAACTTGGGAGAAAAACCGTCAAACATGACTTACTGTGACTGTGATTCTCAGGCCACTAAGAGGAGAAGGAGAGAGGTCGACCTGAATTTCTCAAGGGGATACTGAAACTAGGGTACCAGGAAACAGAAAGTTTGCTAAGAAAGTTTGCAGGAAGCCATTTAAATTACATAAAATCCACATAGAAGACTAGCCCCAGTGTGGAGTCTGTGGGATTTATTGCACTGGGTATAGGACTGATCATTTGCCTCAAGGCAAAACAGTTATGTTTATACTCAATGCACGGAGTTATTTTGGTTCTCTCAAAATAAATTTCTGGATTGTTTGGGGGAAAGGATACCGATAATCATTTAGGAACATGATAGAACTGTTCAGGTGTGTTGCTAGCAGATTACAAAAGACAAGGAGAGCCTCAGGGCCCTCAGAAAAAAGAGCAGATGTTCTTCTGAATTCCAGGTACTTGTGTTCACTTGCCTCCTGGTAGTCATTTAGATACATCACAGGTGTCTCAAAAAAACTGTCTGAACCAGAGATCTTGATACAATCCCCTCCCCACCTGTTCCTTCCTCAATACTCCCCATCTCAGGACACAGTACCACATCACCCATCGAGTTATTCAAGTCAGTAACTGGGGTAATCACCTTTCACACTTCTGTCCCCCTTACCCTCCACACCTAATCCAGCACCAAGTCCTGTTCATTTTTTCTCCAAAAGATGCATCAAATCCATCCATTTCTCTACACCTCTACTTCCACCACCCTAGTTGTGGTCACCACCACCTCCTGAGTGGCCTCCTTACTTCTATTCCTGCCTCTCTCCAACACCTGATACACAGCAGAGTGTTCTTCACAGAGTATAAATTGGATTATTTTATTCCTTCTTAGTGGTTTTTCAATGCATTAGTATAAAATCCAAACTCCCATACATGATCTTCTACAGGACCACCATCAGCCCATATGACACCTTTGTGTAAATCAACAAAGCATGCCTTCCTTAGATGAACACAGCCTTGGGCAGGGCACAAGACTTGGTGAGCAGAGCCCAGGCCAGATTCCAGCTCCCTTCTCTCCCTTGGCCTGTGCTATTAGTCACGATGCAACCTGAACACCATGTATGGCGGCCCTGGACTTCTCCAACCTGACTTTTACTGCTTTTCCCATTTGATTACTGTGCTCCAGCCACACTGGAATAGATAAGTCAAGAACACATGAAAGGCGGAATTCAAATGCAAAACTTTCGGAAAATTTCGAGTTAATAGCCCACAAGATACCATGACACTATTTTTAAAAAAAGAGTAAACAAACATTTTTTGAGAAACTCAAGAAAAATTTGTGCTGAGGTACTAAAATATCAAGTGTTCAAAATTGTGTGGTTAATTGGTAGAGCCAAAGAGTTATTTTAGGATAAAAACACATAGTTCAAAATATGGATTCAAATTTAGAGAACAAGGATGTACATAAACTATGTGGGACAGGACAAACTAAATTAGATGACAGAAGGACTTGAGAAGAACTTTTAAAAACAGAAGTTCTTTAAATTTATTATGGGGAAGAGGCCACTTAGCAAATCAGCAGAGTCCCTTGATGAAGAGGGAACAAAGGAAGCGTTCAAGGAAGGAAAGGTTGTGGCTGACTGGTTGAATGAGAAGAATGTTCTGTTCTACCTGAGTCAGGAAGAAAGGAGATCTTCTTGCCCCTGAACTGTTCCTTGGAATGAACTAGTGTAGGTAAGGGGAAGGGGAAAAAGGAAGGAATAGATGGAGGGTGGGAAAGAAAAACACTGTAGATAAAACGAAGAGTGATTTACTATTACTGATTTGATTTTTAATTTGCACAACCTGAGAAAGAGAAGCAAAGTGATGAGCTTCAGGTGGGATTTCTAAACATTTAAGGAAGCTGCAGTGGGAAGCCAAAAGCCATCTGAATGTGTTGACTCCGTAGCACAGAGAGATGACACTACTGGTTCCTTCATGATCTGAAGAGTCTGAACAAAGTGATGAGCCCACAAACAATGATTTGCTTAAGCTGGTATATTGTCATTGAAAAGATGAATTCATAAAAATTGTCATGTTTACATTTTTGACATGTTGATAAGAGCTGTTTGTTTAAAATATCTTAGATGGCAGGACTTATGTTTATGAAAAATAAATGAATTAGGTGATGGTGCACACATATATTATGAACTGCTTTAGAAAATAACTAATGGTAGTTTTGAAAATCATGAAAATATTCTAATCTCTAAAAAACAGCATGAATAATATATGAGTTCAAGAGTTACACAAAGTAAAATCAATTATTGTCTGTGTACACATTCCAGATTTTAATTCATCCATATCTTCCTCTAGCTCAAACTCTGTCTCCTCCCTGAAGGCCTTCTGATGACTCCCGAGCATTCTGAGTATGTTGTTTTTTAATTCCTTTTGTATTTGTTGTTGAAATGCATAATTAGAGTTTTATAATATTTGTGTCTAATACTAGTGTGCAAAATGCTATCTTTCCACTAATTATTTTCCAAGTGAGATCTTTGTCGTTGATTTTGATATCATTTTCTAACTGTTCATGGAGCCAAACACCAAATATAATCACTTATTACTTTGATGATCCCTTTAAAACCAAGGGAGTTTCTGATGTCAAACTAGAAATCAGACCACTTGTTTATATTTGATGTACATATATCATTAAACAAAATATATCTCCTAAAAATAAATTATTATACTATTTTCTAAAAGTTTAAAAACAAATACTGGTTGAAAACTAAATGCTTCAGATTATTTCTAAATTAACCACTGAATAAATACATTATAAAAGTAGATGACTATTCAAATACTAGGCTTTGTATTGTAGTAAAAAAATACGAATGCTAAGGAATCAGACTATGCACAGAAGTCCTACCAAGAACTGAGTAAACTGAGGGCGGAAGGAGAGAATGTTCACCAAGTAAATTAAACAGGCTAGGTGGTATGGTACAGGGACCTTTTCATCTACTAAATCATTTAATTCTTACAACAACCCTGGAAAGAACATACAATAATTATTATTCCCACTGTCTACAGTAAGAAATAGTCTCAGAGAAATTAAGTGCCTTCACAAAGATCTTAGAGCTACTATGAGGTGGAGAGGGCTGCACACTCAGGTGTCTCTGGTGGACTCCATAGCTCAGCGTGGTGAGTTTTTCCACACAGCTGTCTCCCTACACATCTACATGGCATAGTGGTTAAGGGCATGGACTTGGTATTTGTTTAGTTTCAAAATATTGGGGGATTTTTTTCCAGATAACTTTCTGTTAATGAATTCTAATTTGATTCCATTGTGGTTAGAGAAAATACTTTGTATGACTTGAATCCTTTTAAATTTATTGAGACATATTTACTCCCAGTATATGATCTACTTTAATAAATGTCCCATGCGCACTTGAGAAGAAAGTGTATTCTGCTGTTAAATGGAGAATTCTATACATATCAATTAGATCATATTTGGTAATAGTGTTTACTGTATCTCTTCAAAATAAATTATTATACCATTTTCCATAGTTTATATCCTTAATGAATTTTCTGGATATTTTTCTATCCATTATCGAGAGAGGGCTATTGACATCTCTGACTCTAATTATAGATTTGTCTATTTCTCCTTGCAGTTCTATCATTTTTTGCTTAATTTTTAAGTTCTGTTACTAGGTGAAAAACCATTTAGGATTATTATGTCTTCTTGGTGAACCAATCCCTTTATCATTATGAAATGACCTTCTTTATCTTTGGTAATATTCTAAATATTCTGATTTCTTTCTCTGAAATCTATTTTGATTGTAATGTAGCTACTTTAGCTTCTTTTGATTTATTCTAGCATATCTTTTTTCCATCCATTACTTTTAACCTATTTTTAAAAATATTTCTTTATATAAAAGTATATTTCTTATAGGCAACATATAGTAGAGTCTTGCATTTTTATCCAACATGACAATCTCTGTCTTTTGTGTGTGTGTGTGTGTGTGTGTGTGTGTGTGTGTGTTACGTGGGCCTCTCACTGTTGTGGCCTCTCCCGTTGTGCAGCACAGGCTTAGCGGCCATTGGCTCACGGGCCTAGCCGCTCCTCGGCATGTGGGATTTTCCCGGACCAGGGCACGAACCCGTGTCCCCTGCATCGGCAGGCGGACTCTCAACCACTGCGCCACAAGGGAAGCCCAATCTCTGTCTTTTAATGGGGGTATTTAGACTAGGGCTTGGCAAACCGTGGTCCACAGACTAAATTCAGCCATGACCATTTATTTGCATATCATCTATGGCTGCTTTTAAGCTACAATGGTGGAGTGGAGTGGTTGCAAGAGAGGCTGTATGTTCCACAAACCAAAAATATTTTATTTGCTAACTGGACCTTTATAGAAAAAGTTTGCTGACCCTGGTTTGGACCATTTATATTTCATTTGACTATTGATATGATTAGCTTTAAATCTATCTTGCTATGCATTTTCTATTTGGCTCATCTCATTTTTTTCCCCTCTTTTTCTGTCTTCTTTTGGATTATTTTTTAAATTCAATTTTATCTCCTTTGCTGGTTTATTAGCTGTAACTCTTTGTTTTTCTATTTTTGTGGTTGGTTTAGAGTTTATAGAATACATTTTTAACTTATTGCAATCTATCTTCTTGTGATATATCACTTCATATATTGTATAAGAATCTAAATATTCTCACCACCACTACCAAAACAACAAAGGTAATTATGTGAAGTGAAGGATATGTTAACTCACCCTATTGTAGTAATTATTTTGCAACATATATATGTGTGTGTCAGATCATCATGTTGTACATACTAAACTTACAGTGTCACATGTCAATTATATCTCTATAAGGCTGGAGGAAAAAGGGGGCTGTGATGGTTGGTTGATGGATAAAACTAAAATGAAAGGACCCCTTCTTCCCTTCCTTAGATCTCCTGCCATTGTTCCGTACTCACCAACCCCAACCAAAAGTCAGAGGGTCCAGGAACTATTACTTTCATTCATTCACTTCAGGCTTTGGGGATAGAAAGCAGGGTTTCAAGGGTGTAGAGTGGCCAGAGTGGGGCAAATGAAAGGAATCTGGCTCAACCCATGAGGCAGATGGAGAAATTCTTAGAGAAGGGTAATCTGCCAGGAAGGTACCCCCAGAAGGGTCCACTGTATTTCCCAGCTCATTGTCAGTTTGCCTACCCATTGCCCTATCTCTTGGCCCATCTTTTAACTGGAAACTTCAGGGAATATTTGTTATTTTCTTTTCTTTTTTTTTTAGGGATTCATTCTTCCTCTATCGTCAGTCAATATGGTTGGGTGGGAATCTGTCCTGCAAGGGTGAGCATGTGACCCAGGTCTGAATGAATCAACATGCCCAGTCTTGCCAGCTGTGGTGATTGGTCCAAGACTAAGCACATGATTCAGTTAGAATCTGACAACCACAGTGAGTTTTTTGCTAAGAATGCAGAAAAGAGACGGGAGGAGCAACTGTTCCCTTTTTGCCATCAGGAGGGACAACTCTGAGTCTGAAAATGAAACCAATCTGGCAGAAAACCAGCTTGACAGCCCTGAATCCAGCAGTGCCTGAAGGTAGCCCACCACTGAACTTTGCAGTTACGAGAGCCAATAAATTATATTTTCACTTAAAAGAAGAAAAAAAAGAATTTCACGATAGTATACTTCCATCTTTCCCTTCCCAGCTATTGTGATATTGTTGTCATATATTTTGCTTCTACATGTTATAAATCTCATATTAGATTATTAATATTTTTGTTTAAATAGTCCATTATAATTTAAAGAAATTTAAATGATAAAAATATCATATTTATCCACATTGTTACCAATTCTGGTGTTCTACATTCCTTTGTATAGATCCATATTTCCATCTGGTATAATTTTCCTTCTGAATAAAGGACTTCTTTTAACATTTCTTATAGTGTGGATGTGCTGGTGATACATTTTTTTCTGGTTTTTTCATTCTGAAAAGATCTTTATTTCACCCTCATGTTTGAAAAATATTTTCACTTTGTATAGAATTCTAAGTTGACAGCTCCCACCACCACCCCCTCACCCCTGCCCCACCCTTCTTCTTTCAATACTTTCTGTCCCACTGTCTTCTTGCTTATATTGTTTATGATAAAAAAAAAATCTGCTCTCATCCTTATCTTTGTTCCTCATATATGTCTTTTATTCTCTGATTGCTTTTGAGATTTTCTTTTTATTAATATTTTTGAGCAATTGGATTATAATGTTTGAGGTGTGCTGAGCTTCTTTAATATGCTTGAGGTTTGCTGAGCTTCTTGAATCCGTGGGTTTATAGTTTTCATCAAATTTTGTTTTTTTTAGCTGTTATTTCTTCAAATATTTTTTCTGTCCTCTCTTTCCTGTCCTTTGAGGAGTCCAATTATACATATATTAGGCCACTTGAATTTGTCTCACAGCTCACTGATGCCCTTTTTTTGTTCTGAGTCTCTTTTCTATTTTATTTCATTGCGTAGTTTCTATTGCTGTGTCTTCAATTTAACTAATCTCTTCTTCTGGAATGTTTAATCTGCCATTAATCCCATCCAGTATACTTTTCATCTCAGACAATTGTAGTTTTCATCTCTATAAATTCAGTTTAGGTCTTTTTTATATCTTCCACATCTCTGCTTAACATGGTCAATTTTTCCTCTAGTTTTTGGACATATGGAATACAGTTATCATAACTGTTTTAATGTCCTTGCCTGCTAATTCTAACATCTGTGCCTTTCTGAGTCAATTTTTATTTGTTGATTTTTCTTCTCATTATGAGTCCTATTTTCCTGTTTCCATGTAGGGCAATTTTTGATTGGATGCTAGACATTGTGAATTTTATCTTGTTAAATGCTGGATATTTTTGTATTCTTATAAATATTCTTGAATTCTCTTCTGGGTTGTAGTTAAGTTTCTTGGAATCAGCTTGATTTTTTTTAATGCCTTCCTTTTAAAATTTGTTGAGCAGGACCAGCTCAGCATTTAGTCTAGGGCTAATTATTCCCTACTACTGATGCAAGACCCTTCTGAGAACTCTACCTAGTGCCCTATGAATTATAGGTTTTCCAGTCTGGCTGGTGAGAAAAGGCATTATTATTGGCCTTGTGTAAGCATTTGGTACTCTTATCTCTGATCCTTTCAGATGGTCTCCCTTGCTCTGGGTAGTTTCCCCATTTATATGCACTGAGCATACATATAATTAATGGGGATTCTTTGTAGACATCCAATATTCTTTCTCTGTGCAGCTGTCTCCTGAGAACACTATCCTGTGAATTCTAGCCACTTAGATTCCCTGGACTCTTCATAAGGTCTCCTCAACTCAGAGAATCTGCCAAACTCCACCTGGATTCCCACTCCCTGTACCATGGCCTTAAATTTATTTCAAGGCACTAAGTTAGGCACAGGGGTTATCTTGTTTGTCTCTTATCTCCAAGAATCACTGTCCTTCATTGCCTGATGTCCAGTGTCTTGAAACCATTGTTTCTATCTTTTCTCCAGTGTTTTAGTTGTTTCAGGAAGGAGGGTAAATCTGGTTCCTGTTAGTCCAACTAAGCCAAATACAGACATTTTGGACTTTGTATTAGCTCTCATTTTTGAAGGGGGTGGGGGTGTTGTATCAGTTCTCATTTCCTGGCTATATAACCTTGGCAAATTACCTAACTTCTCTGAGCTTTATTTTTTTCCATGTGCAAACGGGAATAATAATGTTAGAATGATTAAAATTATATTGATGAAAAGCATTTAGCACAAGGCTTGGCATATAGTAAACACTCTAATAATAGACTATTTTTATTATGTAGATTAAGGGTTTAAATCAGATGATCTTTGCAGGCTATTCCAGACCTAAAATTTTATGATTTTATTAATTCAATTTTGAAAATTACATGGCATAATTTTAAAAATTAAAGTGTACCCTCAATATTCATTTTAACCATACATTAATTACACATAAATGAAAACTGATATTTTTTAAATGATGACTTTATCTCTGTCAAATTGTATTTTACAAGTTGTCTTTTTTAATTCCATTAACAGTACACTGAGGTACATTAGGAATTATTAGGCCATTTGGATCTTCCATTTTAAAGAAGAATTTGAGATTTTTTTTGCCTCACCCTTCAATGCTGGAATTATTTCTTGAAGTAAACTTTTTCTACCTGAGTTTTCACTATCAATCCATTTGCTTAGTCAGGAAGTAAGGTTTTGTTTGTTTTAACTACTGGTTTCTCAAAATGCTATGTACTGTTTAAAATGAGGTCAATAGTATAATTCTAAGATGTTCCATAATGTGATATCTTAGTAATAATCTAAGAAAATATTTGGTTGGAATTTGTTTATGGCACTATAAAGTGATAGTCAATAGGTGACTATCACTTATTGTAAGCAGTCTGGCTGTGGGAAATTTTTAAATTACAACATTTTAACTGAAAAGTAACAACACTGCATTTGGAACCAATTTAAAATGTTCAGCATGCACATTAATTTGCTTTCTTCACATCAAAGCAATACTTGAAATAAACAAAAATCCATGATAATTAGTAAATACTCAGTTATTTTAAAATGTGCCATCCTTGTTGCATAGCAACTATTGATTCTATTATGTGCTTTTTACATACTCTAAAATAATTAAGCAAGGGCATAAATTGCTATCTACTTTTTTTGACTGTTAAAAGCATTTAAGTTATGAAGTTTATTCTAATATGTGTATTATACATTTGTAAAGGGAACATTTCATTCCTATGCAAAGGCACAATGACCCAAGAAAGAGATGACAATGTCATATTAGCGATTCTCCTTTCTCATGAGAGTACTTTCAGGGAAATTTTAATTCATAGTCTCAATAACTAACACAGCCAAGCATAATTATCATTCGTTGGCTTTACTGGTCTGGATCTTGATTTACTGCTAAGCTAAATTACAAGATTTATTAACAAAAAGTCATGTCCTCTCAAAAGAATGAAATGTCCATTTATATTAAAGAAAATTACACAGGCCAAAATACATCTATGATATAATTAATTTATTAGAAAGATATCATGGTTTTAATAAGAACTTAGATAATCTCGCATATGTTTATTTTCATCAACAAATTAACTAAGCATAAAGCAAGAACATATAGTTTTATATGGTCAGATGCTAACACTAACTTGGTCTGCATGCTTTGTTAGCATCTCAGGGATAGGGCACAGTAAGCAGCAGTACTAGAGTGGATCATGAATGCAGAGACTTCTCTTCCAGTGGATTATATCTGAAGGTCATTGGTGGGGTGTGACCAAAGAGATGAGGAACTTCTACATAAGCAAAGGCAGGAAAGTTCATTTTGTCAATCTAAGAGGAGCTCAGGAGTTTGAGGGAAAGGAATGATCTGTGAATCTCCATCTGCATTTCACTAATTCCATCAGTGAACTTTCTTTTATTTTTTCAAATATTTATTTATTATTTATTTATTTTATTTCTTTTTGGCTGCGTCGGGTCTTAGTTGTGGCACGCAGCATCTTTTTTGAGGCATGCGGATCTTCATTGTGGTGTGCGGGCTTCTCTCTAGTTGTGGCATGCAGGTTTTCTCTTCTCTAGTTGTGGTGCGCAGGCTCCAGGGCGCATGGGCTCTGTAGTTGTGGTGCATGGGCTCCAGAGCGTGTGGGCTCTGTAGTTTGTGGCAAGAGGGCTCTACTTGAGGCATGTGAGCTCAGTAGTTGTGGCATGTGGGCTTAGTTGCCCCGCAGCACGTGGGATCTTAGTTCCCCGACCAGGGATCGAACCCACATCCCCCTGCATTGTAAGGTGGATTCTTTACCACTGGACCACCAGGGAAGTACCCATCAGTGAAATTTCTGACTCAAAAGATGGGATGTTTATAATATCTCTTTATACATATTGCCAGCATGCCCTCCAAAAGGTTGTGTAATTTCCAGTCCCTTAAAGAGTAAGAATGAAAGACTATCTCACTAGACCTTCACCACAAGACAAAGTTGAAGCAGTAAAAAATAATCTCTCCTTGCTTTAATTTGAATTTTTTGGATTGCTAGATAGGTGGATCATCTTTTCATATTTTTAAACATGGATTGGTAAGGGTAGGGGAAGTGAATAAGGATAGACTAACCAACTGAGTACACCAAGGCTAAAAAATATAGAAGTGTGGGCTTTAGAGAAGAAGGAGAAGAAAAAGCCTATGCTGGAGGTTCCAAGTCAAGATGGTGGTGTGGAAAGATACAGAGTTCGCATCTCCCCACAGCTAGGGTGCCTGCCGGATGCTGGTGGTGGACCCTGACGCCCAGGGAGATGGGAAGAACCCCCAAGCACACAGGTAGGATGTGGGGAGACTGAGGGGGGAGGAGAAGTGGAGCCTGGACAGGACTGGCACCCCTGAGGGGTGACTGAGAGGCAGGAGGGGAAGGGGTTCCCATGCCTGGAGGGACCCTCAGGGGCTCAGATCAGAGGGGGAGCAGGCTCAGCATTTCCCCTGCCCAATCAGCCGGGGAAGTCTGCCCGGATCTCGGGCTGGGTCCTACATGCTCAGTGGTCCCCTCCAGGCCAGGTTGGTCCTGGGGGCATAGGAGGAAGGCCAGGAGAGAACAGGAGAGGCAGTTGAGAGGGGCCCTCCAGGACCGGAGGATCAGGAAATGAGCAGAGGATGTTTGCCCCACCCACTCGGGCACTGGGAGTCTGCTGAGCTCCCAGGCTGGTCCCACGCCCTTCAAAGCCCCCTCCAGGCCACGTGGGTCCTGGGGGCATAGGAAGGAGGGTGGGGAGATCAGGAGAGGCAGGTGAGAGGGGACCTCCAGACTGGAGGAGCAGTAGAGGAGCAGAGGGCATTTGCCTCACCCACTGCAGACCAGGAAGCCTGCTGGGTTTCCAGATGGGCCCCCCCCCCACCCTCTGAGACCAGAGGCAGGAGGCATGCCTGGGGCCCTTCTGTTCTGTTGAGCCTAAGCCCCCCCTCCCACAACACCCCCCAACCCCCCCACTGCCTTTTCCAGCTCTTTGGGTCCTAAGCATAGGGCCCGCCCACTGCCCAAACTTCACCCCTGCTTAGGCCCCGCCCTCCACAGCCAAGGCCTTTTCCACTTTTTTTTTCCTCCTCCTCTTTTTTACTATTGTGGTTCTGTTTTACCTCCAGTGGTTGTTTCATCTATATTTTTATTTTTATATTTTTTCTAACATAGCTGTTAGTTTCCTATTCTAATTTTAGTTTTTACTTTGTTATTGTTCTCCTTCTTTTTTTTTTTGCTGTCCTGCATGGCTTGCGGGATCATGGTTCACGAGCCAGGAGTCGGCCTGAGCTCCCGTGGTGGGAGCACTGAGTCCAAACCACTGGACTAAAAGAGAATCTCATATCCCAGGGAATATTCATCGGAGTAAGGTCTCCCAGAGGTCCTCATCACAGCACCAAGACCCAGCTCTACCCAACAGTCTAGAAACTGCAGTGTTGGAAGCCACAGGCCAAACAACCAGTAAGACAGGAACATAATCCCATTCATTAAAAAAAAGAAAAAAAAGTGAGACAGCAAAAAAATATGTCACAGAAGAAGGAGCAAGGTAAAAACCTACAAGAGAGAATAAACGAAGAGGAAACAGGCAATCTACCTGAAAAAGAATTCAGAGTAATGATAGTAAAGATGATCCAGAATCTCAGCAATAGAATGGAAGCACAGATTGAGAAAATACAAGAGATGTTTAACAAAGATCTAGAAGAACTAAAGAACAAACAAACAAAGATGAACAACAAAATAACTGAAATGAAAAATACACCAGAAGGAATCAATAACAGAATAACTGAGGCAGAAGAACGAATACTTGTGTTGGAAGACAAAATGGTGGAAATAACTGCTGAGGAGCAGAATAAAGACAAAAAAAGATAAGAATTGAAGACAATCTCAGAGACCTCTGGGACAACACTACATGTACCAACATTCAAATTATAGGGGTCCCAGAAGAAGAAGAGAAAAAGAAAGGGTCTGAGAAAACATAAGAGATTATAGAGCAAAACTTCCCTAACATGGGAAAGGAAAGAGTCACCCAAGTCAGGAAGCACAGGGAGTCCCATACAGGATAAACCGTAGGAGAAACACACCAAGACACATATTAATCAAACTAACAAAAATGAAATTCAAAGAAAAAAAATTAAAAGCAGCAAGGGAAAAGCAAAAAATAACATACAAAGGAATCCCCATAAGGTTATCAGCTGATTTTTCAGGAGAAACTCTGCAGGCCACAAGGGAGTGGCAGGATATACTTAAAGTGATGAAAGAGGAAAACCTACAACCATACTCAGCAAGGATCTCATTCAGATTCAATGGAGAAATCAAAAGCTTTACAGACAGGCAAAAGCTAAGAGAATTCAGGACCACCAAATCAGCTTTACAACAAAGGCTAAAGAAACTTCTCTAGGCGGGAAACACAAGAGAAGAAAAAGACCCACAAAAACAAACCCCAAACAATTAAGAAAATGGTA
>NC_041214.2:51664318-51667876 GCF_002837175.3 Physeter macrocephalus | reverse complement strand
CTTACACCAATGGACAGATCATCCAAACAGAAAATAAATGAGGAAATGCAAGCTTTAAATGACACAGTAGACCAGATAGATTTAATTTATATTTATAGAACATTCCACCCGAAAGTGGCAGAATACACTTTCTTCTCAAGTGCACACAGAACATTCTCCAGAGGAGGTCACATCTTGGGTCACAAGTCAAGCCTCGGAAAATTTAACAAAATTGAAATTGTACCAAGCATCTTTTCTGACCACAACATTATGGGATTGGAAATCAATTACAGGAAAAAACCTGTAAAAACCACAAATACATGGAGGCTAAACAGTGAACTATTAAGTAACTAAGAGATCACTGGAGAAATCAAAGAAGAAATTAAAAAATACATAGAAACAAATGACAACAAAAACACAACAACCCAAAACCTATGGACACAGCAAAAGCAGTTCTACGAGCACTGGAGAAATCAAAGAAGAAATTAAAAAATACATAGAAACAAATGACAACAAAAACACAACAACCCAAAACCTATGGACACAGCAAAAGCAGTTCTAAGAGGGAAGTTTATAGCAATTCAATCTCACCTCAAGGCACAAGAAAAATCTCAAATAAACAATCTAACCCTACACCAAAAGCAACTAAAGAAAGAAGAACAAACAAAACCCAAAGTCAGTAGAAGGAGAGAAATCATAAAGATCAGAGCAGAAATAAATGAAATAGAAACAAAGAAAACAATAGCAAAGATCAATAAAACTAAAAGCTGGCTCCTTGACAATATAAACAAAACTGATAAAGCCTTAGCCAGACTCATCAAGAAAAACAGGGAGAGGATGCAAATCAATAAAATTAGAAATGAAAAAGGAGAAATGACAACTGACATCATAGAAATACAAAAGATTATAAGAGACTACTACAAACACTATATGCCAATAAAATGGACAACCTTGAAGAATTGGACAAATTCTTGGAAAGGTACAATTTTCCAAGACTGAACCAGGAAGAATTAGAAAATATAAAGAGACGTATCTCAAGTAATGAAATTTAAACTGTAATTAAAAATCTTCCAACAAAGAGAAGTCCAGGACCAGATGGCTTCACAGGTGAATTCTATCAACGTTTAGAGAAGAGCTAACACCCATCCTTCTCAAACTCTTCCAAAAAATTGCAGAGGAAGGAACACTCCCAAACTCATTCTGTGAGGCCACCATCATCCTGATACCAAAACCAGACAAAGATATCACACAAAAAAGAAAATTATAGACCAATATCACTGATGAACATACATGCAAAAATCCTGAACAAAACACTAGCAAACAGAATCCAATAACATATTAAAAGTATCATACACCATGATCAAGTGGGATTTATCCCAGGGATGCAAGGATTCTTCAATATATGCAAATCAATCAATGTGATACACCATATTAACAAATTTAGGAATAAAAAAACATACGATCCTCTCAATAGATGCAGAAAAAGCTTTTGACAAAATTCAACACTGATTCATGATAAAAACCCTTCGGAAAATGGGCATAGAGGGAAGCTACCTCAACATAATAGAGGCCATGTTATGACAAACCCACAGCAAACATCATTCTCAATGGTGAAAAACTAAAAGCATTTCCAGTAAGATCAGGAACAAGACAAGCATGTGCACTCTCGCCACTCTTATTCAACATAGTTTTGGAAGTCCTAGCCACGGCAATCAGAGAAGAAAAAGTAATAAAAGGAATCCAAATTGGAAAAGAAGAAGTAAAACTCTCAATATTTGCAGATGACATGATACTACTATACATAGAAAATCCTAAAGATGTCACTGGAAAACTACTAGAACTAATCAATGAATTTGGTAAGGTTGCGGGATACAAAATTAATGCACAGAAATCTGTGGCGCTCCTCTACACTAACAAGGAAAAATCAGAAAGAGAAATTAAGGAAACAATCCCATTTACCATTGCAACAAAAAGAACAAAATACCTAGGAATAAACCTACCTAAGGAGGCAAAAGACTTGTACTCAGAAAACTATAAAACACTGATGAAAGAAATCAAAGATGACTTAAACAGATGGAGAAATATACCACGTTCTTGGATTGGAAGAATCAATATTGTGAAATGACTATACTACCCAAAGCAATCTACAGATTCAATGCAATCCCTATCAAACTACCAATGGAATTCTTCACAGAATTAGAACAAAAAGTTTACAGTTCGTGTGGAAACACAAAAGACCCCGAATAGCCAAAGCAATCTTGAGAAAGAAAAACGGAGCTGGAGGAATCAGGCTTCCTGACTTCAAGCTATACTACAAAGCTATAGTAATCAAGACAGTATGGTACAGGCACAAAACTGAAATATAGATCAATGGTACAAGATAGAATGCCCTGAGATAAACATACACACATATGGTCACCTAATTTATCACAAAGGAGGCAAGAACATACAATGGAGAAAAGACAGCCTCTTCAATAAGTGGTGCTGGGAAAGCTGGACAGCTACATGTAGAAGAATGAAATTAAAACACCACCTAACACCATATACAAAAGTAAACCCCAAATGGATTAAAGACCTAAATGTAAGACCATACACTATAAAACTCTTAGAGGAAAACATAGGAAAAACACTCTTTGACATAAACCACAGCAAGATCTTTTTTGACCCACCTCCTAGAGTAATGAGAATAAAAACAAAAATAAACAAATGGGAACTAGTTAAACTTAAAAGCTTTTGCACAGCAAAGGAAACCATAAACAAGACAAAAAGAGAACCCTCAGAATGGGAGAAAATATTTGCAAATGAAACAACAGACAAAGGATTAATCTCCAAAATATTCAAACAGCTCATGAAGCTCAATATCAAAAAAACAAACAACCCAATCCAAAAATGGGTGGAAGACCTAAATAGACATTTCACCAAAGAAGACATACAGATGGCCAAGAGGCACATGAAAAGATGCTCAACATCACTAATTATTAGAGAAATGCAAATCAAAACTGCAATGAGGTATCACCTCACACTGGTCAGAACGCCCATTATCAAAAAATCTAGAAAAAAGGGTGGGGTGAAAAAGGAACCCTCCTGCACTGTTGGTGGGAATGTAAATTGATACAACCACTATGCAGAACAGTATGGAGGTTCCTTAAAAAACTAAAAATAGAACTACCATATGACCCAGCAATCCCACTGCTGGGCATATACCCTGAGAAAATGGTAATTCAAAAAGAGACATGTACCACAGTGTTCATTGCAGTACTATTTACAATAGCCAGGGCATGGAACCAAGTCAGAAAGAGAAAAACAAATACCGTATGATAATGCATATATATGGAATCTAAAAAAAAAAAAAAAAAAATGGTACTGATGAACCTAGTGGCAGGGTAGGAATAAAGACATAGACATAGAGAGTGGACTTGAGGATATGGGGGGGAGGGAGCAGGAAGCTGGGGTGTAGTGAGAGTAACATCGACATATATACACTACCGAATGTAAAATAATTAGCTAGTGGGAAGAAGCAGCATAGCACAGGGAGATCAGCTTGGTGCTTTGTGATGACCTAGAGAGGGGGGATGGGGA
>NC_041214.2:51641155-51664300 GCF_002837175.3 Physeter macrocephalus | reverse complement strand
AGGCTTAGGGGGGAGGGGGTGTGGGGATGTATGTGTGCATGTGGCTGATTCACTTTGTTGTACGACAGAGACTAACACAGTATTGAAGCAATTATACTGCAATAAAGATCTATAACAAAAAGAAGCCTATACTATAAAATAAAACAAAAGAATGAGACAGAGCAATGTTAGTCCATATTCTCAAATTTTAATTGTTGCCCATATGGAACTATTGCTATAGAGATCATTTTTGTTATAGCCTGAAAGGATAAGGGAAGGGGGATTGATTTATAGAGGGCCAGACAGGTTGAGTATGGCCAACTGTGTGAAGACTGGAAATGAAAGTGACAAATTTAGAATTAACCTGAGCCAGCAACAATACCTAAAGGATTTCATCTGTGGATGGCAGAGTGGGGAATTCCAGGTGGAGACATTAGTTTGAAGGTGGCTACCAATTGTTGCTTGAGGTTACAAGTTATAAGGTCTAGTCACCAAGGAGAGGCATCTGATGATAACCAAATAGGTTGTTGGGACTTCAGTCAAACAATCTGAATTTCAGTAGCCAGCTCTAGTTCTAGATGCACATGTAAAACATAATCAGAAAACCAAGACAGAAGGCTAGAGCTAGGATTAGGTACTGGTGGGGGAAAAGAAACAGCTTGGAAGGTTTCAGCACAGTATGCATGATAAAGCCAAGGGATCAATCAAAAAGTATGAGAAGTTTATGACAGGGAGATGTGTCTATAGCCTCAATGACTAGAGGTGTGCAAGGCCCGAGAAGGCAGGGGCTAACAATTTTAAAAGTATGATTTGTATTCTTTAAAATTATGAAAGCAATACATACTAATTATTGAAAGTTTGAAAACTATAGAAAAGTCCAAAGACAAAAGTCAATGCAATTTTTTCATACTCTAAAAGCAAACATCTTCTTTGTAAATACTGAGCTAAATACTTATTAATTTTATTTGTCAAAAGTTTATAACTGAATAATTTTAAGTCATTGTTCATTCTCTTGTATTATCTTCTTAAAAGCAGATAAATCATAAGAATGAATTAATATTCCCCTGCTTTTAAGGATGTAGTCAAATGTAGATTCTGTCATTTTATGGGAAAAAGGGTAAATATTTAAAAGTAAAAATTATGCTTTTACATAAGAACTAACAGCTATCTTAATCTTATAAGATTTCAAATTCTATTCTTATGTTTTAACTTCCTACTTGTCTAATATCTTGTAAAAAAAAAACATATATTGTAAGCACGTTTGGTCTAGGAAATTCCAGAAAGATTCAAAGGTGTGCATAGAAGCAAAGAAACCTATCTGAAGTAGTCTGGCAAATGGACAGAATTTTTAAAAATCAAATAAGACACATGCTGCTGAAAGTCACATTATTGTTACCTTCTCCCTCCAGTTATCACCGTTCAGCATCTCCTGTCTAAGGGTTTCCTGCAACTGCTCCGTGCTTTTCTGATGTGAAATCAGCATCAATTCCCTGAAAACCATAAACACAACAAATGAGTCAAGACACACCCTTAACACCCTTCTTAAATTACTATTCGTGGCTCAGGGATTATTTCACAACTCAGTCTGTTTATTCTTCTCTTTAGAAATATATATATACATATGTATGTTTGTGTACTGCTACTTCATACTATTTTAACTGTTATTAACAGCAATTTAAAAACACTGGCAACAAGGTAAATATTTTCTCAGGCTTAATTTTTACTTAATAAGTAATATTATTATTTTTGCATGAAATAGTAACAACATGTGTAGTCACAAATATAATAAAATACTATACATTGTGTTTCTAAAGTTTATGACTAAATTCTAACACTAGGTAATATTTTGTTTCTTTAAAAAAAGAAAATGTGTTGGGATATGACACAAAATCAGCACGTTTGTGGTTCCTGCTAGATTTATTTTTCTTTATTTATCTCAAGTGCTAATAGGAACAGGCTGAATTAAGTAGAGGGTAATACCTGAGATGTGGTATAGTACAAAACATACTAGAAAATAGAGAGAAAACACAAAGGACATTTTAATATTTTAATCCATGTAATTGGATCTTTTTAAAATAAATTTATTTATTTATTTATTTTTGGCTGTGTTGGGTCTTCGCTGCTGCACACGAGCTTTCTCTAGTTGTGGCTAGTGGAGGCTACTATTCATTGTGGTGCGCAGGCTTCAGTAGTTGTGGCACGCAGGCTCAGTAGTTGTGGCACAAGAGATTAGTTGCTCCGCAGCATGTGGGATCTTCCCATGTCCCCTGCATTGGCAGGTGGATTCTTAAACACTGTGCCACCAGAGAAGTCCCCATGTAATTGTGTCTTAAAGCTAAGTTTGTGATCCTCTGGGTGGAAGTAAGTGTGGGAGATTCATGAGAACATTTCTCCAGGGGCCCTGAAGTTAAGACTTTAAATATCACAAGTGGTGGCAAAAGTATGCCTGTTGATCAGGGAGTCCCTCCAGCCCCTTCTATAATCATCATAACCCTTCTTATTTTCTGTGTAGGTGATTCTTTTCCATTGCTTATTCCTCTTTCTAATCCCTTTGTTTTCCATCATCACCCTCTTCTCTTTAGTTCTGACCCCTTTTCTCAAACTTGTGACTTTCATTTATAACTGCCTGTTAGACATCTCCACCCTGATAAGCCATCAACACCAAAGATTCCACACATCAAAAAACAAATTCATCATCATCTCCAATGGTCTTGCCTTTCCTTTTGACTTCTGAAACCTTCAACAGTCACAATCTTTAGCTTGAAATCCCTGAGTCATCTCTGACTTTTCCTTCTTCTTGTTCTACCACATCCATTCAGTAACAAGTTCTATGTATTCTGCTCCTTGGTGCACCTCGAACTATTTTCTCCCTTCCTTTCCGACTACTAACAGTTAAGGTTCTTGACTTTATTTCCCACCAAGAGTATTGTAATAGACTGTCAATCTCTCTTGATCTCTATTCTCATCTCACTCTTACAGTATTATTAAACATTTTTTAATAAAAATAGTGCCTACATTTCTAGACTAGAAAATTTTAAGGTCACGAACATAAAGACACATCAACTTGGTAACCAGGATTATGAATATTATTTGAGGGAAAATGATTGAAAAGAACAAAACTCCCCAGACTTTTTTTTCAGATCTGTGTCAGACTAGGTACTTTGACAACTTGCCTACTGAAAATAAGTAAGGTTATTTTTTCACTTATAAAAAAAAAATCTTAAAATTCATCAGTGATCTGGACAAAAAGTTAGGAAGATGCAGGAAACACAAATCAAGAGAAAGGACAGAAAAAGATTATCAGTGGAAAACTAGTGAAATTTGAATAAAGTCTATAGGTTAGTTAATTGTATTATACCCATATTAATTTCTTAGTTTTTACATATGTGCCATGGTTATGAAAAATGGACCAGAGGGAAACAAATTCTCTGTACTGTCTCTGTAACTTTTCTTTAAATACAAAATTATTCCAAACCAATGGTTTAAAAAAATGAAGTAAAAGGAAGAACCCCAACAATAAATAGAGCATTGAAGCCAATTCTCACCTTGAAGGTACTTTCCAAATCTGATGTACTTGAGCATTAAATTTCACAGCCATGAAGGGCACTGGAGTCAGGAGAGAAAGGAAGAGCTTGAGAGGAAACTCACCTGCATAAAACTGCATCTCAAAGAGTAACACATGCAGTATGCATTTTTGTCATATTGTATGTAAGAATATGAAATTCACACCCAGTATGTGTAAAATACAATAACATCCCCTCTCAAGGAACAAAAAAGAAATTTCTGGCTTTGAAGTTTGGTGCTAGATAGAGGGGAAAATACAAATCTCCCACAAGAATTTGTAAACACAAGCCAATCCTAGTGCAGATTTGTATCCTGAATTCACACTACCTGAGTGGTCCAAAAAGCTTCATATTGAGGAGATATCTTACAATGGTGTTAGGATAACCTTGCCTCCAGATGCCTGGTAGGAAAAACACCAATATGTTTGGGAGAAACCTATCTTCAACTTGAAACTCAGAGAATTCCTACAGATAAAAATTCAAGACATATGAGACCATAATTTTAAGAATCAAAAAATTATTTTTTTAAAGTTAGTAAGAGGAAGAATGAGCAGACACAAATGATAGCATAATCAAAGCCACAAATTCTAAAGTATTTTCAGATATTGAATAAAAATAAGAATGTACAATATGTTGGAAGAAATAAAAGATTAATTTAAATGACTAATGAAATCTGAAACGAGCCAATCAAATTTGTAGAAATGAAGCATATCATAACTGAGATGAAAAACTCAGTAGATGGTCCTATAGCTGATTATTCACAGCTAAAAATGAAGTAATAAACTGAAAGAGAGATTCCAAGAAATTATACAGGGTGTAGTACATGATGTCAAAAATATGTAAAATATAAAAGAGATTGATATTTGGAGGACAGAGTGAAAAGATCTAATATTTCTCTATTTACCATTTCAGAAGCAAATGAGAGAGAAAGAGAGAGGAAGGACATTACAGATTGATGAAAAATACCAACCCATAAATCTAGGAAGCCCAAAGGATCCCAAGCAAGATAAATAAAAATAAATCACATATCTGGCACCTGGTAGTGAAAATGAAGAATATTGGAATTAAAAGAGATTTTAAAAGATGCTGGAGAGGAAATAAAACATATTGTCTTCAAAGGAATTCAAACATATTGAAATATGTTTGAGTTTATTCTCCAGTAGAAACAAGGAAGGCCAAAGACAGCAAAATAATATATTAAAAATCCCATGAGAAAATAACCATCAATCTGAAGTTGGGTACCCAGCAAAACTATCTTTCAGAAAGAGGCCGAAATAAAATATGCTCAGAAAAATAAAATCTGAGTGTTTACTGCCAGCTAAACGACTTCTAAAAAATATGCTTTGCAGGAAGGATTATGATCTCAGAAGGAAGGTCAGACGATCAAGAAAAAATGGTGAGCAAAGGAACTGGCAAACACACAGGCAGGGAGGGCTTCTTGGGCGTGGGATCAAGACAGCTGTACAGGGCCCATGTTCTGAAGGGGGCCCTGGGTTTCAGATTTAATGCTCTGTGGTCATCACTGAGAAATTCTTAATAACTTTATCTTTGAGTCTGTGTTTTGTAAGTGAGGTCTGATGGGACAGTCAAGCACATGCTGGGGCCTTGGAGCCTCGGCTCACACAGAGTCCTACCTCTCGCCACCTCCTTGTCTCCCCAGGATGGTTCTCAACCCTTTGCTCCCTGACCCTTGCCCAGCATCCACTGTCATCCTCTGCTTCAGTGGGCACAGGCATGGGGGATGTTGGGTCTGCCATGTGTGTCCTTTTGGCTGAGTCTGGGGCAGGGCCTTGGGTGCCTGTGAGAGCCTGCATCCATGCTACGATTTCTCCATGCCCAAGGGAGCACAAGATTCAATAGCAAACAAACAAAAAAGACCCTGACAAGTTAAGAGAAAGATGGTGAAGGAAAGGAAAAAGCTTCTGTCTTTTTTTGAAGGGGCTCCACGTTTTCATTTTACACTGGGCCTGAAAATTATGTAGCCAGCTCTGTATGTAAGGACGTGTAAATAAATATCATCTGTATAAAATATTAGTTTTGACTGTGTGTAATCAGTGGGGCTAACAAAAGGATAAAACTAGAACACTAGACAAAAATGTAGAATATAGGATGGCAGGATGGCAACTATCAGGGCTCCAGTGTTATTCAAGAGAAGTTTGAGATATTCAAGAGAAGTTTGCATTATTCAAGAGAAGTTTGAGATATTAATTTTAGACTTCATGAAGCATGCATGGTAAAATCTCAGAAGTAACCACTAAAAGAATAGAATATGCCATTAGAAGAAGATGCACTAAGAAAATAAAAGAAACTCCAACAATATTGCTCCTGCCCAAGGTCCAAAAGGAGAAAAGAGTGTAGAAAAAGAGGGAGAAATATTGATAGAAAACTTAAAGTAACAATCATAACAATGGCAAATAAACTAAACTCATGAGTTAAGAGAAACAGGCTTGATAAAACCAAACCAAACCCTAACCCTACATATTGGGTTAAGTAAAATATATTAATTAAGATAACTTTTACCTGTTTATTTTTACTCTTCTAATATGGCAATTAAAATTTTTAAAGTGACATATGTGGCTCACATTATACTGCTACTGAACAGCACTGTTATAATCCATATTCTCTGAAAATAAAGAAACGTCAGTAACAAAAGATAAATATCTCCATGTATTTGGAACTTTTAAAAAATGTGTTTCTGCATAACTCTTGGGTCAAATGAAAAATCATGACTGATACTTCAAAATACTTAGAATTGAACAATAATGAAATTTCTACACATCAAAATTTATGAAATATAGCTAAGCAGAAAAGATAAATAAATTGTAGTATACTTTAGAATATAATACAGATGAAGAAATGAATGATTTTCAGCTACATGTAACATTATGGACAAAAATCCCAGGGACATAATCTTGAGCACAAAGAATAAATCACTGACTAATATATATAGTATAATTTTATTTCCATGAAGATGAAATATATGCAAAATCTAATTTTTTTTTTAGGAATACAAACATACATGGTAAAATTATAGAGTGAAGAAAAGGAATAACAGGTGTTTTCTGTAGGTTTTTGTGGATGTTCTTTATCAGTTTGAGGAAGTTCCCATCTCTTCCTAGTTTGCTGAGAACCACAAAATGCAGGTTGGTGGTTACCTCTGAGCAAGGATGCCATGTGGTGGAATAAGGAGAAGCACCAAGGGACTTCAACGCTAATGGTAAGGCTCTTTTTCCTAAACTGAGCGTTCATTGTATTGTAGGTTCTTCATACTTTATACCTATCTAAACCTTTTATGTAACTACTCAGTATTTATAAAAACAATTAATGATAAAGCCTGAGCATAGAGTAGAATGGGCATCTGGAAAAAAGAGAATTAAAGGGAAAGACCAAGGAGAGAGAAATGGCAAGTGAGCAGCAGAGTGGGGTTTACTGCCCACTATGCACACTATGGACAAGGCAGTACCTGGAGAGACAGAGGTGAATGAGGGCAGGATCTCTGTCCAAATGGTGCTTAAAAGCCAGCAATGTTGTAAAAGGAAGATTTATCTTTTAAAATGTGAGGCGGACCTAGCAGGTTCTGATGCTTGCTCAGCAGTCTCTAGGCTGGAGAAAGGAAGTGTAGCAGAAGGAACAAAGAATGAGGACAGTAAAAGCGGGATTACATTAAAACCTCAATTCTGGGCTTCCCTGGTGGTGCAGTGGTTGGGAGTCAGCCTGCCAATGCAGGGGATACGGGTTCGATCCCTGGCCCGGGAAGATCCCACATGCCACGGAGCAACTAAGCCCGTGAGCCACAACTGCTGAGCCCACATGCCACAACTACTGAAGCCCATGCACCTAGAGCCCGTACTCGGCAGCATGAGAGGCCACCGCAATGAGAGGCCCACGCACTGCAGCAAAGAGTAGCCCCCGCTCGCCGCAACTAGAGAAAGCCCGCACGCAGCAACGAAGACCTAAAGCAGCCAAAAATAAATAAATAAATACATTAAACAAAACAAAACAAAACAAAAAAAACCCTCAATTCTGGCTTTCTTCCAAATATTTGGCCATTCCCATCTCCTTTGCAGACTCATCTTTGCCGTCAATTACATGTTTGGTGTTCCTTACCACTTTGTTCTGAGGCCTCTTTTTTCTCTCTCTCTACTCTTTCTCTAAGTGATCATATCCATGCCTATGGTTAAAATGCAATAGTTGCTGACAACTCCCAGATTTTATCTCCAGCTCACATCTGTTCTCTGAGTATCTGACTCATGTTTCCAGCTCTCACCTGACTGCTCTACTTTTATATTTCAGAGTCATCCAAAACTCAACATGTCTGTAATCCCAGAGGCTAACAAGGTCAGTTTATTTTTTGCTCATGATATATGTAATCTGCTGCTTTGCTCTGCAAGTTTTGTTCCAGGATGTAGCCCAAGGAGCAATTCTTACCTGGGAATGCTGCTTTTGTGATAGAAAAGAAAAATTGCAAAAACATAGGATCTGTTAAAGTTTCTTGTCAGAATCAGTGCATGTCACTCTTCTCCCATTTCGATGGCAAGAACAAATCAAATGGCCAAGTCTGATGTGAATGAGGTGTGGATACTATAGTCCTCTCACTGGGAGGTGCACAGTAAGTCACCTGGCATCAGGTGGAGTCCATCGCAACTCTGAAATCCTACTGGAAATGACTGTGAGGATTTCTACCCTGGAGGCAGAGAACATTCCTTGCTTAGACTGTGGTTCTTTCACTTGGGAGTGATTTCTAAATCCATTTTTCTCCGTAGCTCCTGGCTTTCCTGAAATGTAATTTTTTTTTTTTTCATCATACAGCCTTGCCACATCAGAAGAGGGTGTTAGAAATTCTGCCCTGTTGAGAGACAGCTTTCTCAACTTCTTTCCTATCCACAGAAGATTTGGAAGAGAAATGGTTCCAAGAGAATTAAAAAAAAAAAAAAGATTTATTGAGATATAATTGAAAACAGTAAACTACATGTTTAAAGTACACACTTGGATGAGTTCTGACATATGCATAAACATATGTGTGTGAAACCATCACTGCAATCAAAATAATAATATATCCATCATCTCCAAAGGTTTCCCTATGCCCTTTTTTAATCCCTCACTCTTGACCTCTCGCCCCCAGCAATCAAGAGTTTGCTTTCAAACATTAGTTTGCACTTTCAGAATTCTATAAAAATTCTCTATATATCATACAGTATATTCTTTTTTGTGTGTTTGGCATTTTTCATTTAGCATAATTCCTTTTACATTTGTCCATGTTGTACCATGAATCAATAGTTTATTATTATTATTTTTTGCTGAGTAGTATTTCATCATATGGATATACCACAATTTGTTTATCCATTCACCTGCAGATGGACATTTAGGTTGTTTCACAGGTTTTGGCTATTACAAATATAGCTATTAATATCTGTGTACAAGTATTTGTATGGATATGTCCCTTCATTTCTCTTGGGTAAATACCTAGGAGTGAAATGGCTAAGTAGCAAGGTAAGTGTACATTAAACTTTTTAAGAAACCTCCATACTGTTTTCCAAAGAGTTGTACTGTTTTACATTCCAACCAGCAGAGTATGAGAGTTCCAGTTTCTCCACAACTTGCCAACAATTGGTATGTTCAGGCTTTTTAATTTTAGCCGTTCTATAAATGTGTGCTTCTGGGACTTCCCAGGCAGTGCAGTGGTTAAGATTCCGTGCTTCCACAGCAGGGTTCCATCCCTCGTCAGGGAACTAAGATCCCACGTGCCATGAGGTGTGGCCAAAAAAAAAAAAAAATCAATTAAAAAAATAGAAGTGTGTGGTCGTATCTCATTATGCTTTTAATTTGCATTTCCCTAATGACTAATGATGTTGAACGTCTTTTTTATGTGCTTCTTGGCCATCTGTATATCTTTGGTGAAGCGTCTGTTCAAATCTTTTTCTCATTTTTTATTGGGTTGTTTATGGTCATCTGAGTTTCTAAAGTTCTTTATATATTCTGAAGACAAGTCCTTTATGACATATATATTGTGCAAATCTATGACAATGGCTTGTTTTCATTCGCTAAACAGTGCCTTTTAAAGAAGTTTTAACTTTGATGAAGTCCAATTTATCAGGGTTTTTTTCCTTTATGGATTGGGCTTTTGGGGCTGAATCTAAGAAATCTTTGCCTAATCCAAGGTCACAAAGATATGTTTCCTGTTTTCTCCTATAAGTTTTATAATTTTAGGTTTTATATTTAGATCTAGGATCTATTTTGAATTAATCTCTCTATATACATTTCACAGTATGAATCTAAGTTCATTTTTTGCATATGGATATACAATTGTTCCAGTACCAATGGTGAAAAAAACTATATGTTCTCCAATGAACTGCTTTGGCACCCATGTAGGAAATCAATTAACCATACATGTGTGCCTATTTCTGGATACTCTATTCTGTTCCATTGATCTATCTGTCTATCTTGAGATTAATACCACACTGTCTTGATTATTTGTAGCTTTACAATAAATCTTGAAGTTAGGTAGTGACTTTGATCTTTTGGCTCCTCAAAGTTTTTTCAAAGTTGTTTTGATTATTCTAGGTCCTTTGCATTTCCATAGGAATTTTAAAATTAGCTTGTTAATTTGTACAAAAATGTTTGCTGGAGATTTGATTGTGATTGCACTGAATCTATAAATCAATTTGGGGATAACTGTTAACAATATTGAGGCTTCTGTTCCATGAACATTGTATATCTCTCCATTTATTTAGATCCTCTTAATTTATCTCAGCAATGTTATGTAGTTTTCAATGTACAGGTTTGGCACATTATTTGTCAGATTCATTCCTAAGTATTTCATGTGTTTGAAATATTTTGATAAATACTTCTTTTTAAATTTTGATTGTTCTGTGCAAATATATAGAAATTAATTTGGGTTTTGGATGTTGGCTTTTTTTCCTGCAATCTTTTGCCAAACTCACTTATTAGTTCTAGTAACTCCTTTTGTAGATTCCATGGGGTTTTCTATGTTAGTGAGCATATCATCTGTGAATAAAAAATTTTATTTCTTCCTTTCCAGTCTGATGCCTTTTTCTTCTTTTTCTTGCCTGACTGTACTGACTAAAACTTTCAGCACAACGTTGAACAGAACTGATGACAGCAGGTGTTTTTTTCTTGATCTTGATATTAGGGGGAGAGTATGTAGTCTCTCACTATTAAGTATGATGTTATCTGTCAGTTTTCTTAGATGCCCAGTATCAATTTGAAAAAGTTTTCCTCTATTTCTACTTTGCTGAGATTTTTTTAAAACTTAGGAATGAACATTCTGTTTTGCCAACTGCCTGTTTTGTTTCTATTGACATAATCATTGAGTTTTTCTTTTTTACTTTTTGAATAACAATAATTGACTTTTGAATGTTAAACCAATCTTACATTCTTGGGATAAACTCCACACATCCATGATTTCTTTCCTTTTTTATGTTGCTGGATTCAATTTGCTAAAATTTTGTTTAGAAGTTTTGCATCTGTGCTCATGAGGGATGTTGGTCTGTTAATTTGCTTGTAATGCTTTTGTCAGATTTTGGTATCAGGGTAATACTGGCCTCATGAAGTTAAGAACTATTCCTTCCTCTTTCATTTTCTGGAAGAGTTTAAGTAGAATTAATACTATTTCTTCCCTAAATACTTGATAAAATTCACCAGTGAAACCTTCTGGGCCTGAAGTTTTCTTTGTGGGAAAAATTTAAACTATAAATTCAGGTCATCTATTTATTTTAGTGAACCTGGGTAGTTTATATTCCAAAAAAAGTATCCATTTTTCAGAGTTGTCAAAATTAATGGCATAGTCAAGCAAATGGCTTTGTGGAACGATTTTTCCAACAGTATTTGCTCACTTTGTGTCTCTGTGACATTTTGGTAAGTCTTGCAACATTTCAAAATTTTCATGATTATTATTTTGTAATGATGATCTGTGATCAGCGATCTTTGATGTTACTTACTGAAGACTCAGATGGTGGGCAGCATTTTTTAGCAATAAAGTATTTTTGAATAAAAAAAATTAATGGCATAAAGTTGTTTATAATATTCCTCTATTAATGTATTAATATCTGAAGAATGTAATGTGTCACCACTCTCATTTCTGACATTGGTAAATTTTTGTCTTCTCTATCTTTTCCTGATGAGTCTGACTTGAGGTTTATTAATGTTATTGATCTCCTCAAAGAAACTGATTGTTTAATTGATATTCTATATTGTTTTACTTTTTTCTATGTCATTGATTTCTGCTCTGATCTTTATTATTTACTTTCTTATGCTTATCTTGGGTTCTGTTTGCTCTTCTTTTTCTAACTTCTTAAGGTGGAAGCTGACCTTTTTTCTTTTTTCACATAGACTTTTATTGCCATAAATTTTCTCCCTGAGGTTTTGCTTTAGAGATGTTCCACACATTTTGATGTCTTCATTCCCATTTAACTAAAAAATCTTTGTAATTTCCCCTTTGATATTTTCTTTGATCCATATCTCATTTAGAATTGTGTTATAGTTCACAAATATTTGGGGGATTTTACAGATACTTTTCTCTTATTTATTTCTAAGTTAATTACATTGTGACCAGAGAATACACTTTGTATGATTTGAGTCCTTTTAAATTTTCTTTGGTTTTGTTTTATAGCCAAATTATATGGTCTATTTTGGTGAATATTTTGTATGCTCTTGGAGAAAAAAAATGTGTATTCTGCTGCTGTTGGGTGGAATGTTGTATAAATGTCAATTAGGTTAAGTTGATTGATTGTCAATCTTCTATAGCCTTACTAATTTTTCTGTGTACTTGTTTTATCTATTGTTAAGAGAGAGCTATTGACATCTCTCACAATAATTGGGAATTTGTCTACTTCTCCTTGTAGTTCTATCAATTTTGCTTCACGTATTTTTAAGCTCTGTATTAGAGGCACAAACATTTAGGATTTTCATGTCCTTCTGATGAACTGGTCTATTTATCATTATGAAATGAATTTATTTATTCCTGGTAATAGTCTTTGTGCTAAAACCTAACTTGCTTGATATTAATAAACACATTCTAGCTTCTTTTGATTAGTGTCAGCATGGTATATCTTTTTCCATTCTTTTACTTTTAGCCTTTTGTATATTTACTTTTCAAATACATTTCCTGTAGGCAGTATATGGCCGAATCTTACTTTTTTATACAATCTGAAGATCTCTGTCTTTTAATTAGAATGTATAGACACAAATGTATAGACAATTTACATTTAATTGAATTGTGATACAGTTAGACTTAAATCCATCATCTTGCCTATTTGCCCCATCTGTTGTTTCCTTGGCCTTCTTTCTCTGCCTTCTTTTGGATTTTGTATATGGCTTATGATTTACTTTCATCTGCTTTGTTGGCATACTAGCTATAACTCTTTGTTTAGTTTATTTAATGGTTGCTCTAGGGTTGATAATAGCTATTTTTAACTTGTCACAGTTGTGGTAGGCTAAATAGTTGCCTTCAAAGATATCCATGTCCTAATCCCCAAAATCTGTAAATATGGCAAAAGGGACTTTGCAGATGTGATTACATTAAGGATCTTGAGATAAGGAGATTATCCTGGTTCATCTGGATGTGCCTTAAGTATAATTATAAAGGTCTTTATGAGACAGAGGCAAGAAGGTTAATGTGTGTGTGTGTGGGGGGAAGGTGGTGATGTGACAATGGAAGCATAGATTAGATCTATGAGGCCAGGATCCAAGGAATGCCAGCAGCTTCTAAAAGCTGGAAGAAGCAAGGAATGGGTCCTCCCCTGGAGGCTCCAGAAAGAGCCAGCCCTATTGACATCTTGATTTTAGCTCCTTAACACTCATTTGGACTTCTGACCCCCAGAACTGTATAAATTTGTGTTGTTTTAAGACAATAAGTTTGTGGTAATTGTTATAGCAGAGATAGAAAACGATGCTGGTTTACCTTCAAATGTTATTACACAACTTTCAGGTATAAGAGTAGAATTTTATAATAGTAAACTTGATAAAATAAGGAGCAACAGTCAAGGTAAATAAAGTAGCACTTCACTTGGTTTTCAAAATACCAGTACCATAGAATGGATGTGGCTCGCTATGTGCTTGTTAGAAGTGGCTAGGCAGCAGAGTCCTGGCAATTTGATCCACTTTATTTCTTAAGCCAGGTTTCCTATTTGAAAAGAGGTCTTACTGATTAGAAAATTCCAATGAGCATTTTCAGATGGGTGCCTGTGAGTACATTAGAAGTTACCTTTACTATAAAATGGATGGTACTGAATATTTGAGATGCTCAAATTTTAGTCTCCCTGGAGACAGTTATAATTTTGATATTAACAAAAGTAGAATCCATTCCATATACATTCCTCTGATGGACCCAGTACAAAACACTGCTGTTATACGTATCCCTTTAGAATAAAAACTGTGAAAGGCTAGCAGATTATAGAAGCCAAAATATAGTAAGCCAAGTTTCAAACAATGTTAATGAAGTGATAATCATTCACTGAATTGACAAAGAGTCATAAAGTTCCTTATGACATTTCCACAGAATATAAGGTGTTTTGAATGAACTGTTATAAAATTTACGAACTTGTGTTTGTGATGATAATTTTGCTTGACATTAAAGCTACAGAAATTAGGACTTTCATATCTCATTGATTCCTGCTGAGCCTCTGTTCTCAACTCTTCAGTGCAATTCTTTAATGAGACAAGGCAGAAAGAATGATTATAAATGATGTTACAAACACACTGTCCTTGATTACCATGGATTGGGCACTGGGTAATGTATACAGAGATGATTATATGTGTGAAAAAGATAATCTTGATTCTAAAAATGAAAATCACAATTATATAGTAAACTCAAGAAAGAGCTTGCACATTATTCAGGAATGTAAAAACATCTTAAGACATTGATAAAGAAAAAGCAGTCTTGCCTTGAAAGAAACCATAAAGGATCAACTTTGACTCTAGTGAGCCTTTCTGAGAGAAATTTAGAGGATTTCTAGAAATGAAATATTGTTAGAGGCATATTCATATTTTAAAAAGATGAAAATGTGCACCTGTTTTTGAATATCATACAGATATCCAATTTCCTCTTTACAGCCAGTTCTAGAGGTATTCATGCTTTAGAATAATAAGAAACAACACAGATTCAGGTCCTATATTTGGATTTTAGTAAGAATCTGATAGAGAAGATCATACTAGAATCCAGGAGTTTGAACTGATTTTTGGCAAGTCAGAAGCTGATTTGCTACCAGACAATGAGAGCTTCCGAGTTTTAAATCCTGTGATCAGTGGTTTAAATGGGATTAAATTCATTCCTACTCATCCATACATCCATCCAGCAAATATTTATTGAGTACCCAACTGTGTGTCAGGCACTAGGGATATGGTCATTCTTTCTTTCCACTCATTGGAAATATATTAATGCCATTTCCTAATTTTTAGAAGATACTGAGTGGTAAATGACTATATAAAGTGACATAATTCACAAGAGGTAAAGCTGGTTCAAGCTTGTACCAGCCTAGGGCTTTCTACCCTGTAATTTCATCAGATTTTTTTTTAAAATAACATTTTTGGAGTTGGCACAATAGGCAAATTAGGATCTACTCACAATTAAGAGTATTTATTTTTTAAAAAACATTAACTTTTAAATTCTTAGACCAAAAAGAAAATGAGAATCTAATTTCTTACATACATGCAAAAATCTAATTCCTTTAATTGTAGTTAAAAACATAACTGCAAACAAATGTCAAACCATAATGCCAAATGACAGCTTTAAATTCTCTTTCACAAGTTGTTCTTTTAGGGATGTCTTCACATTGTCAATCAAAGAGATAATTTTGATTTTGCCACAACTCCTGTCACTGTTAAAAGCAGTGTCTGTGATATCATAAGAAGTTTGGCAAGTCTCTTGTTCTGAGAGTTGTTGATAGACAGGAAATCAGAGAAAGAGGTATGTCTTGGGAAAAATACCTGATAAGGTTTGTTATTTTAGAATGATATTACTTAGAACACTTCATTTCATAACACTCTAAACTAACGGAATTGCATCCAAAATAAATCACTCCAGGGACTAATCTTTACTACTCTAAGAGTAAAGCAGATAACACTGAATTCAACAGATATTTACTGAATATCTACATCACCAATGCAGGGTATAAAAGTTATGTTGCTTTAAGAGGTTAGCAACATAAATGAAGATGAAAGAAAGGAAATTAATACTTTCTGGGCACCTACAACCTACCAGGCACAATACTAGATGCTTTAATCTTCACAAGAAGGTAGCTATTATTAATATGCCCATTTTACAGATAAGGAAAATGACCCTTAAAGTGGTTAAGCCAGTTGTCCAAACTTGACACTGGATTTAAACCTATGTTTGCCTAACTAAGCCCATTCTTTTTATACTAAGCCACACTACCACGAGGTAACAGAACCCTTGAAACCTTGCTTCCACATCCCTTTTTATATTCTACACTTTTTATTGCTTCTAGCCTTCATGAAAGTATGACAAGCCTCATCAAAGCAACTAAACACCAAGTTTCTCTTCTTATGGAATGTGTTGTGAAATGTTTTTATTCTACTTTTGTTCTGAAGATATAGCTCCACTTCTGACTTTGCTAAGGCACTAGAGAAAGGAAGACAAAAGTCACCATCTTATATTTATTAAATGAATGGGAGAATCCTGAAAGAGTGGAGAGGTGGGGTAAGAAGGCAAGAGGAGGGGAAGAGGGGGTACTCTTGGATTTTCTGCTTTCTGCAGGGCTGGGAGTCCCCTGAAGACTCAGTGTTACAACATGATTGAGAAAGAGAAGCTGACAGAACTGATCCCTTCAAGACAAATGCTAAGGGAACTGTGTAAACTGTAATGGAGGGAACACAGTTTATAAAGCTAGATACAACAGAGCTTGATTTCTGTCTTTGCCAGTTAGGTAGCCCTGGGCAAGACATTTAGCCTTGCTTAACCTCAGTTTCTTCAAGTGTAAAATGTGGAAAATGATACCTGCTTCACAAGAGAGGGTCACAGCTCGGTTAGCCAGGGCCTTTGTGCAAATTTGAAAATGGCTTGCCCTCTGGGTTGGTGAATTAGAAAAAGTGCTCCCTCTGGGTGTGGGCTGACCCAGGTACATAGAGTTTGGTGAGGAAGGAATGGCATGCTTATTATGCAAGAAAAATAAGCCCCTTCCTCTGTGGCAAGTGGTGAGGAGAGCAGAGTTCAGGCTGGTTTTCAGGCCCCTGACCCTTTCTGATGAGCACCACACAACGATGCATCTCACTCAGGGCAGTGTGAAGACAAGATCATGTCCACGGAAGCACCAAGAGGGCTCCCCATGACTGTGAAACCTGGGGATGGTGTGTGAGAGAGCTTGAGAGGGAGAAAGCAGGGAGGAGAGAAGAAAGGAAGCAGGGAGGAAGGGAAGAGAGAGCCTGAAGAAACAGGTATGTTTGACCATGGGGTTGTGTCATATACAGAATGGGAAATTCCATGAACCTCCTGAAATAATTTGCTAGATTTTATGTACATTTCTCTGAGGTGAGGGTTTAGAGCAGTCAATTAAAAAAGAAAAAACAAAGAGAAAGAGAAGAGGATGAGGAAATTGAAAAAGAAGTTAATGTTGTGGGTGTAGGAGAGGGAATAAAATCCTTCCCTATAGCCTCAAAGGTATGCTTCAGGGGGACAGGGAGAAATTAAGTAAATCTCACTTAAGATAGGTAAAGAGCTAGCTGATAGACACACAGACAGATAACTGCTTATTTCACAGAACAATTTACACATAAGCCACTTGCCCCCAACTTCGGTCACAATGAAGCTTTTCCTCCAACGACATTCTTCACTAATCCTGTCATGTTACTGGCAAGTAAATTATAATAAGTATTTTTCTATATTTTTTCTTGGAATTTACCAAGATAGGGCCAACACAGCTCTTGGGGAGGAAGGCATAGGGTGCGGACTATTACAAACAGCTGTGTGTCTCAGCAGTACAGTTTTAGGCCACACGCTACTGCATAAATGAATTTCTCTGAGCGTTATATGTGGGCAGTCTCCAAGCTTAAACACATATGCCCTTCTAAAATGTATTTGTAAATTGGTTATAGGAAATTCCCAACACATTTTACTATAGAAATAATTTTCCATAAAAAAGGAATTAGGCCTGCAGGCCAGCCCACAAAACCCTATTTAATCCACAATACTTCTGAAGTGGTATCACAAATTCATAGTTCTGGCCCTGGCCGAAGAGACCCTGTAGCCCAGAAGCATGAGAGCTGAGGGCTCTCTTTACACAGAATTTTAAAAATAGCCACACTTTTCTCTGGCACTGTCCCTATGCCCTGACCCGCTCCTCCCCATCCAGCAAGTAGACCCCTCTCTCCAGGCCCGGTGTGTCTGTGACCAAGCTGGCCAGGCCTTCTCTACCCCCAGCATCCAGGATCCTGAAGGACCTACTTCTCTTCCTTCCAGCGGAGACTCTTCTCCTAAGAGAGCTTCCTCAGCTGAGTGTGGGGGAGAAAGAAATGCATAACTAATTAGATTTGTACTAATGTATGAGTTATTTCCTAGTCACTAACTCCTTTCCTGCTCCAAATTCAGAAGTTCTGCCAGTTCTTTTCCTAGCATCAGTTCTGGCTTTTCATATCTTTTTTTCTTCCTCTTCTGAAACTATATACCTTCTAAGCCTCGCATTTTCCACAGTGGTCCCAATGGAAGCCTGGGCAAGTGGCTCTGCTGTGGGGAGGGGTGGGGGAGGAGGGGCAGTGTGTGGAGGCTGCCTGAATTTGCAAAGCCCACACTGGCACCTTGAGTGAGTTGGGCTTTGGCCTTTGGAGAGCACATCTGGCAGCCTGGTTGGTTGCTGTCCTTCCACAGCAGTGGTTTGGGACCTTGCTGTGCAGCAGATTCCCAGGCACCGCCCGGTCCTACTGAACTAGAATCTCTGCTGGTCTCGTCAAGCATCTCTATTTTAAGTTTTTTCCTGAGTCCAGCTTCTTATTTTCGGGAAGGACTTTCACATCTCCAACTGCTTAAGGACACCTCTATTTAGAGATCCCATTGTGCTTCAAATCAAAGCTCCAAGAGCAAATTTGCTCAGCTGAGAGACAGTTTACTGAAGGAAAGAAAGTAGAAGGAGGAAAGCCAAGTTCATGCATGAACCTTAAGGAATGTCTGCTGTCAGGTGATGGCAGGACGGAAGAGCAAAGAACCAAAACAGAGAGAGGAAAGGAGCTGGATAACAGGTTGCCCCTGAAGCCAAAGGAAGACAAAGTTTTAAGGCAGGTTTAGACAATAATGTCAAAGCCTCCAAAAGGTCACTTGTTCTTCAGGATGTCTTTTTAACCTGGCTCTCATATCTCCCCCTGGCTCAACATGGAGTAAGCCCTGGCTGTTTGCTCTCATTCACTTGGTACAGACATTCAAATAACCCAACAGAAACTGGCAGAGGGTCAGAGCTAAAGATTTTCATTTTTCTCATGTCTCTTAGGCTTAGCTATGCACAAAACCCTTTGATGAATATCAAAACAGTAAATGACCTAACTTGCCCCCACTGCCCATTGCCAATCCCTTCTCCACCCAGCAGCCAGAACCATCTTTCCACAGTGTCCGTACTTGCTTAAATCCCTCCAATGGTTTCTTTTCATTGCACTGAAACTAATACCCAAACTCCTACGGGCCTGTGAGGCCACGAATGACTTGACCTTCACCTTCATCCCTCACATTTGCTAGGCCTCGCGTCATTTTGCCACTTCCGAGAACTTACCAAGCTTTTTTTACGTGTAAAACTCTTCCCTGGCCCTTGGCATGGGAACCTCTTACTTGTCTTCCTTTATGTACCATTTTGGAAGTTACTTTTACAACCACCCTTTCCAAAGAAGGTACCCCTTTTATGAGTCTCTACTACAATACCCCTTCACTTATTTTATATTCATTATCACAATCTAGAATTATTCTGGTTAGTTCTCTACTTTTTTTGTTGTTGTTTAACTGTTTGTCTCTCCTATTAGAATGTAAACTTCATGAGGACAGGGATGTTTCAGATTCACCATTGTATCCCCAGGGTATGTAGTACCTGGCACATAGTAAATGCTCAACAAATAACTGTTAACTGACTGAATTACCCAAAGTAAGTCATTCATTGACTCAACAAATATTTATTGAGTGAATACATGTGCCAGATTCTGAGGATACAATAGAAGACAAGGCAGGCAAAATCTGAAAGCGGCCTTGGACAAAGAAAAAAAAAAAAAAACAATGCTTATATCTAGGAGTAATCCTATGATAATATGATAACTTATTGGGCTGCAAGCACATTTTAATTTTTATTATGTGACAGACATCATGTCAGTAAACTTGGTGCCACCAAATGACTAAGTAATACCATGCCTGCTTTTGGATAGACTAAAGTATAGAGAGAAAAGAAAGAAAAAGGGCAAGGATGTAAGAGGAAAAAAAGAGGGGGGTAGAGGGGAGAAGAGAGGAGGAGGTAGTCCAGTGATGTCTCTGTTCTCTGAAAACTTAAAGAAATTATCTTTACCACTTATAATAGAAGGTAAGATTAAAATCATACAAAATTTTTTTAAAATATGGCAAATATTGTGTGCTATTTCAAAGCAATCAATCCCCTAAGAAAGTCTATATTTATTTGAATGATGTTATTAATCCTCAAAACATTCATGAAATTGCTCTCTTCAAATTGCTGCCAGAGATAATTTAGTAAGCATAGAAAAAAGGAAAACATTTTACTTATTTTTAATCCCCAATGATATTTCCCAGATTGATTTCCCATCATTCTCCTTGAACTTGCTTTCACTGGACTTACTGAGATTGTTTTAAAAATCAAATTCATTCCTAAAGGTCAAAGATTCATCATACTAAGGATATTCCAAAACATGCACACTTAAGCCAACCCTCAAAAAAGAGTTCCAGAAATGTTTGAACAAAGATAGGATCTTCTCAATGACCAGTATGAAGGAGACAGAATTCACCTGGATAAACAGCTAGATCTAATTAATCTGACATCACTGGAAATGGGGTATTCTGTACCTTTTATATACATAGAGTATGCAGCTGATTTTAATCATTCTGACTCAGTCATCATTATGGCCATCAATTATTAACCCATATTATAAATATAAGGGCATTCAAGATTACTGATGTGTGTAAGGCTGTTTGTCCCTATTGAATATTGGGCCAAACTGCAATTCTTTTAAAGTTTTTTGTTGGCACTTATAGTTTTTCTTTCTTCTTATGCATGGTCAATCTTTCAGCTGCCATTCCTTCTTGTTATTAGTAAGACTGGCTCTTGCCAATTTCCTGCTTATAAAATTACTGCTTCTAATATGCTATGGGCTTATCAATGACACAACTGTGAAATGGCAGAAGTGGGGGTGGCATGAAGAGTCATGGAACTACAAAACACAACATCTTAGCGACAGGCAGTTTATTGGTATAGCAGGGTGAGGAAGAAATGGTGGATGGCAATAAGCTCTGCAATTGTTCATCTTACTAAACCAAAGAGAAGTAAATGTATATCATCCCAGGGAGGACCAGAGACAAGCCTTGTTTCTCTGTGAACCAGACAGACCTCTGACTAGCCTGGAGTAGAGACAGATGTGATCTAGGGCATAGTGTTGTTGGTTAGAAACTAATTCTAAGCTGCCTGCTACCCACTTCTGTGGCCCCACTCCCAGACTCCTCTGGGAGCAAATAGTTGCCCTTAAAAAGAATGAAAACAAGATTATAAATCTTCTAAATTAGAAAGCAGTCAAATACTCATAAAATAAAATGAATAAAATAAAAAATAAACTAAAAAATGAGCCACAACTAGGGGATCTGCTGGACGCTGGTGGGGGACCTTGATGCCCAAGGAGACGGAAGGAACCCCCGAGGGGTCGGGTAGGATGTAGGGGGCAGTGAGGGGGGAGGAGAAGTGGAGATTGGACAGGACCAGCACCCCTGAGGGGTGGTTGGGAGAGGGGAGGGGTTCCCATGCCTGGAGGGACCCTAGGGGGCTTGGAGGATAAGGGGAGATGCAGTGGGTATTTCTCCTACTCACTTGGGTCCCAGGAAGCCTGCTGGGGTCCCAGGCCAGGTCCTCCAACTTCTGGGGCCCCCTCTGGCTGTGTTGGTCCTGGGTGGGAGGGGAAGAAGAGGAGAGGTAGATGGGGAGGGGCCCTCCAGGATTAGAGGATCAGGGGGGAGTGCGCCTAGCATTTCCTCTACCCACTCAGGCTCCAGGGAGCCTGCTGGACTCCCGAGCCTGGTCCTCTGCCCTCTGAGGCTCTCTCTGGCTGTGTGGGTCCTAGAGGTGTAGGATGGAGGGAGCAGGGGGAAAGAGGACGAGAGGTGGACGGGGGGCCCTCTGGGACCAGAGGATCAGGGGAAGCACAGCAGGTGTTTCCCCACACACTCGGGCCCCAGGAAGCCTGTTGGGCTTCCGGTCTGGTCCCTGCATTCTGGGGCCCCTTCTGACCATGTGGGTCCTAGGCGCATGGTGGGCGGGAAGAAGAAGAGAGGCCAACGGGAAGGGACCCCTCAGGATCAGAGGGAATGCACCTAGCATTTCCCCTACCCACTTGGGCCCGGGGAGCCTGCTGGGGTCCTGGACCTGGTCCTCTACCCTCCAAGGCCAGAGGCACTCCTGGGTCCCTCCTGCTGCACTGAGCAAAAGCCCCACTCCCCCCGGGGCCTTGTCTGGCCCTGTGGGTCCTAAACATAGGCCCTGCCCACTGCCTAAACCCTGCCCCTGCATAGGCCCCATCCTCCACAGACATGGACTTTTCAGGGTTTTTTTTTTTTTAATCCTCCTCTTTTTTGCCACTGTAGTTCTGTTTTATCTCCAGGTTGTTGTTTCATCTATATTTTAATTTTTAAAAATTTTTCTAAATATCTGTTAGTTTTCTAATATTATTTTATCTTTTACTCTTTGTTATTGTTCTGTTCCTTTCCTTCTTTTCTTTTTTTTTTTTGGCTGCCCGTGCAGCTTGCAGGATCTTGGTTCACGAGCCGGGGGTCAGGCCTGAGCTCCTGTGGTGGGAGCTCCAAGTCCGAACCACAGGAATAAAAGAGAACCTCAGACCCCAGGGAATATTCATCGGAGTGAGGTCTCCTAGAGGTTCTCATCTCGGCACCAACACCCAGCTCTACCCAACAGCCTACAAACTCCAGTGCTGGAAGCCTCAGGACAAACAACCAGTAAGACAGGGACACAATCCCACCCATTAAAAAAAGAAAAATGAGAGGACAAAAAAATATGTCACAGAAAAAGGAGCAAGGTAAAAACATACAAGACCAAATAAATGAAGAGGAAATAGGCAATCTACCTGAAAAAGAATTCAGAGTAATGATAGTAAACATGATGTAAAATCTAGGAGATAGAATGGAGGCACGGATTGAGAAGATACAAGAAATATTTAACAAAGATCTAGAAGAATTAAAGAACAAACAAACAGAGATGAACAACACAATAACCAAAATGAAAAATACACTAGAAGGAATCAATAACAGAATAACTGAGGCAGAAGAACAAATAAGTGAGCTGTAAGACAGAATGGTGGAAATAACTGCCAAGGAGCAGAATAAAGAAAAAAGAATGAAAAGAATTGAAAACAATCTCAGAGACCTCTGGGACAACACTAA
>NC_041214.2:51617100-51640717 GCF_002837175.3 Physeter macrocephalus | reverse complement strand
GACAGTAACACAATAATAGTAGGGGACTTTAACACCCCACTTACACCAATGGACAGATCATCCAAACAGAAAATAAATGAGGAAGTGCAAGCTTTAAATGACACAGTAGACCAGATAGATTTAATTTATATTTATAGAACATTCCACCCAAAAGTGGCAGAATACACTTTCTTCTCAAGTGCACACAGAACATTCTCCAGGGGAGATCACATCAAGCCTCGGAAAATTTAAGAAAATTTAAGAAAACTGAAATTGTATCAAGCATCTTTTCTGACAACAACACTATGAGATTAGTAATCAATTACAGGAAAAAAAACCTGTAAAAACCACAAATACATGGAGGCTAAGCAGTGTGCTACTAAATAACCAAGAGATCACTGAAGAAATCAAAGAAGAAATCAAAAAATACAAAGAAACAAATGACTATGAAAACAGAACTCAAAACCTATGGGATGCAGCAAAAGCAGTTCTAAGAGGGAATTTTATAGAATTCGATTTCACCTCAAGAAACAAGAAAAGTGTCAAATAAACAATCTAACCTTACACCTCAAGCAACTAGAGAAAGAAGAACAAAGAAAACCCAAAGTCAGTAGAAGGAGAGAAATCATAAAAATCAGAGCAGAAATAAATGAAATAGAAATGAAGAAAACAATAGCAATGATCAATAAAAGTAAAAGCTGGCTCTTTGAGAAGATAAACAAAATTGATAAACCTTTAGCCAGACTCATCAAGAAAAAAAGGGAGAAGACTCAAATCAATAGAATTAGAAATGAAAAAGGAGAAGTAACAACTGACACTGCAGAAATACAAAGGATTATAAGAGACTACTACAAAAAACTATATGCCAATAAAATGGACAACCTCGAAGAAGTGGACAAATTCTTGGAAAGGTACAATTATCCAAGACTGAACCAGTAAGAATTAGAAAATGTGAAGAGACCTATCTCAGATAATGAAATTGAAACTGTAATTTAAAATATTCCAACAAACAAAAGTCCAGGACCAGATGGTTTCACAGGTGAATTCTTTCAAACATTTAGAGAAGAGCTAACACCCATCCTTCTCAAACTCTTCCAAAAAATTGCAGACGGAGGAACACTCCCAAATTCATTATACAAGGCCACCATCACCCTGATACCAAAACCAGACAAAGATATCACAAAAAAAGAAAATTACAGACCAATATCACTGATTAACATAAATGCAAAAATCCTCAACAAAATACTAGCAAAAAGAATCCAACAACACCTTAAAAGGATTGTACACTATGATCAGGTGGGATTTATCCCAGGGATGGAAGGATTCTTCAATATACGCAAATCAATCAATGTGATATACCATATTAACAAATTAAGGAATAAAAACCATATGATCATTTTAATAGATGCAGAAAGAGCTTTTGACAAAATTCAACACCGATTCATGATAAAAACTCTCCAGAAAATGGGCATAGAGGGAACCTACCTCAACATAATAGAGGCCATCCACATATGACAAACCCACAGCAAACATCATTCTCAATGGTGAAAACCTGAAAGCATTTCCACTAAGATCAGGAACAAGACAAGGATGTCCAGTCTCGCAAGACAAAGATGTCCACACTCGCCACTCTTATTCAAGATAGTTTTGGAAGTTTTAGCCATGGTAATCAGAGATAAAAAAGAAATAAAAGGAATACAAATTGGAAAAGAAGAAGTAAAATTATCACTGTTTGCAGATGACATGATACTATACCCAGAAAATCCTAAAGATGCCACCAGAAAGAACTAATCAATGAATTTGGTAAGGTTGCAGGATACAAAATTAATGCACAGAAATCTGTGGCGCTCCGATACACTAACAAGGAAAAATCAGAAAGAGAAATTAAGGAAACAACCCCATTTACCATCACAACAAAAAGAATAAAATACCTAGGAATAAACCTACCTAAAGAGGCAAAAGACACTGATGAAAGAAATCAAAGATGACATAAACAGATGGAGAAATATACCATGTTCCTGGATTGGAAGAATCAATATTGTGAAAATGACTATATTACCCAAAGCAATCTACAGATTCAATGCAAGCCCTATCAAATTACCAATAGCTTTCTTCACAGAATTACAACAAAAAATTTCATAATTTGTATGGAAACACAAAAGACCGTGAATAGCCAAAGCAATCTTGAGAAAGAAAAACGGAGTTGGAGGAATCAGCCTCCCTGACTTCAAACTATACTACAAACCTACAGTAATCAAGACAGTATGGTACTGGCAAAACAGAAAACAGAAATATAGAGCAATGGTACAGGATAGAAAGCCCAGAGGTAAACCCATGCACATATGGTCACCTAATTTATGACGAAGGAGGCAAGAACATACAATGGAGAAAAGACAGCCTCTTTAATAAGTAGTGCTGGGAAAACTGGACAGTATCAAGAAAACAACCCAATCAAAAAATGGGCGGAAGACCTAAATAGACATTTCACCAAAGAAGACATACAGATGGCCAAGAGGCACGTGAAAAAATGCTCAAAATCACAAATTATTAGAGAAATGCAAATCAAAACTACAATGAGGTATCACCTAACACAAGTCAGAATGGCCATCATCAAAAAATCTACTAATAATAAATGCTGGAGAGGGTGTGGAGAAAAGGGAACCCTCTTGCACTGTTGGTGGGAATGTAAATCGATACAGGCACTGTGAAGAACAGTATGGAGGCTCCTTAAGAAACTAAAAATAGAACTACCATATGATCCAGCAGTCCCTCTACTGGGCATATACCTTGAGAAAACAATAATTCATAAAGACACAGGTACCCCAATGTTCACTGCAGCACTATTTACAATAGCCAGGACATGGAAACACACTAAATGTCCATCAACAGATGGATAAAGGAGATGTGGTACATATACATAATGTAATATTACTCAGCCATAAAAAGAAATGAAATTGGGTCATTTGTAGAGATGTGGATGGTCTAGAGTTTGTCATACAGAGTGAAGTAAGTCAGAAAGAGAAAAACAAATATCATATATTGACGCATATATGTGGAATCTAGAAAAATGGTACAGATGAACCCATTTGCAGGGCAGGAATAGAGAGGTAGACGTAGAGAACGGACATGTGGACACAGAGGGGGAAGAGGAGGGTGGGATGAACTGGGAGATTAGGATTGACATATATACACTACCATGCATAAAAAATAGCTAGCTAGTGGGAACATGCTATAAAGCACAGGAAGCACAGCTCCTGTGCTCCATGATGGGTGTGATGGGGGAGGGAGTGGGAGGGAGGTCCAAGAGGGAGGGGATATAGGTATACATATAGCTGATTCACTTCATTGTACAGCAGAAACTAAGCCAACATTGTAAAACAATTCTACTCCAATGAAAAGAATATGATAGAAGAATGAAAAACAAATAGCCAATTGTGCCTTCTATACACAGAGAATAATACAAGACAAAAATTCTTGCCCTTTTGGAACTTCTGTTCTTATGGAATATAATAGTTATATCAATAAATGTAAATGGCATAATATGTCCCCTTAAAGACTCCTAGATTTAATAAAAACCAACAACCCCCCCAAATTTGTGCTATATATCAATATGAATTCAAAACAAAAGGACTCAGAAAGAATAAAAGACATATCAGGCAAATGAAAACAAAAAGAAAGAAAGCAGGGTTGAGATACTAAGTACAGATAAGTTTAATTTAAAGACAAATTAACTGAGCAAAAATATCTAGATTGTGTGGAGGAATATGCTTCTTAGTATCCTTGATACTAATGCAACACCAGAGGTATCTTTGCTTGTGGAGAGTCCCCAATAACAGGTATTGACAAATAACAAAGAGAGAAGAAAAGTAGGAGCTAATAAAAGGAAAAAGTGACATAAAAAGATGTTTTTCTGTTGGAAAATGATAGAATCCACCAATTATTGGCTGAGGTAAAGCTCAGTAGTATAAGTCCCACACATGATCTTTTTGATTCTTTTCAACAAAAATCTAACACCAAATGCCATGTGGGTTCCATCTCTACTTGCACTAACTGTGTGATGTTAAGCAAGTCATTTAACCAATTTGGGATTCAGTTTAATCACTTGTAAAATGAGGTGGTGGAATGCAATGACCTTTCAGGTGAAATATATCTTTAATCCTGTGATTTCACTGTTATCAAACTATATAGGACCTTGATGTTTCGAATATATATGGAATACTGACTTAAACATAAAATATATTTGGAAGAAATTATTCTTGACTGCACCTTTCACTTTTCAGTGTTACAACCTCTTGCTTTGTCTGATTCAGAAGAGTCTTGGTTACTTCCAGTTCATTTTCTGCAAGATTAATTCTTCTTTTTAAGTCAGCTTCTTGCCTTTCTTTTGCAGTCAGTTCTTCCTGTAAAGTTTTATATATTTGTTGACAAGTCATTAAAGAGTCTTCCTTTTCTTTAAGCAATCTGGTGTGCCTAAAATGGAATAAGAAAAAAAAACAACCAATATGCATTAAATACTATATTTTTATGTTTATCAAAGATATATAAATATCTCATTTAAAACTAAAGAGTATAACTTTAATTTTTAAAATAAGAACGTTATGTAAATGAATAGTTCTGCGATTTAAAAATTTTCCCATCCAGGCAAAGGCAAAATCAGTCAATAGCTTCAATATATTATAAACTTGAATTAGGTATTGTTTATGTAAACAATACAATAAGAAAAGCTAAGTACATTTTAAATGTTATTTAAAATATGGTTTCAAATTCAATTACTAAAACTATTAAATAAAAAATTTGCAGTGTATACCGTGACTCAGAAATAATGGATTCGAACTTCAGTTTTCTAAGTTCTCTTTGACACTCATCAGCTTCATTAGATTTATTCCTAAAATAATACAAAAGAGGTTCAAATATTTTATTTCAAAATAGTTGAAGTGTAATTTTTTTCCCTTTTTTAAAAACAGGTTTTTCGTTTATTACTTTTCCTATCTTTATATTCTATTTGTGGTTACATATGCAGATTTCCTTGAAATTAGAAATATATAGTCAAAGGGGTTTTGTTTGCCAAAAAATAACCTAATCTGTTAGTCCAATTATATGTGCTTTTCCATATCATTATTTTACTCATACATAAAAAAATTTCTTAGCATCTTCATATTATTATTTCTTTAAAGAAATAAATATTCAGTCCACTTCTATAATGGCCAAGTAATCTCCTATCAGACTGATCTGCATTTAAGTAAAATGTCTAAGCTTTAGACAACATTTAAAAAGCAAACAAAAGAAAATACCCCTATGTGAAAGTGACCAAAAGCAGGAAGATTCTGGAGGAAAGTTGACACTGAGAATGAGGTGACAGCCATGGGGTCAGGGTTTTTTGTTGCTTTTTTAAAAAATGATTTTAAGCCTGAGGGCAGGCCCCAGTCTGCACCATACAGGAGAACCAAAATTCTGATAGAAAACTGGTAGAAAACTCACAGTCATTCTGGCTTGAAGAACTACAAGACAGTGTTTGGGGACAACCACAGCTGCAGGAAAGTGAAAAGTGAACCTCAAATGGGAGTGAGCCAGTGGGAGGGAATCCCAAATACTGCATATAAACTCTGCCCATATATCTGGCTGAGCCCTGAACTACAGGTGCCCTGGGAAGACTCCAAGCAGCCTAGTTAAAGATGAAAGAACTGAACTGAGATTTGAGCTGTTGCCATAGAGACAGAGTTTGCATTTTGAGGCCAACCAAATTAATTGCCTGCTTAAAGCAACACCACCCCTACCACCACCAACGACAACAACAGTATTTAGAGAAATATAACAGAATCTAGAATTTCCATAACATAACATTCAGAATGTCCAGAATATAAAAAAATTACTCAACATAGGAAGACACAGAAAAGCATGACCTATTCTAAAGAGAAAAGACAGTTAATAGGGACTGACTCTGAGATGACCCGGATACTGAAATTAGCTGACAAGGATTTCTGAAGGCACAGTTATAACTCGCTCAAAGACATAAAGGAAAATCTACTTCAATTTGTGAAAAAATAAAAAACCTCAGCAGAGAAATAGAAATGGAAATTCTAAAACTGAAATAGACATTTGTCTTGATCTTATATGATTGGGTTTTGTAACAATACTCAAAAAGTTAACATATTAAGAAAGATTAATATTCCAGTTTGTATAGACTTCTCATTAATAATTTATTATATGAATGTACCTTAAAATAGCTTTGAAAGCTATTTTAATAAGTTTATAAATGTACAAAAAAATGTTAGATTCTGAATGGGTTTGCCCTACTTGCAGAATAACTTTAATTCCTAATAAACAATAATTTATTTATATCATGAATATGAACAGCATTTATTTTTACTCATTTATTTTCTTTTCTAGCTTACAATGATAAAATTGTAAGCTACAGAAAATTACGTAAACAATTATATAATGAATTATTACAAGGAAGAAACTCTTGCAACTACCATCCAGGTAAAAAAATAAAACCTAATCAGATAGCCTAGAAGCTTCATATCCTGGGCCCAATAATAGCCAGCTCCCTCCTCCCTAAATTGATCATTCTCATGAATTTTATGGTAATCACTGATTTTTTTTTGGAGTTGTATTGCCCAAGTTTTATCCCTAAACACTATACTTTAGTTCTACTTTTTCTTTTATGAAAAATGTTTTTTTAAAACATGTTTCCTTTATTATCCACTTTTGTAAAATAGCTTTAAGTATTATACTAACATACAATAAACTGCCCACAATTTGACAGATTTGACATATGTACAAGCACATGAAACCATCACCGTAATCAAGCAGCACATGAGCATACTTAGAGCCTAGATACTGGTCTCTAATACCATTCGCATTCAAAGGAACAAGGACTACTCAGAGAAATGGGTGATTCCAAGGCTGGGGCAGAGTAGCTATACGTGAAAGAGTTTGTTATACCAAAAGTAAGGAAGTGCTTATAAAAGAGGATGGGATCATGTTCCAACGTCATAAGAGCCAGCCGGAAATGGCGCCCAGTGGCTAAGCTTAGAACAATTTGTGTGCCAAAATAATTAAGTACAATAATGAATTATAAGCCATTGAACAAAACGGGAGTTCATGAATCCATACCAATAAGTAAATAAGTAATGGGAAGAAGGGAGGCTCCTATTTAAAGTAGAATGCTGAGGGCTTACTAATAAATGGTCAGGGAGACTTGGAGTTGGAAAAATCATCATCTAGCAATGACTGTCATAAAGATTAGGTGAGGCAAAAATCATTAATGGATGCTCTATCTAGGGATAAGTGTTGATGAAAAGCAGAGCATGTGTATGTGCCTAAAGTGTCTCTTATAGACTGCTTACTGATTGAAAGGGAACAAAACCCCTCAGTAATAATACAGTGGAAAAATTGAGCAATTCCTTGACGAGGTGATCAAAATTAACATCACCAATGAGAGGCAGATGATCATGTGCCTCCAGATGTGGTGCTCTGAGAAGTGCTCGTTCTAAAAAAGTATGAGGGGTTCTGCATTCTTCAAAAATGTCCATGTCTTAAAAAGACAAAGACAGACTGGAAATATTCCAGATTTAAGGAGGCTAAAGAGACATACCAAGTAGGCTGACCCTACCTGGACTATGTGCTAGAGGAGAAAATGCTATAAAGGCCCACTCAGAAAATTAGAATATGGATGCTAGATTAGAACATTATTAATGTAGTTATTGTATGTAAAATTATAACATTGATTACCCTCCTGGTTATATGAAGTATCACTGGCCTGAGGAAAGGCAGGCTAAACTATTTAGAAGTAAAGGGTCATGTTGTATGTAACTTATCCTCAAATGGTGCAGGAAAATTTGTGTGTGGGTTTCAGGGGGAGAGAGAGAGAGAGAAAAGGTTGAGGGGACAGGGGTAGGGGTGAGGGGAAAAAACAAATGGGTTAAAACATTAATAATAGATGAATCTGGGTAAAGCCTATTTGTGTGCTCTTTGTACTATCATCATGTTTACAACTTTTTGTAAGTTTGAAATTATTTCCAAGTAAAACATTAGAAAATAAAGAATAAGGAAAAGAGTAACATGCCCTTAAAAAGTGAGCAAAGGTTGTACTCAGGTGAGTCACAAAGGAAAGAATACAAAGAGCCAAAGATGCAGGTGTACAATTTTTCATCAAACTAGGATTTTTTTTTTCTTAGTTATACTACCCAGTATTAGCTAGGATGTGGAGAAATAGGTATTTACAAACACTGCTGAGATTATAAATCAATAAAATCTTATTGCAAGGTAATGAGTCATTATGAATTAAAAGTCTTAAAGAGAAGTTTGAGTCTAGGAAAAATTATCCTAAGGAAATAACTGCATGTGAATAGAAAGATTTATCTCTATGAATTTCAAAATACCTTGCTTATAAAAGTGAAAAATTTAGAAATTTTAAAATACAAGGGATTAGAAAATAAGTTATGATTCATCCCCAGATTAGAATACTACATAGCTATTTGATAACTATAAATATATCATGTAATGACATGGAAAAATATGCAGGATATATTACTAAGTGAAAATATGTTTAAAATATGCATTACTTAGAAAAATGGACTATAAGGATATCGAAATATAAAGACGATGTTCTTTTTTGTGGATTCCTGTATTTGCCAAGTTTTATACATTTACTTTTCAATCAAACAACGTTCCTTTTAGAAATGCTTTGAGATTCAGCAGCCCCAGCCACAACTTTCACTCTATGTTCAGACTCTTATACACACTTTTCCAAATCTAGAGTCAGGGACAGCAGAACACCTTTAAGTGGTTATTTTACTATGTGGACAATACATTTTGGCTGCAATTTAAAGAAAAAAGCTCCCTGGGCAGCCTACCATCACAAGAACTCCCCTCACTATGGTCGTCTCCCACCCCCATGCCTGTTAAGCCACTCTTCTTATGGTCTGCCCTTCACTGCCCAACTGTTATCTTCCCCTTCATTAGGATGGGAGGAATTGGAAGGAATAGAAAGAATGCCTACATCTCTTTAAACACTGCATTCCTTCTTTTACCCTCAGCAAATAGTGTTAATCCTTTCTCTTCAACTGCTTTGAATAAGCCTTCAGAAAGGCCCCTGCTGCTCCTGCCAATCAAAGGAAAGGAAATAAGATAGAGTAGTTGGATATTTTCCTCTAATTTGAAAGGCAAGGGTCATACCATTCCTCTTCTTTATGTGAAATAGCCATTCTTAAACTGCCTCCTTGATATTTCTACTTTGCTGTCCAAAAGGCATCTCAAATCCAACAGATCAAAAGCATTGTTTTGTATTTCCCTCACCCCCGTATCTATTTCTTTTACAGATTTTCCCACTTCATTAAATGGCACCAACACATAATGTTCCTAATAGGCAACACCTTATATATCTCACATGAACCTCAAACCAGCCCTTACTCAGCCCTTGTTACAGTTGAGGAAACTGAAAACAGAGAGGTAAGTAACATGCCCAAGGTGACATAATGCTAAGTAGTACTGCCCCAGCAGTCTGGATTTGGCTTCCAGGCTGTTAGTCACTATACTCTACTGCCTCTCAACTGTCTACCTGATGCTGAAAAGCCCCAAACCCCATCCTTTATTATTTCCTTTCTTTTCCAGTCCTCTTCCTCCCTGGCCACATCTACTCCATCAGTAAATCTTGTGAGAGTGACCCCTGGCATATATTTCTCTCCATCTTCACACTATAGCCTTACACTTAACCAGCCACTTCTCACTTGCATGAACGCTGGGCCTCCCACCTAGTCTCCCTGATCGCTCTTGCACTCCCACTTCAGTCCATTCTCCATGCAGCAGCCATGCCAACCTTTTAAAACAAATCAAATCAGTTCACTCTATTGCCAAACCCTCCAGTAGTTTCCCTCTGCATAAATCCAAAATCCTCACTGGGCTTTGGACACACTGGTATATTCATTTCTTATTGCTGCTGTAACAAATTACCACAAATGTAGGGGTTTAAAACAACACAGATTTATAATCTTACATTTCTAAGGTAAGAAGTCTTAAAATCAAGATGTCTTGAGGGCTGTGTTCCCCCTGGAAGCTCTAGAGGAGAATCTGTTTTCCTGCCTTTTCTAGCTTCTAGAGACCACATGCATTCCTTGGCTTGTGGCCCCTTCTTCCATATTCAAAACACATTACTCCAACCTCTGCTTCCATCCTCACATCCACTTTTGTGACTTTGACCCTCTTGCTTTCATCTTATAAGGACCTTTGCAGTTATAACATTGAGCCTGCCTGAATAATCCAACATAATCTCCCCAGCTCTATATCCCTAATTTAAACACGTGCAAAATCCCTTTTGCCACATAGGATAATGTACTCACAGATTTCAGGGATTAGGACATGAAAATCTTTGGAAGCCGTTATTCCATCTACCACAACTGGCCTTCATGTTTCTTTAACTTGTAAAACTCACTCCCAAGAATTTTTTGTCCTTGATCTCTCTGCTTCCAGATGTTAGCTTATTAGCACTGTTAGCTCCTTTCTGTTACTCAGATCTTAACTCAAAGGTCATCTGCCCAGGGATGCCACTCTATCAAAAGGATACCACTCTTCCCCAACACTCACATTCTTTTATGCCTGTTTTATATTTTTGCAGCACTTAATGTTACCTGAAATTACCTATTGTAGCTTGTCAATCTTGTTACTTCAGTATCTAGTGCTTGTATACAAAAGAGTCATGGCACATAACTGCCTCTCCATGAGCATTTTGTATTGAATGAGTCAATGAAGGAAACCTAGCCTGTTAAATCTAGGATCATGTGAAAGTGTATCTGTACTCTGACACCAATGGAGAAAAGACAGCCTCTTTAATAAGTAGTGCTGGGAAAACTGGACAGCTACATGTAAAAGAATGAAATTAGAGCACAACCTAACACCATACAGAAAAGTAAACTCAAAATGGATTAAATACCTAAATGTAAGACTGAACACTATAAAACTCTTAGAGGAAAACATAGGAAAAACATTCTTTGACATAAATCACAGCAAGATCTTTTATGACCCACCTCCTAGAGTAATGAAAATAGCAACGGACCAAGGATTAATCTCCAAAATATACAAACAGCTCATGGAGCTCAATATCAAGAAAACAACCCAATCAAAAAATGGGCGGAAGACCTAAATAGACATTTCACCAAAGAAGACATACAGATGGCCAAGAGGCACGTGAAAAAATGCTCAAAATCACAAATTATTAGAGAAATGCAAATCAAAACTACAATGAGGTATCACCTAACACAAGTCAGAATGGCCATCATCAAAAAATCTACTAATAATAAATGCTGGAGAGGGTGTGGAGAAAAGGGAACCCTCTTGCACTGTTGGTGGGAATGTAAATCGATACAGGCACTGTGAAGAACAGTATGGAGGCTCCTTAAGAAACTAAAAATAGAACTACCATATGATCCAGCAGTCCCTCTACTGGGCATATACCTTGAGAAAACAATAATTCATAAAGACACAGGTACCCCAATGTTCACTGCAGCACTATTTACAATAGCCAGGACATGGAAACACACTAAATGTCCATCAACAGATGGATAAAGGAGATGTGGTACATATACATAATGTAATATTACTCAGCCATAAAAAGAAATGAAATTGGGTCATTTGTAGAGATGTGGATGGTCTAGAGTTTGTCATACAGAGTGAAGTAAGTCAGAAAGAGAAAAACAAATATCATATATTGACGCATATATGTGGAATCTAGAAAAATGGTACAGATGAACCCATTTGCAGGGCAGGAATAGAGAGGTAGACGTAGAGAACGGACATGTGGACACAGAGGGGGAAGAGGAGGGTGGGATGAACTGGGAGATTAGGATTGACATATATACACTACCATGCATAAAAAATAGCTAGCTAGTGGGAACATGCTATAAAGCACAGGAAGCACAGCTCCTGTGCTCCATGATGGGTGTGATGGGGGAGGGAGTGGGAGGGAGGTCCAAGAGGGAGGGGATATAGGTATACATATAGCTGATTCACTTCATTGTACAGCAGAAACTAAGCCAACATTGTAAAACAATTCTACTCCAATGAAAAGAATATGATAGAAGAATGAAAAACAAATAGCCAATTGTGCCTTCTATACACAGAGAATAATACAAGACAAAAATTCTTGCCCTTTTGGAACTTCTGTTCTTATGGAATATAATAGTTATATCAATAAATGTAAATGGCATAATATGTCCCCTTAAAGACTCCTAGATTTAATAAAAACCAACAACCCCCCCAAATTTGTGCTATATATCAATATGAATTCAAAACAAAAGGACTCAGAAAGAATAAAAGACATATCAGGCAAATGAAAACAAAAAGAAAGAAAGCAGGGTTGAGATACTAAGTACAGATAAGTTTAATTTAAAGACAAATTAACTGAGCAAAAATATCTAGATTGTGTGGAGGAATATGCTTCTTAGTATCCTTGATACTAATGCAACACCAGAGGTATCTTTGCTTGTGGAGAGTCCCCAATAACAGGTATTGACAAATAACAAAGAGAGAAGAAAAGTAGGAGCTAATAAAAGGAAAAAGTGACATAAAAAGATGTTTTTCTGTTGGAAAATGATAGAATCCACCAATTATTGGCTGAGGTAAAGCTCAGTAGTATAAGTCCCACACATGATCTTTTTGATTCTTTTCAACAAAAATCTAACACCAAATGCCATGTGGGTTCCATCTCTACTTGCACTAACTGTGTGATGTTAAGCAAGTCATTTAACCAATTTGGGATTCAGTTTAATCACTTGTAAAATGAGGTGGTGGAATGCAATGACCTTTCAGGTGAAATATATCTTTAATCCTGTGATTTCACTGTTATCAAACTATATAGGACCTTGATGTTTCGAATATATATGGAATACTGACTTAAACATAAAATATATTTGGAAGAAATTATTCTTGACTGCACCTTTCACTTTTCAGTGTTACAACCTCTTGCTTTGTCTGATTCAGAAGAGTCTTGGTTACTTCCAGTTCATTTTCTGCAAGATTAATTCTTCTTTTTAAGTCAGCTTCTTGCCTTTCTTTTGCAGTCAGTTCTTCCTGTAAAGTTTTATATATTTGTTGACAAGTCATTAAAGAGTCTTCCTTTTCTTTAAGCAATCTGGTGTGCCTAAAATGGAATAAGAAAAAAAAACAACCAATATGCATTAAATACTATATTTTTATGTTTATCAAAGATATATAAATATCTCATTTAAAACTAAAGAGTATAACTTTAATTTTTAAAATAAGAACGTTATGTAAATGAATAGTTCTGCGATTTAAAAATTTTCCCATCCAGGCAAAGGCAAAATCAGTCAATAGCTTCAATATATTATAAACTTGAATTAGGTATTGTTTATGTAAACAATACAATAAGAAAAGCTAAGTACATTTTAAATGTTATTTAAAATATGGTTTCAAATTCAATTACTAAAACTATTAAATAAAAAATTTGCAGTGTATACCGTGACTCAGAAATAATGGATTCGAACTTCAGTTTTCTAAGTTCTCTTTGACACTCATCAGCTTCATTAGATTTATTCCTAAAATAATACAAAAGAGGTTCAAATATTTTATTTCAAAATAGTTGAAGTGTAATTTTTTTCCCTTTTTTAAAAACAGGTTTTTCGTTTATTACTTTTCCTATCTTTATATTCTATTTGTGGTTACATATGCAGATTTCCTTGAAATTAGAAATATATAGTCAAAGGGGTTTTGTTTGCCAAAAAATAACCTAATCTGTTAGTCCAATTATATGTGCTTTTCCATATCATTATTTTACTCATACATAAAAAAATTTCTTAGCATCTTCATATTATTATTTCTTTAAAGAAATAAATATTCAGTCCACTTCTATAATGGCCAAGTAATCTCCTATCAGACTGATCTGCATTTAAGTAAAATGTCTAAGCTTTAGACAACATTTAAAAAGCAAACAAAAGAAAATACCCCTATGTGAAAGTGACCAAAAGCAGGAAGATTCTGGAGGAAAGTTGACACTGAGAATGAGGTGACAGCCATGGGGTCAGGGTTTTTTGTTGCTTTTTTAAAAAATGATTTTAAGCCTGAGGGCAGGCCCCAGTCTGCACCATACAGGAGAACCAAAATTCTGATAGAAAACTGGTAGAAAACTCACAGTCATTCTGGCTTGAAGAACTACAAGACAGTGTTTGGGGACAACCACAGCTGCAGGAAAGTGAAAAGTGAACCTCAAATGGGAGTGAGCCAGTGGGAGGGAATCCCAAATACTGCATATAAACTCTGCCCATATATCTGGCTGAGCCCTGAACTACAGGTGCCCTGGGAAGACTCCAAGCAGCCTAGTTAAAGATGAAAGAACTGAACTGAGATTTGAGCTGTTGCCATAGAGACAGAGTTTGCATTTTGAGGCCAACCAAATTAATTGCCTGCTTAAAGCAACACCACCCCTACCACCACCAACGACAACAACAGTATTTAGAGAAATATAACAGAATCTAGAATTTCCATAACATAACATTCAGAATGTCCAGAATATAAAAAAATTACTCAACATAGGAAGACACAGAAAAGCATGACCTATTCTAAAGAGAAAAGACAGTTAATAGGGACTGACTCTGAGATGACCCGGATACTGAAATTAGCTGACAAGGATTTCTGAAGGCACAGTTATAACTCGCTCAAAGACATAAAGGAAAATCTACTTCAATTTGTGAAAAAATAAAAAACCTCAGCAGAGAAATAGAAATGGAAATTCTAAAACTGAAATAGACATTTGTCTTGATCTTATATGATTGGGTTTTGTAACAATACTCAAAAAGTTAACATATTAAGAAAGATTAATATTCCAGTTTGTATAGACTTCTCATTAATAATTTATTATATGAATGTACCTTAAAATAGCTTTGAAAGCTATTTTAATAAGTTTATAAATGTACAAAAAAATGTTAGATTCTGAATGGGTTTGCCCTACTTGCAGAATAACTTTAATTCCTAATAAACAATAATTTATTTATATCATGAATATGAACAGCATTTATTTTTACTCATTTATTTTCTTTTCTAGCTTACAATGATAAAATTGTAAGCTACAGAAAATTACGTAAACAATTATATAATGAATTATTACAAGGAAGAAACTCTTGCAACTACCATCCAGGTAAAAAAATAAAACCTAATCAGATAGCCTAGAAGCTTCATATCCTGGGCCCAATAATAGCCAGCTCCCTCCTCCCTAAATTGATCATTCTCATGAATTTTATGGTAATCACTGATTTTTTTTTGGAGTTGTATTGCCCAAGTTTTATCCCTAAACACTATACTTTAGTTCTACTTTTTCTTTTATGAAAAATGTTTTTTTAAAACATGTTTCCTTTATTATCCACTTTTGTAAAATAGCTTTAAGTATTATACTAACATACAATAAACTGCCCACAATTTGACAGATTTGACATATGTACAAGCACATGAAACCATCACCGTAATCAAGCAGCACATGAGCATACTTAGAGCCTAGATACTGGTCTCTAATACCATTCGCATTCAAAGGAACAAGGACTACTCAGAGAAATGGGTGATTCCAAGGCTGGGGCAGAGTAGCTATACGTGAAAGAGTTTGTTATACCAAAAGTAAGGAAGTGCTTATAAAAGAGGATGGGATCATGTTCCAACGTCATAAGAGCCAGCCGGAAATGGCGCCCAGTGGCTAAGCTTAGAACAATTTGTGTGCCAAAATAATTAAGTACAATAATGAATTATAAGCCATTGAACAAAACGGGAGTTCATGAATCCATACCAATAAGTAAATAAGTAATGGGAAGAAGGGAGGCTCCTATTTAAAGTAGAATGCTGAGGGCTTACTAATAAATGGTCAGGGAGACTTGGAGTTGGAAAAATCATCATCTAGCAATGACTGTCATAAAGATTAGGTGAGGCAAAAATCATTAATGGATGCTCTATCTAGGGATAAGTGTTGATGAAAAGCAGAGCATGTGTATGTGCCTAAAGTGTCTCTTATAGACTGCTTACTGATTGAAAGGGAACAAAACCCCTCAGTAATAATACAGTGGAAAAATTGAGCAATTCCTTGACGAGGTGATCAAAATTAACATCACCAATGAGAGGCAGATGATCATGTGCCTCCAGATGTGGTGCTCTGAGAAGTGCTCGTTCTAAAAAAGTATGAGGGGTTCTGCATTCTTCAAAAATGTCCATGTCTTAAAAAGACAAAGACAGACTGGAAATATTCCAGATTTAAGGAGGCTAAAGAGACATACCAAGTAGGCTGACCCTACCTGGACTATGTGCTAGAGGAGAAAATGCTATAAAGGCCCACTCAGAAAATTAGAATATGGATGCTAGATTAGAACATTATTAATGTAGTTATTGTATGTAAAATTATAACATTGATTACCCTCCTGGTTATATGAAGTATCACTGGCCTGAGGAAAGGCAGGCTAAACTATTTAGAAGTAAAGGGTCATGTTGTATGTAACTTATCCTCAAATGGTGCAGGAAAATTTGTGTGTGGGTTTCAGGGGGAGAGAGAGAGAGAGAAAAGGTTGAGGGGACAGGGGTAGGGGTGAGGGGAAAAAACAAATGGGTTAAAACATTAATAATAGATGAATCTGGGTAAAGCCTATTTGTGTGCTCTTTGTACTATCATCATGTTTACAACTTTTTGTAAGTTTGAAATTATTTCCAAGTAAAACATTAGAAAATAAAGAATAAGGAAAAGAGTAACATGCCCTTAAAAAGTGAGCAAAGGTTGTACTCAGGTGAGTCACAAAGGAAAGAATACAAAGAGCCAAAGATGCAGGTGTACAATTTTTCATCAAACTAGGATTTTTTTTTTCTTAGTTATACTACCCAGTATTAGCTAGGATGTGGAGAAATAGGTATTTACAAACACTGCTGAGATTATAAATCAATAAAATCTTATTGCAAGGTAATGAGTCATTATGAATTAAAAGTCTTAAAGAGAAGTTTGAGTCTAGGAAAAATTATCCTAAGGAAATAACTGCATGTGAATAGAAAGATTTATCTCTATGAATTTCAAAATACCTTGCTTATAAAAGTGAAAAATTTAGAAATTTTAAAATACAAGGGATTAGAAAATAAGTTATGATTCATCCCCAGATTAGAATACTACATAGCTATTTGATAACTATAAATATATCATGTAATGACATGGAAAAATATGCAGGATATATTACTAAGTGAAAATATGTTTAAAATATGCATTACTTAGAAAAATGGACTATAAGGATATCGAAATATAAAGACGATGTTCTTTTTTGTGGATTCCTGTATTTGCCAAGTTTTATACATTTACTTTTCAATCAAACAACGTTCCTTTTAGAAATGCTTTGAGATTCAGCAGCCCCAGCCACAACTTTCACTCTATGTTCAGACTCTTATACACACTTTTCCAAATCTAGAGTCAGGGACAGCAGAACACCTTTAAGTGGTTATTTTACTATGTGGACAATACATTTTGGCTGCAATTTAAAGAAAAAAGCTCCCTGGGCAGCCTACCATCACAAGAACTCCCCTCACTATGGTCGTCTCCCACCCCCATGCCTGTTAAGCCACTCTTCTTATGGTCTGCCCTTCACTGCCCAACTGTTATCTTCCCCTTCATTAGGATGGGAGGAATTGGAAGGAATAGAAAGAATGCCTACATCTCTTTAAACACTGCATTCCTTCTTTTACCCTCAGCAAATAGTGTTAATCCTTTCTCTTCAACTGCTTTGAATAAGCCTTCAGAAAGGCCCCTGCTGCTCCTGCCAATCAAAGGAAAGGAAATAAGATAGAGTAGTTGGATATTTTCCTCTAATTTGAAAGGCAAGGGTCATACCATTCCTCTTCTTTATGTGAAATAGCCATTCTTAAACTGCCTCCTTGATATTTCTACTTTGCTGTCCAAAAGGCATCTCAAATCCAACAGATCAAAAGCATTGTTTTGTATTTCCCTCACCCCCGTATCTATTTCTTTTACAGATTTTCCCACTTCATTAAATGGCACCAACACATAATGTTCCTAATAGGCAACACCTTATATATCTCACATGAACCTCAAACCAGCCCTTACTCAGCCCTTGTTACAGTTGAGGAAACTGAAAACAGAGAGGTAAGTAACATGCCCAAGGTGACATAATGCTAAGTAGTACTGCCCCAGCAGTCTGGATTTGGCTTCCAGGCTGTTAGTCACTATACTCTACTGCCTCTCAACTGTCTACCTGATGCTGAAAAGCCCCAAACCCCATCCTTTATTATTTCCTTTCTTTTCCAGTCCTCTTCCTCCCTGGCCACATCTACTCCATCAGTAAATCTTGTGAGAGTGACCCCTGGCATATATTTCTCTCCATCTTCACACTATAGCCTTACACTTAACCAGCCACTTCTCACTTGCATGAACGCTGGGCCTCCCACCTAGTCTCCCTGATCGCTCTTGCACTCCCACTTCAGTCCATTCTCCATGCAGCAGCCATGCCAACCTTTTAAAACAAATCAAATCAGTTCACTCTATTGCCAAACCCTCCAGTAGTTTCCCTCTGCATAAATCCAAAATCCTCACTGGGCTTTGGACACACTGGTATATTCATTTCTTATTGCTGCTGTAACAAATTACCACAAATGTAGGGGTTTAAAACAACACAGATTTATAATCTTACATTTCTAAGGTAAGAAGTCTTAAAATCAAGATGTCTTGAGGGCTGTGTTCCCCCTGGAAGCTCTAGAGGAGAATCTGTTTTCCTGCCTTTTCTAGCTTCTAGAGACCACATGCATTCCTTGGCTTGTGGCCCCTTCTTCCATATTCAAAACACATTACTCCAACCTCTGCTTCCATCCTCACATCCACTTTTGTGACTTTGACCCTCTTGCTTTCATCTTATAAGGACCTTTGCAGTTATAACATTGAGCCTGCCTGAATAATCCAACATAATCTCCCCAGCTCTATATCCCTAATTTAAACACGTGCAAAATCCCTTTTGCCACATAGGATAATGTACTCACAGATTTCAGGGATTAGGACATGAAAATCTTTGGAAGCCGTTATTCCATCTACCACAACTGGCCTTCATGTTTCTTTAACTTGTAAAACTCACTCCCAAGAATTTTTTGTCCTTGATCTCTCTGCTTCCAGATGTTAGCTTATTAGCACTGTTAGCTCCTTTCTGTTACTCAGATCTTAACTCAAAGGTCATCTGCCCAGGGATGCCACTCTATCAAAAGGATACCACTCTTCCCCAACACTCACATTCTTTTATGCCTGTTTTATATTTTTGCAGCACTTAATGTTACCTGAAATTACCTATTGTAGCTTGTCAATCTTGTTACTTCAGTATCTAGTGCTTGTATACAAAAGAGTCATGGCACATAACTGCCTCTCCATGAGCATTTTGTATTGAATGAGTCAATGAAGGAAACCTAGCCTGTTAAATCTAGGATCATGTGAAAGTGTATCTGTACTCTGACACTGGATTGCCACCAGGCCACCTGCTTTCTAGGCAAAAAATTCTCATGGATTATGACAGAAGAAGAAAACCAGGAGAACATTATATCTTAGAAGGCAATAATAATGTTCCAAGAACATCTCAACTGTGTAAAATGTTGCTGTTATTTGGTCAAGAGCTTTATAAACAAGAAATTTATGCTGGTTATGGCTGATTATTGCTTACAATTATTAGTTAAATGAGGAGGAGGTGGTTGCTAATAAAATTAAAGTGTAAGTAGGTTACAAAGGTCCCCAAATTAGAAAGTATATTTCATATCACTTTAGACATATTCACTAGTAATTGATAAATTATAAATCATTTAAAGTGAATTTTGTTCTTTTCATTACATATGTAAAAATGAATACATTCACACTGTAAGCTATTTAAGCACTATATAAGTATATAGAGTGAAATAAGAATCTCTATACACCCTTGACTCTCACTTCCAGAAGGAACTGTTGTAATCCTACCAATCATTTATTCAATGAATTTGAATCCATATATATTTGTATGTACATTTATATACATTTTTAACATGAATGGAATCATTTTTCTGGAGTCATATTTTTAATCTCTAAAATTCCTAATAGCTTTTTTTTGGTAACAGCCTGTTCTTCTTTAATGGTTACAATCCTGGACATACTTTGAAGTATATCCTAACTTTAAAAATTTATTTTAACATCTTATGTTTGCCATTGAACAATTTCTCTAGGTGTTAAAGCTTTTCTGTGTGAATTCAGAGCCATGTGAACAAGGTTGGGGGAAGGTTTATCTCACATACCTGGTAATCTTTGGTTGGGTGTTCATCCTAAGCCTAAGATTCTGGTTTGTTGTCTGCTTTGCTGTTTATTGTTGCCCTAGATTGTTTCTGAAGGTTGTGATGAAGGGGCAGAGTACGGTGGGGGCACTGGAGGTTTGTCGTGGGATGTGGGGACCGTGGCCTCTGGGGTTAAGTAGCTGGCAGGCTCCCCAGCTCCAGTCCCCACACTCATTGCTTTATTCTGGGTACAGATGCCTTGCAAATGCTGCTTCACACAGGACCTGTTAATTGGGGGTGGGGTGGGGCTGGTGAGGGGCCAGTGGCTTAAATGTTCCAAATATGATCCCTCAGAGTGGGCATCATTGGATAACCTGAATCAGAATCATGTGTGTGTGGTGGGAAGGGGGAGTGCATTACAAATGCAGATTGCTCAGGGACACCCCAAACCCAAATTTAAAGCCAGAATGTCTGTGGGAATGGAGCCCAGAAACTGATCCTGGGATTGGGTCTGTGAGGGAGGTCATATTGTAATACACAGTTTCAGTAAACTACCCAGGATTCTTCTGCAGATTGGAATTTGAGAACCACTGTTCTGATGATTTGCCTTATCCCACTCCCTTCTCTTGTGTTAACTGATTCCAAGTAAAGTCCTGCCCGTCACATGCCCACAACACAATTGGTTTTCCTCTAGTTTATTCCTCTGCAGAGCTGACCCTTTTTATTATCCTTCGTAAGTATTCTCTTTCAGGAATCCCTAAAAATTTCTCACCCTCTATAGCAGCCTTTCTTATTAGTCTTATTTACTTATCTTATCCTATATACATATATATAAAATAAAAGTATTATTTCCTAGTTCTCTCTCCCTTTCTCTCTCTCTCTCTCTCTACATAAATATTTAAAAGTAATAAAGTTGCATTTCACAGCATCCATATTTTTCATTACTTCAGGAGGGTCTTCCCTAAATTAATCTAGATATTATGACACAAATAAATTTGTAGAAAATGTTATCAATTTTCAGATCATCACTAACACTCTACCTCTAGTAAACATTACTAGTTACCTTCTGGACATGTACTATAGCTGTCTTCCTGGCCATCAGAGCCCCATTATCATCTGTTCTCAGGGTAAATCCTGCCTGACCTGAGCTAACTGTGGTAGTCCTGTTCCCCTTGCCAGTGATTCATTTAAGAGAGGGTATGTAAAGTGTTCCAGCCAAGAGATGTAAGAAGAGGGCTGTTTGGTGGCTTCTGAGAAATTTTTATCTCACTTCTAAGGAGACACCAGAAAAACAGGCCCTTCCTGCCACTGGGGTGGTTACATTTGGATGTGGTACCTGGAATTGCAGCCATGTCATGATCATAGGGGACTTAGCCTTGGGGTGAAGCCAGTGCTGAGGGCAGCAGAATAGAGACAGAAAGAACATCAAGATCCTTGGTGATATTGTTGAGTCACTGGATTGACTAAACCTGAAACCACTCTACCTCTGTTACTTATAGCTCAAAGAATCCTAAGTGATAAAATCTCTATTTTCAAATATACAAGTTCTTATAAACCTTGGAAATATTTTCTTATAAATCTTAGGAAAAAAAGAACCCAAAGTTCATCCATTTAAAAACTGCCTTTTCCCCTTAAGTAAAAACCCACAAAACTTATATCCAAACATTTAAAAATCTTTAAACAAAACAATTATCCTAAGCTGGATGGGTGAAACTCATTCCTCACCCCAGCCTCCACAAAGAGTAAGGATTAAAATTTTTTAAAAATCTGATTTCACACCACCTTCCAATTTCTGGAAGTTCAAACAGGTCTGGGTATATAGAGCAAATCTTCAATTTATTAAGAAATGGCATGTCAAAAATTTTGAGTGAATTATTTTGACCTCAAACTGAATTTACCATAAAACAATGGCCAAGTTGCAAATTTGGTTTTAACCTATAAATAAAATAGTACTTACATACTACTGGGGACTTCCTGAGCTCTGAGTACCCTGAGTAGTCCCAGGCTCTGATCACCCTGAGCAGTCCCAGGCTCTGATCCTACACGCTTGCCCTACTCAACTTCATCCTAGTAGTGAAGGAGGGTAGATGGAGTAGAGATGGAAGAGCTAGGTACAGGAAGCACAGAGAAAGGTCTCCAGCAGATGAGACCATTTAACTGGCTCTTTCATCAAGTTTTCTAAAAGTGGATGCTCTGCCCATTTTCTAATTTTAAAAAGTTCTCACACAGGTAGGAAGCACCAGTTTTATAAACTGAAACAACAGCATCAGTATTTCTACAATTCTACAGTGATTTCCTCCAGGTAATTCATTTGATGGACTTTACTGAGTGGTATTTTCTCCCTCCAACTCCAATCTACTCTGACTCTTATTTCTCAGCACTCATAAATTATATTAAAAATTAACAAAAATATCACAAAGCATGTATTAATATTAAATGGGCTGTGGCCTGATGAGGCAGGCCCTCCTCATGAGACATTCATGAGGCCAAAGCCCTCCCTGATGTAACTAGAGGGTGGGGATTAACGATTTTCTGGCAATTCCCATCTTGCTTCTTTTTTTCATGTATCTTCTCATCAGAAAGTTCTTGCTGGTTGCAGTGAGTCATGCTAGGACCTCTTGCCCACTTATTCCTTCAACCCCAACTATCATACACAGACAGTTGAACTATTATTTACTGAACTGTTGACCACAGTGTTATAAAGCATGAATATTTGCTTTTTCTTGGCTTTTGAAAATAAATTATTTTGCTACAAATAATCAAAGTATACATTAACTTGATAGAGTATTTTGGAATTTGTTCTTCCTTGTGTTGTTAAGAATTTTGCTGAACACATTGTTCTTAGGAATAGTCCATGGTCAACACAACATTTGGTTGCTAAGAATTTTGAGTATTTATATTTCTTATGAGCTTCATCCTTCTAAAATATAGGAACTGAAAACCAAAGCTACCAGATTACATACCACAAAGTAAAAGAATTTATTTACTTTTCAAAGATTATATAAATTCTATTTTAGTGTTATAATTATAGATGTACTATATTTATACTATCATTTTTGAAATTTCTGAAATAAAACCATTTTTAAAAGAAATAGAGAGGGCAGGCAGCAGAAGCAAGAAGAACTACAATCCTGCAGCCTGTGGAACAAAAACCACATTCACAGAAAGACAGACAAGATGAAAAGTCAGAGGGCTATGTACCAGATGAAGGAACAAGATAAAACCCCAGAAAAACAACTAAATGAAGGGAGATAGGCAACCTTCCAGAAAAAGAATTCACAATAATGATAGTGAAGATGATCCAGGACCTCAGAAAAAGAATGGAGGCAAAGATCGGGAAGATGCAAGAAACGTTTAAAAAAGACATAGAAGAATTAAAGAACAAACAAACAGA
>NC_041214.2:51616607-51616936 GCF_002837175.3 Physeter macrocephalus | reverse complement strand
AAATATTTGAAGATATTATAGTCGAAAACTTCCCTAACATGGGAAAGGAAATAGCCACCCAACTCTAGGAAGCGCAGAGAGTCCCACACAGGTTAAACCCAAGGAGAAACATGCCGAGACACATAGTAATCAAATTGGCAAAAATTAAAGACAAAGAAAAATTATTGAAAGCAGCAAGGGAAAAATGACAAATAACATACAAGGGAACTCCCATAAGGTTAACAGCTGACTTCTCAACAGAAAATCTACAAGCCAGAAGGGAGTGGCATGATATACTTAAAGTGACGAAAGGGAAGAACCTACAACCAAGATTACTCTACCCAGCAAGG
>NC_041214.2:51615233-51616224 GCF_002837175.3 Physeter macrocephalus | reverse complement strand
TAAAATAGACTTTAAAATAAAGAATGTTACAAGAGACAAGGAAGGACACTACATAATGATCAAGGGATCAATCCAAGAAGAAGATATAACAATTATAAATATATATGCACCCAACATAGGAGCACCTCAATACATGAGGCACCTGCTAACAGCTATAAAAGCGGAAATCTACAGTAACACAATAATAGTGGGGAACTTTAACACCTCACTTACACCAATGGAGAGATCATCCAAAATGAAAATAAATAAGAAAACAGAAGCTTTAAATGACACAATAGACCAGATAGATTTAAGTGATATTTAAAACTAAAAGCTGGTTCTTTGAGAAGGTACACAAAATTGATAAACCATTAGCCAGACTCATCAAGAAAAAGAGGGAGAGGACTCAAATCACTAAAATTAGAAATAAAAAAGGAGAAGTTACAACAGACACCACAGAAATACAAGCATCCTAAGAGACTACTACAAACAACTCTATGCCAATAAAATGGACAACCTGGAAGAAATGGACAAATTCTTAGAAAGGTATAACCTTCCAAGACTGAACCAGGAAGAAACAGAAAATATGAACAGACCAATCACAAGTAATGAAATTGAAACTGTGATTAAAAATCTTCCAACAAATAAAAGTCCAGGACCAGATGGCTCCACAGGTGAATTCTATCAAACATTTATAGAAGAGCTAACACCCATCCTTCTCAAACTCTTCCAAAAAATTGTGGAGGATGGAACACTCCCAAACACATTGTATGAGGCCACCATCACCCTGATACCAAAACCAGACAAAGACACTACAAAAAGAAAATTACAGACCAATATCACTGATGAATATAGATGCAAAAATCCTCAACAAAATATTAGCAAACCAAATCCAACAACACATTAAAAAGATTATACACCATAATCAAGTGGGATTTATCCCAGGGATGCAAGGATTCTTCAATATATGCAAATCAATCAATGTGATACACCATATTAACAAATTGAAGAA